>NC_058523.1:535520447-535828047 GCF_904849725.1 Hordeum vulgare subsp. vulgare | reverse complement strand
ACTTCGTGATTTACATTGTAATGAGTCTAACACCCATACAGTTCTGGTGTTGATCATGTGTCTTTCGTGGAAGAGGCTTAGTCAACGGGACTGCAACATTTGGATCCGTGTGCACTTTGCAAATACGTATGTCATCCTCCTTGATGTAATCGTGGATGGAATTGAAGCGTCGCTTTATGTGTCTGGTCCTCTTGTGAAACCTTGGTTCCTTAGCTAGAGCAATGACACCAGTGTTGTCATAGAACAGAGTCATTGGATCTAATGCACTGGGCACACCTCCAATGGCTGTCATGAACTCCTTCTTTAGCCGCCTCCAAGGCAGCTATGTACTCCACTTCACATGTAGAATCAGCTTGGAACTGCGCCATCTTACCGCTTCCCCATTGAGAATAAATACGTATCAGGTTTGAGACTTAGAGTCATCCGGATGAGTGCCAAAGCTTGCATCAACATAACCCTTTACAACAAGCTTTTGATCACCTCCATACACGTGAAACATTTCCTTATTCCTTTTCAGGTACTTCAGAATATTCTTGACCGTTGTCCAGTGTTCCATTCGTGGATCACTTCGAAACCTTCCTGCCATACTTATGGCAAGGCTGACATCAGGTCTTGTGCACAACATTGCATACATGATAGAGCCTATGACCGAAGCATAGGGGAAGACACTCACCTTTTCTCTATCTTGTGCACTCACTGGGCATTGAGTCTTACTCAACTTCACACCTTGCAATACAGGCAAGGACCCTTTCATGAAATGATCCATTTTGAACTTCTTGAAAACTTTGTCAAGGTATGTGCTCTGTGAAAGTCCTATGAAGTGTCTCGATCTATCTCTATAGACCTTGATGCCCAATATAAAAGCAGCTTCTCCTAGGTCCTTCATTGAAAAACTCTTATTCAAATATTATTTTATGCTTCCCAATAATTCTATATTGTTTCCAATCAGCAATATGTCATCCCCATATAATATAAGAAACGATATAGAGCTCCCACTCACTTTCTTGTAAATACAAGCTTCTCCATAAAATTGTATAAACCCAAACGCCTTGATCACCTCATCAAAGTGTTGATTCCAACTCTGAGATGCTTGCACCAGTACATAAATGGATCATTGGAGCTTGCATACTTTGTCAGCATTCTGTGGATCGACAAAACCTTCCGGTTGCATCATATACAAGTCTTCCTAAAGGAAACCATTAAGGAACGCTGTTTTGACATCCATGTGCCTAATTTTATAATCGAAAAATGAAGCTATTGATAACATGATTCTAATGGACTTAAGCATCGCTACAGGTGAGAAAGTCTCATCGTAGTCGACTCCTTGAACTTGTGAGAAACCCTTTGCCACAAGTCGAGCTTTATAAACGGTGAACCATTCGCGTCCGTCTTCTTCTTAAAGATCCATTTATTACGAATGGCCTTTCGCCCTTCAGGTGATACTTCGAAAGTCCATACTTTGTTTTCACACATGGATCCTATCTCGGATTTCATGGCCTCTAATCATTTGTTGGAATCCGAGGCCACCATTGTTTCTCCATAGCTCGCAGGTTCATTGTTGTCCAACAACATGACTCTTAAGACATGGTTACCGTACCACTAAGAAGCAGTGTGTGTGATACGTCTCCAACGTATCTATAATTTTTGATGGTTTCATGCTATTATCTTGTCAAACTTTGGATGTTCTGCATGCCTTTTATTTATTTTTTGGGACTAACTTATTAATCCAGTGCCAAGTGCCAGTGTGACAGCCCGAGACCGACGTTCCAGAAGATTCCCCTCTCTTTCCGTTTTCGTCGTGTGGCTTATTTTATTTGTCGTGTCATCATTGCATCATGCGCATCATCTGCATTGCATCGGCATCTCCGTTGCCGCCAGTTTTCAAACGTTGCATCCGTTGTTAGTTGCCGGTTAACGTCGTTGTTCGTTCCGAGCCTGACCGCACACGCACGCGCCGCGGCACCGTCGTAACTCTGTTTTTAAAGCGTGTATAAAACTTTCTCCGATTGAGCTGGAATTTGTCGTGCGGTTTTATTTATATATAGGTAGGCCGCCTGTCAAATTTCGTCACGATCGGAGACCGTCTGGTACCCGAACGGTAGATCGTAGCGGCACCGTATTCGGGCTACCGTCGGACGTCTGTCGGTGTTTTAAAATTCGTTGCCGCGCCGCCCGTTCTCCCTCTCGTCCCCGGATATCCCCTCTACACGGCCATTTAGTCCATCCCGCGTTCGGAATCGTCCGAATCCGACCGCACGGTTGGATCCGGAACGAAATTCCGGCTAACCTAGCCCCCCCCCGTTTGTCTATATAAAGACGCCCAAGCATTTATTTCAGCCCCCCTCTCTCTGCCCCGAAAACCGTGCCAACCCTAGCCTCCCGCACCCTCTCTCTCCTCCCCTCGGTTCCCTAGCCGCCGCGGGCCCGCCGAGGCCAGATCGGGCCCGGGCAGGCCCATCCGGTCGCCGCCACCCGCAGCGCTCTGCGCCGCCCGTGCCCGAGGCAGCAGCCGAGCCGCCGAGCCCCGCCTCTCCTCGTGCGCGCGCCGCTCTGCCCTAGGCCTTCGCCGGAGCCCCTCTGCGCCGCCTCCTCGTCGCCCCCTCGAGTCCCGCGCCGGCAACCGTCGCCGGTGAGCAGCTCGCCGCCGGTCCTGATCCCGCAGCCGCCCCGTCACCGAGCTCCAACGCTCGCCTCGCCGTCGTTCAGCATCGTCTTGCCCCCGCACCAGCTTCCCCCCGCGCGCCTCCAGATCCTCCGCGCTGCCCGGATCCGCCCTGCCCTGCTCCCGGCCGGTGTAGCCCCGCCGCCGCCCTCGGTCCCAACCTGATCCGCCGCCGCCCTCGGTCCCAGCCGGATCCGCCGCCGCCCCTCGACTTCTCGTGCCCGTGCGCTCGCCAGCGCCTCGCGCCGATCTGGAGGCGCCAGATCGAGCGTGGGGATCTCCCTAGCCCAGCGCTCTGCGTTGACCGCGGCTAGGTGGTCAGCCGCCCCGGCCTAGCTCGCCACCAGCGCGCCGCTGGCCCGTCGCCCACCGCCTCGCCACCCCGGTCGGCCCAGGGCGCCAACCGGCCTGCCTCCCCGCCGCCGGGCCTTGGCCATCAGGTGAGCACCCTGCTGCCCCTATTTTCCGCCTGCGGGTAGCTTAGCTATCCCGCGCCCACCTGGATTTGGCCCGTTGCAGCAGATTCGGCCCAGTAGTTGTTTTAGGATTTATATCCGGTTTTATTATCTCACGATTTATTAGATTTAAACGTCCGTAACTTTTTATCCGTAAGTCAGATCGCGATGATTTAGACATGGATTTCGTGTAGTTTTACGCGTAGAACCCGTTTATTAAACTTGCATAATTTTTCGGCGTTGTTTGACGTGTTGAATGCATAGATGTACGTGCTGCCCCAATAGGACTTAGTCCGTATTAATTTCTCGTGCGTGTCCGGATTGCCCGTATGCCTTAGATTAAACGCCCATGTTTTAGGAATCATTTTTGCATGTATTTTAGAGCGGTCATTTGTATTTTTGCGTGTAGGGAATTGCCTCTAGATTTTTCCCCGTATATAGGTTATTTTCCCGCATTAATGTGTGGCTTTATTTTGTGTTGCAACCCCACGTATTTTATATGTTTCCGGGGTAGAAAAATCCGATGGATTTTTCTGTGCAATCAGTTTTAGCTTTTGAGGAAGTTAGTTCGCGCGATATTTTGCCGTGATGCCCTGTTGTTTGTTTCGTAGGATTTATTCCGTGCTTCGTTTAAAGGAGTTGTCAACTAGAGAGTTGATCTTGGATGTTTTGTTTAGCCGCTGGTATTTTTGGTTGCAATAGAAATGCATGTTTAGGTGTGTTTTGCTTACCCTCAAGTTGCTAGAAATAGTGCTGATTTGGTGGAGCTGAAATATTTCTAAGTCTGGGATCTGTTATATTTTGTTGCTGTCTTATCTTGCTTGCATCTTGTGATCTGTAGCTCTTTTGAGGTTGGTCCAATGGAGTTAGTTGTACCCCTTGTGTTTCTCTAGCATGCTGTGAAGTTTCATGCCGTTTGGAGTCCTGTAGCTATAGGTTTTGCTGCTGTCAACATAGCTTCAGACCGAAAACTGCACTTTCATGAGGTGTAATTTTCACTAAGTCTGAAATAGTGTGTGAGATGCCATTTTGTGTCTTCTTTTCCTAGTGCTCCTTGCTTCCATGCTAGTTGTTGTTAGTTGTTTGTAGTAGTGTGTCTTGCCCTATTTCGTGCCATGCCTTGATTGAGTTTATCGGAGTTGTGTAGCTCGTAGTTGTGGGGCGTAGAATATGCTATGTGGCTGATTTTGGCAGATTGTAGTCATTTCTTGTTTTGCTCGTAGTTTTTGAACCGTAGCTCCGATTTGATCATGCCCTACATGAAACTTGCTTAGAATCTTGTGTAGGTTCATGTTCTCTTGCTGTTTCCATGTTTTGAAGTGCTCGTGACCGTCGTTGCACACATATTGCATTCATGCCATCATATCTTGCGATGCTTGTAACTTTTGATCCGTAGCTCCGTTGGAGATGTTCTTTATGTGTAGATTGCTTGAAATGACGCGTAGAATCACGTGAACCTATTTGTTTTGCTGTTTAATAACTAATTAAATGTGTTAATTCAGATTTGGACAGAATTGTAAATTAACATGTGAGGTCGTCTCGGAGATGATATATGTCGTTTCCGACCTCATTTAAAATATCTAGATAGGTAGTTTAATTTCCGCTTCACCTCTTGCATGTTTGACAACATTAATATTGCCGTGTAAATAACCGGGAGTGAACTAAATAATTCATATGTGGAGTTTCTTCAATATGCAACTCGTTGCATATTGAACTTCACTTAATGTGTAGTGTTTGTTTGTCGTGAATTGTCATGCTGTGACTTGCATGTATCCAGCTGCTGATGCATCATTTGTGTTGTGCATCGTGTGGTGAATTCCGTGTGATGATTTGTGTTTCCGGTTTGCTTCGTCTCGATAGAGCTCCACACGCTTGCCGGATTGTGTGGACCCGTTCGACTACGTCGGTTCGTCTGCTTCACAGAGGCATTCTTCTTCCAAGCGGGATCTCAGGCAAGATGATCATTTCCCCAGATTCCATTACTATCATTGCCATGCTAGTTTTATCGCTTCTATCGATTATGTCTCTTTGCCTACCACATGTTAAATACCAGCCTCTCAACAATGCCATGCTAACCTTCAACCTGTTCGACCTAGCAAACCACTGATTGGCTATGTTATTGCTTGCTTAACCCTGTGTTAGCGTTGCTAGTTGCAGGTGCATTGCTTCCATGTGAAAGCATGGGTTCCTTGTTATATCACCATATTAAATGCTATTTAATTCAATGCACCTATTGTTGGGGAACGTCGCATGGGAAACAAAAATTTTCCTACGCGCACGAAGACCTATCATGGTGATGTCCATCTATGAGAGGAGATTTCCGATCTACGTACCCTTGTAGATCGCACAGCAGAAGCGTTAGTGAACGCGGTTCATGTAGTGGAACGTCCTCACGTCCCTCGATCCGCCCCGCGAACCGTCCCACGAACCGTCCCGCGATCCGTCCCACGATCTAGTGCCGAACAGACGGCACCTCCGCGTTCAGCACACGTACAGCTCGACGATGATCTCGGCCTTCTTGATCCAGCAAGAGAGAGGGAGAGGTAGATGAGTTCTCCGGCAGCGTGACGGCGCTCCGGAGGTTGGTGGTGATCTAATCTCAACAGGGCTCCGTCCGAGCTTCACAGAAACGCGATCTAGAGGTAAAACCGTGGAGGTATGTGGTCGGGCTGCCTTGAAAAAGTTGTCTCAAATCAGCCCTAAAACCCCACTATATATAGGAGGGAGGGAGGGGAGGAGGCAGCCTCAAAACCTAAAGGTTTGGCCGAAATTGGAGGTGGAGGAGTCCTACTCCAATCCTACTTGGAGTAGGATTCCACCTTCCCACTTGGAAACTCTTTCCACCTTGTGTTTTTTTCCTTCTCAAACCTTATGGGCCTTAGTGGGAACTTATTCCAGCCCACTAGGGGCTGGTTTATCTCTTCCCATAGCCCATGAGACCCCTTGGGGCGTGATACCCCTCCTGATGGTCCCCGACGCCCCTCCCGGCACTCCGAGTACACTACCGATGAGCCCGAAACTTTTCCGGTAATGCACATAAACCTTCCGGTAACCAAATGAGGTCATCCTATATATCAATCTTCATTTCCAGACCATTTCGGAAACCCTCGTGACGTCCATGATCTCATTCGGGACTCCGAACAACATTCGGTAACCAACCATATAACTCAAATACGCATAAAACAACGTCGAACCTTAAGTGTGCAGACCCTGCGGGTTCGAGAACTATGTAGACATGACCCGAGAGACTCCTCGGTCAATATCCAATAGCGGGACCTGGATGCACATATTGGATCCTACATATTCTACGAAGATCTTATCGTTTGAACCTCAGTGCCAAGGACTCATATAATCCCGTATGTCATTCCCTTTGTCCTTCGGTATGTTACTTGCCTGAGATTCGATCGTCAGTATCCGTATACCTATTTCAATCTCGTTTACCGGCAAGTCTCTTTACTCGTTCCGTAATACAAGATCCCGCAACTTACACTAAGTCACATTGCTTGCAAGGCTTGTGTGTGATGTTGTATTACCGAGTGGGCCCCGAGATACCTCTCCGTCATACGGAGTGACAAATCCTTGTCTTGATCCATACTAACTCAACGAACACCTTCGGAGATACCTGTAGAGCATCTTTATAGTCACCCAGTTACGTTGCGACGTTTGATACACACAAAGCATTCCTCGGTGTTAGTGAGTTATATGATCTCATGGTCATAGGAACAAATACTTGACATGCAGAAAACAGTAGCAACAAAATGACAAGATCAACATGCTACGTCTATTAGTTTGGGTCTAGTCCATCACATGATTCTTCTAATGATGTGATCCCGTTATCAAGTAACAACACTTGCCTATGGCCAGGAAACCTTGACCATCTTTGATCAACGAGCTAGTCAACTAGAGGCTTACTAGGGACAGTGTTTTGTCTATGTATCCACACAAGTATTGTGTTTCCAATCAATACAATTATAGCATGGATAATAAACGATTATCATGAACAAAGAAATATAATAATAAATAATTTATTATTGCCTCTAGGGCATATTTCTAACAGTCTCCCACTTGCACTAGAGTCAATAATCTAGTTCACATCACCATGTGATTCCAATGAATCCAACACCCATATAGTTATGTGGTCTGATCACGTCTTGCTCGTGAGAGAGGTTTTAGTCAACGGTTCCGAAACTTTCAGATCCGTGTGTTCTTTACAAATCTTTATGTCATATTATAGATGCTTCTACTATGTGCTATTCGAAAATACTCCAAATATCTACTCTACTATACGAATCCGTTTCACTACTCATAGTTATTCGGATTAGTGTCAAAGCTTGCATCGACGTAACCCTTTACGACAAACTCTTTAACCACCTCCATAATCGAGAAAAATTCCTTAGTCCATCAGTTACTAAGGATATATTTTGACCGCTGCTAGTGATTCAATCATGGATCACTCTCTGTACCTCTCAACAGACTTTGAGTCAAGGCAGACATCAGGTGCGGTACCCAACATGGCATACTTCAGATTCTATGTCCAAGGCATATAAGACGACCTTCGTCTATTCTCTTTATGCTGCCGGGGTCGGGTTTTGAGTCTTACTCAAATTCACACCTTACAACGCAACCAAGAACTCCTTCTTTGCTGATCTATTTTGAACTCCTTCAAAAACTTGTCAAGGCATGCATCTTGTTAAAACTTCTATTAAGCGCTTTCGATCTATCTCCATAGATCTTTGATGCTCAATGTTCAAGTAGCACAATCCAGGTATTCCTTTGAAAAACTCCTTTCAAACAACCTTGTATGCTTTACAGAAATTCTACATTACTTCTGATCCACAATATGTCAACCACATATACTTATCAGAAATTCTATAGTGCTCCCACTCACTTCTTTGGAAATACAAGTTTCTCATAAACCTTGTACAAATCCAAAATCTTTGATCATCTCATCAAAGTGTATATTCCAACTCCGAGATGCTTGCACCAGTCCATTGAAGGATCGCTGGAGCTTGCATACTTGCTAGTATCTTTAGGATCGACAAAACCTCCTGGTTGTATCACATACAATGTTTTCTCAAGGAAACCGTCGAGGAAACAATGTTTTGGCATCCTATGTGCAATATTTCATAAATAATGCAGCAACTACTAACATAATTCAAACAGACTTTTAGCATCGCTACGAGTGAGAAAGTCTCATCATAGTCAACTGTTTGATCTTGTCGGAAACATCTTTGCGACAAGTCGAGCTTTTCTTAATGGTGACTTATCACCATCATCATCTGTCTTCCTTTTAAAGATCCATTTTTACTCAATAGTCCTATGACCATCAAGTAGTTCTTCCAAAGTCTACACTTTGGTTTTATACATGGATCCTCTCTCGGATTTCATGGCCTCCAGCCATTTGTCGGAATCCGGGCCCACCATTTCTTTCTTCATAACTCATAGGTTCACTGTTGCTCAACAACATGACCTCCAAGACAGGGTTACCGTACCACTCTACAGTAGTACGCGACCTTGTCAACCTACGAGGTTTGTAGTAACTTGATCCGATGCTCGATGATGACCATCATCAGCTTTCACTTCAATTGGTGTAGGCGCCACAGGAACAACTTCCTGCGCCCTGCTACACACTGGTTGAAGTGATGGTTCAGTAACCTCATCAAGTTCTACCACCCTCCCACTCAATTCTTTCGAGAGAAACCTTTCCTCGAGAAATGATCCGTTTCTAGAAACAAACACTTTGCTTTCGGATCTGAGATAGGAGATGTACCCAACTGTTTTGGATAAACTATGAAGATGCATTTATCCGCTTTGGGTTCGAGCTTATCTGACTGAAACTTTTTCACATAAGTGTCGAATCCCCAAACTTTCAAGAAACGACAGTTTAGATTTCTCTAAACCTCAGTCTATACTGTGTCATCTCAACGGAAATACGCGGTGCCCTATTTAAAGTGAATGCGGTTGTCTCTAATGCATAACCCATAAACGATAGTGGTAATTTGATAAGAGACATCATAGCATGCACCATACCAAATAGTGTGTGGCTATGATGATCAGACACATCATCACACTATGATGTTCCAGGTGGCATGAACTGCGAAATAATTTCCACGTTGTCTTAACTACGTACCAAAACTCGTAACTCAGATATTCATTTCTATGATCATATCGTAGACAGTTTATCCTCTTGTTACGACGAACTTCACTCCGAAACAGAATTGAACTTTTCAATATTTCAGACTTGTGATTCATTAAGTAAATACTCTTGTATCTACTCAAATCGTCATTGAAGCAAGAACATAATGATAACCACTGCGTGCCTCAGCACCCCTTGGACTGCACACATAAAAAATGTATCACTTCCAACAAGTTACTATCTTGTTTCATCTCAATGAAAACAAGGCCTTGCTCATGTGGTATGATTTGCATGTCACTAGTGATTCAAAATCAAGTGAGTATAAAGATCCATCAGCATGGAGCCTCTTCATGCAATTTATAGCAACATGACTCAAGCTGCAGTGCCACAAGTAAGTGGTACTATCATCATTACCTCGTATCTTTTGGCACCAATATCATGAACATGTGTAACACTACGATCGAGATTCAATAAACCATTGAAGGTGATTATTCAAGCAAATAGAGTAACCATTATTCTCTTTAAATGAATAATCGTATTGTAATAAACACGATCCAATCATGTTCATGCTTAACGCAAGCACCAAATAACAATTATTTAGGTTTAACACCAATCCCGATGGTAGAGGGAGCGTGCGACGTTTGATCATATCAACCTTGGAAACACTTCCAACACGTATCGTCACCTCGCCTTTAGCTAGTCTCCGTTTATGCCGTAGCTTTCATTTCATCTTACTAATCACTTAGCAACCGAACCGGTATCCAATACCCTCGCGCTACTAGGAGTACTAGTAAACCACACATCAACATCATGTATATCAAATATACTACTTTCGACTTTGCCAGCCTAGTTATCTACCAAGCATCTAGGGTAGCTCCGTCTCAGTGACCGTTCCCCTCATAACAGAAGCACTTTGTCTCGGGTTTGGGTTTAGACTTGGGTCTCTTCATTAGTGCAGCAACTGTTTTGCTGTTTCACGAAGTATCCCTTCTAGCCCTTGCCTTTCATGAAACTTAGTGGTTTTACTAACCATCAACCATTGATGCTCCTTCTTGATTTCTACTTTCGCAGTGTCATACATCATGAATCTCTCAAGGATCATTGTATCTATCCTTGATATGTTATAGTTCATCACGAAGCTCTCATAGCTTGGTGGCAGTGACTTTGGAGAACCATCAGTATCTCATCTGGAAGATTAACTCCCACTTGATTCAAGTGATTGTCGTACTCACACAATCTGAGCACACGCTCAACAATTGAGTTTTTCTCCTTTACTTCATGGACAAAGAATCTTGTCGGAGGTCTCATACCTCTTAACAAGGGCACAAGCATGAAATGACAATTTCATCTCTTTAGAACATCACTCATGTTCCATGACGTTTCAAAACGTCTTCGGTGCCACGCTTCTAAGCCATTAAGTATTTTGCACCGAACTATCGCGTAGTCATCAGAAACGTGTATGTCGGATGTTCACAACATCCACAGACAACGCTCGAGGTGCAGCACACTGAGTGGTGCATTAAGGACATAAGCCTTCTGCTTAGCAACGAGGACAATCCTTAGTTTTACAGACTCAGTCCGCAAAGTTTGCTACTATCAACTTTCAACTAAATTTTCTCTAGGAACATATAAAAACAGTAGAGCTATAGCGCAAGCTACATCGTAATTCGCAAAGACCATTAGACTATGTTCATGACAATTAGTTCAATTAATCATATTACTTAAGAACTCCCACTCAAAAAGCACATCTCTCTAGTCATTTGAGTGGTACATGATCCAAATCCACTATCTCAAGTCCGATCATCACGTGAGTCGAGAATAGTTTCAGTGGTAAGCATCTCTATGCTAATCATATCAACTATACGATTCATGCTCGAACTTTCGGTCTCATGTGTTCCGAGGCCATGTCTGCACATGCTAGGCTCGTCAAGCTTAACCCGAGTGTTCCGCGTGTGCAACTGTTTTGCACCCGTTGTATGTGAACGTTGAGTCTATCACACCCGATCATCATGTGGTGTCTCGAAACGAAGAACTGTCGCAATGGTGCACAGTCGGGGAGAACACAATTTCGTCTTGAAATTTTAGTAAGAGATCACCTCATAATGCTACCGTCGTTCTAAGCAAGATAAGGTGCATAAAGGATTAACATCACATGCAATTCATAAGTGACATGTTATGGCCATCATCATGTGCTTCTTGATCTCCATCACCAAAGCACCGACACGATCTTCTTGTCACCGGCGTCACACCATGATCTCCATCATCATGATCTCCATCAACGTGTCTCCATCGGGGTTGTCGTGCTACTCATGCTATTACTACTAAAGCTACGTCCTAGCAATATAGTAAACGCATCTGCAAGCACAAACGTTAGTTTAAAGACAACCCTATGGCTCCTGCCGGTTGCCGTACCATCGACGTGCAAGTCGATATTAACTATTACAACATGATCATCTCATACATCCAATATATCACATCACATCGTTGGCCATATCAAATCACAAGCATACCCTGCAAAAACAAGTTAGACGTCCTCTAATTGTTGTTGCATGTTTTACGTGGTGACCATGGGTATCTAGTAGGATCGCATCTTACTTACGCAAACACCACAACGGAGATATATGAATTGCTATTTAACCTCATCCAAGGATCTCCTTGGTCAAATCCGATTCAACTAAAGTTGGAGAAACCGACACTCGCCGGTCATCTTTGAGCAACGGAGTTACTCGTAGCGATGAAACCAGTCTCTCGTAAGCGCACGAGTAATGTCGGTCCGAGCCACTTCGATCCAACAATACCGCGGAATCAAGAAAAGACTAAGGAGGGCAGCAAAACGCACATCACCGCCCACAAAAACTTTTGTGTTCTACTCGAGATTACATCTACGCATGAACCTAGCTCATGATGCCACTGTTGGGGAACGTCGCATGGGAAACAAAAATTTTCCTACGCGCACGAAGACCTATCATGGTGATGTCCATCTACGAGAGGAGATTTACGATCTACGTACCCTTGTAGATCGCACAGCAGAAGCGTTAGTGAACGCGGTTGATGTAGTGGAATGTCCTCACGTCCCTCGATCCGCCCCGCGAACCGTCCCACGAACCGTCCCGCGATCCGTCCCACAATCTAGTGCCGAACGGACGGCACCTCCGCGTTCAGCACACGTACAACTCGACGATGATCTCGGCATTCTTGATCCAGCAAGAGAGACGGAGAGGTAGATGAGTTCTCCGGCAGCGTGACGGCGCTCCGGAGGTTGGTGGTGATCTAATCTCAACAGGGCTCCGTCCGAGCTTCACAGAAACGCGATCTAGAGGTAAAACCGTGCAGGTATGTGGTCGGGCTGCCTTGAAAAAGTTGTCTCAAATCAGCCCTAAAACCCCACTATATATAGGAGGGAGGGAGGGGAGGAGGAAGCCTCAAAACCTAAAGGTTTGGCCGAAATTGGAGGTGGAGGAGTCCTACTCCAATCCTACTTGGAGTAGGATTCCACCTTCCCACTTGGAAACTCTTTCCACCTTGTGTTTTTTCCTTCTCAAACCTTATGGGCCTTAGTGGGAACTTATTCCAGCCCACTAGGGGCTGGTTTATCTCTTCCCATAGCCCATGAGACCCCTTGGGGCGTGATACCCCTCCTGATGGTCCCCGACGCCCCTCCCGGCACTCCGAGTACACTACCGATGAGCCCGAAACTTTTCCGGTAATGCACGAAAACCTTCCGGTAACCAAATGAGGTCATCCTATATATCAATCTTCATTTCCGGACCATTCCGGAAACCCTCGTGATGTCCATGATCTCATCCGGGACTCCGAACAACATTCCATAACCAACCATATAACTCAAATACGCATAAAACAACGTCGAACCTTAAGTGTGCAGACCCTGCGGGTTCGAGAACTATGTAGACATGACCCGAGAGACTCCTCGGTCAATATCCTATAGCGGGACCTGGATGCCCATATTGGATCCTACATATTCTACGAAGATCTTATCGTTTGAACCTCAGTGCCAAGGACTCATATAATCCCGTATGTCATTCCCTTTGTCCTTCGGTATGTTACTTGCCTGAGATTCGATCGTCAGTATCCGCATACCTATTTCAATCTCGTTTATCAGCAAGTCTCTTTACTCGTTCCGTAATACAAGATCCCGCAACTTACACTAAGTCACATTGCTTGCAAGGCTTGTGTGTGATGTTGTATTACCGAGTGGGCCCCGAGATACCTCTCCGGCATACGGAGTGACAAATCCCAGTCTTGATCCATAATAACTCAACGAACACCTTTGGAGATACCTGTAGAGCATCTTTATAGTCACCCAGTTACGTTGCGACGTTTGATACACACAAAGCATTCCTCGGTGTCAGTGAGTTATATGATCTCATGGTCATAGGAACAAATACTTGACACGCAGAAAACAGTAGCAAAAAAATGACACGATCAACATGCTACGTCTATTAGTTTGGGTCTAGTCCATCACATGATTCTTCTAATGATGTGATCCCGTTATCAAGTAACAACACTTGCCTATGGCCAGGAAACCTTGACCATCTTTGATCAACGAGCTAGTCAACTAGAGGCTTACTAGGGACAGTGTTTTGTCTATGTATCCACACAAGTATTGTGTTTCCAATCAATACAATTATAGCATGGATAATAAACGATTAACATGAACAAAGAAATATAATAATAACTAATTTATTATTGCCTCTAGGGCATATTTCCAACACCTATATACTTGGTAAAAGGTGGAAGGCTCGGCCTTTCTAGCCTGGTGTTTTGTTCCACCTTTGCCCCTCTTAGTTTCCGGCTACAGGTGTTATGTTCCATAATCGAGCGCTCCTAACACGATTGGGGTTGTTATGGGGACCCCTTTGATAATTCGTTTTAGATTAAAGCTGGTCTAGCAAGGCCCAACATTGGTACTACATTTGCCTAATCACCTAATAAAATTGCATAGGGACCCGCCGGCACCCGCGAACTATTTTAATCAACCCCCAGGCCAGTGCTCCTCATGAGTGTTGGTCCAAAACAGAGCACCGTGCGGGGCCACCGCGAGGAAACTCGAGGTTTGGCACTCGTACGCTTCGCTTATCCGTCGTGTCCTGAGAACGAGGTACGCGACTCCTATCAGGATCGTCGACACGTCGGGCGGCCTTGCTGGATTAGTTTTACCTTTGACGAGATATCTTGTGCATCGGGATTCCGGTGATGCCTTGGGTAATCTCAGAGTTGAGGTTTTCCACTAGGGAATCCAACGATATCGCGAGCTTCGTGATTGAGGATTTCTATGCGGCTTGTGGTGATTTGTGATGGACTAGTTGGAGCACCCTTGCAGGGTCAAATCTTTTGGAAAGCCGTGCCCGCGGTTATGTGGCAACATGGAAACTTTGTTTAACACTGGTTCTAGATAACTTGAAGTTAACTTAATTAAAATATGCCAACTGTGTGCGTAACCGTGACTGTCTCTTTCGTGAGTTCATTCTCCGATCGAGGACACGGTGGGGTTATGTCTGACGTAGGTAGGTGTTCAGGATCATTCATTTAATCATCAGTAGTTCACGTCCGTTATGCGTAGATCTTCCCCCTCTTATTTCTTGTACTCGTAAGTTAGCCACCAAATATATGCTTAGCCGCCACTGCAACCTCACCACTTAACCATACCTCACCCATTTAGCTTTGCTAGTCTTGATACCTTTGGAAATGAGATTGCTGAGTCCCCTGTGGCTCACAGATTACTACAACACCAGTTGCAGGTACAGGTAAAGGTTACTTGACGCGAGCGCGTTGATTGTTCATTTGGAGTTGCTTCTTCTCCTTCTTCTTCATCGATCTAGGATGGGTTCCAGGCCGGCAGCCTGGGATAGCAAGGATGGACGTCGTTCTTATTTTTCCCGTTTGTTTTCGTCCGTAGTCGGACCCTGCTCTTACACTTGATGTTATGTAATGTACTGATGTGACTCTGATGTAGCTTGTGGCGAGTGTAAGCCAATTCTATATATATCTCATCTTTTCAGTACATGTACTTGTAACGATATCCATTCTTGCGACACGACGAGATGCGCTTCTATCCCTAACGAGGCCTTCGTGCCAAATTGAGGATAGGGTCGCATCTTGGGCGTGACAACCAGTTCCTGTTTTTTCCATGCTTTTGACCCCTTTCAGAAGAGATTTTGAAACGGAGTCCAAATGGAAGAAAATCCCCGAAAAGATTTTTCTGAACGGAAGAAGATCGGAGAGCTTGGGGGCCAAGCCAGAAGAGCCCCACGGGCCCCACAAGCCCCCACCCCGCGGCCAGGGGGGGCCGCGCCATGCAAGCTTGTGGGCCCCCTGGAGGTCCGTGATACGTCCATTTTGCATCATGCTTTCATTCTTTCATGTTAATATTTTTTTGCTTTATGGGCCGTTATATTACTTTGTGGTACCATATTTATGCCTTTTCTCTCTTATTTTGCAAGGTTTATTTGAAGAGGGAGAATTCAGGCAGCTGGAATTCTGGACGGGAAAAGGAGCAAATCTTGATCCACTATTTTGCACATCTCCAAATGCCCTGAAAAGTTACGTGGATTTTTTTGGGATTATATAAAAAAACTGGGCGAAAGAAGTACCGGAGGGGGCTGCCAGGGCGCCACAAGCCGTGCCACCGCCACCCCTGGTGGCGGAGTGGGGGCTTGTGGGCTCCCTGACGGCCCACTAGCCCCCCTCTTTTGCTATATGAAGGGTTTTGGTCCAGAAATAATCATTAGGGAGCTTTTTCGTGGTTTCGCTGCCGCCACGAGGCGGAACTTGAGCAGATCCAATCTAGAGCTCCGGCAGGACGATCCTGCCGGGGAAACTTCCCTCCCAGAGGGGGAAATCGTCGCCATCGTCATCACCAACACTCCTCTCGTTGGAGGCAGGCATCTTCATCAACATCTTCATCAGCACCATCTTCTGTCCAATCCCTAGTTCATCTCTTGTAACCAATCTCCGTCTCACGACTCCGATTGGTACTTGTAAGGTTCCTAGTAGTGTTGATTACTCTTTGTAGTTGATGCTAGTCGGATTACTTGGTGGAAGAGTTTATGTTCAGATCCTTGATGCTATTCATTACACCTCTGATCATGATTATGATTATGCTTTGTGAGTAGTTACTTTTGTTCCTGAGGACATGGGATAAGTCATGCTGATAATAGTCATGTGAATTTGATATTCGTTCGGTATTTTCATATGATGTATGTTGTCTTTTCCTCTAGTGGTGTTATGTGAACGTCGACTACATAACACTTCACCATACTTGGGCCTAGAGGAAGGCATTGGGGAGTAGTAAGTAGATGATGGGTTGCTGGAGTAACAGAAGCTTAAACCCCAGTCTATGTGTTGCTTTGTAAGGGGCTGATTTGGATCCACTAGTTTAATGCTATGGTTAGACGTTGTCTTAATACTTCTTTTGTAGTTGCGGATGCTTGCGAGAGAGCTTAATCATAAGTGGGATGCTTGTCCAAGTAAGGGCAGTACCCAAGCGCCGGTCCACCCACATATCAAACTATCAAAGTAACGAACGCGAATCATATGAACATGATGAAACTAGCATGACAGAAATTCCCGTGTGTCCTCGGGAGCGTTTTTCCTCCTATAAGACTTTGTTCAGGCTTGTCCCTTGCTGCACCATTGCTATTACTTGTTACTTGTTACTTTTCGCTTGCTACGTTTCACCTCACTACACCATCACTTGTTACCGCTACTTTCAGTGCTTGCAGTTATTACCTTGCTGAAAACCGTTTATCAGAGCCTTCTGCTCCTCGTTGGGTTCGACACTCTTACTTATCGAAAGGACTACGATTGATCCCCTATACTTGTGGAATTTCAGAGCCTTTATCTTTGAAGGATACTGGATCATGGGGCTACAATCGGTTGAAATTGGAATTTCATCAAAAGTTCTATCCTATGCATTTAGTACATCGTGATCGGAACTTTATTTATAACTTTTGGCCTCGTGACAGGGAAAGCATAGCTCAAGCTTGGGGGAGGCTTAAATCAATGCTATATTCATGTCCCAATCATGAGCTCTCGAGAGAAATCATCACTCAAAAGTTTTACGCTCGGCTTTCTCATGAAGATCGTACCATGCTTGACATTTCTTGTACCGGTTCTTTTATGAAGAAGGATATTAATAACAAGTGGAATTTATTGGAGAGAATCAAACGCAAATCTGAAGAATGGGAGCTGGAGGAAGGTAAGGAGTCAGGTATGAATTTCCAGTTTGATTGCGTTAAATCTTTTGTTGAGACAAAAACTTTTAGAGATTTTAGCGCTAAGTATGGACTTGACTCTGAGATAGTAGCTTCTCTATGTGAATCTTTTGCTGCTCATGTTGAACTTCCCAAAGAGAAGTGGTTTAAATATTATCCTCTTGTAGAAAGCAACATAGCCAAAACCAATCTAGTTGAGGAGAAAGTCATTGCTTTTAGTGATCTTGTTGTTACTTGTGCTTACACTGAGAAAC
Organism: Hordeum vulgare subsp. vulgare; assembly: GCF_904849725.1. Classification (NCBI taxonomy): domain Eukaryota; kingdom Viridiplantae; phylum Streptophyta; class Magnoliopsida; order Poales; family Poaceae; genus Hordeum; species Hordeum vulgare. The sequence goes on along the minus strand of NC_058523.1, from coordinate 535,810,306 downwards.
CACCATACCCTGCTAGGATAAAGGATTATTCTAAAGCTCCAACTGTGATACGTAGGGGTTACATTAAACCACTTGCACCCCCTGAGTATATTAGAGTTGAACCTAGTGTTGCTATTATCAAAGATCTCTTAGCCGAAGATGTAGACGGGCATGTTATCAAATTCTGAGAGGACTCCGCTAGAGTTGCTAAACCTCACGCGAAAGACAAACACGGACCTGTAGTTGGCCTGCCCGTTGTTTCTGTCAAGATAGGAGATCACTGTTACCATGGTTTATGTGATATGGGAGCTAGTGTTAGTGCAATACCCCGTTCTCTATATGATGAAATCAAAGATGAGATTGCACCTGTTGAGTTAGAACCCATTGATGTCACTATTATGCTAGCTAATAGAGACACTATCTGCTCTCTCAGAATTGTGAGAGACGTAGAAGTCCTGTGTGGTAAGACGAATTATCCTACTGATTTCCTCATCCTTGGTACTGCACAAGATAGCTTTCATCCCATCATATTTGGTAGACCCTTTCTCAACACAGTCAATGCTCACATTGATTGCATTAAGTAGACTGTTGATGACCCACAAGTATAGGGGATCAATCGTAGTCCTTTCGATAAGTAAGAGTGGCGAACCCAACGAGGAGCAGAAGGCTCTGATAAACGGATTTCAGCAAGGTAATAATTGCAAACACTGAAAGTAGCGGTAACAAGTGATGGTGTAGCGAGGTGAAACGTAGCCAACAAAAAGTAACAACTAACAAGTAGTAGCAACGGTGCAGCAAGTGGCCCAATCCCTTTTGTATCAAGGGACAAGCCTGAACAAAGTCTTATTGGAGGAAAAACGCTCCCGAGGACACACGGGAATTTCTGTCATGCTAGTTTTATCATGTTCATATGATTCACGTTCGTTACTTTGATAGTTTGATATGTGGGTGGACCGGCGCTTGGGTACTTCCCTTAATTGGACAAGCATCCCACTTATGATTAACCTCTCTCGCAAGCATCCGCAACTACAAAAGAAGAATTAAGACAAAGTCTAACCATAGCATTAAACTAGTGGATCCAAATCAGCCCCTCACGAAGCAACGCATAGACTGGGGTTTAAGATTCTGTCACTCCAGCAACCCATCATCTACTTACTACTTCCCAATGCCTTCCTCTAGGCCCAAATATGGTGAAGTGTTATGTAGTCGACGTTCACATAACACCACTAGAGGAAAAACAACATACACCATATCAAAATACCTAACGAATATCAAATTCACATGACTATTATCAGCATGACTTATCCCATGTCCTCCGGAACAAAAGTAACTACTCACAAAGCATAATCATAATCATGATCAGAGGTGTAATGAATAGAATCAAGGATTTGAACATAAACTCTTCCACCAAGTAATCCAACTAGCATCAACTACAAAGAGTAATCAACACTACTAGGAACCTTACAAAGAGTAATCAACACTACTAGGGATTGGAGAGGAGATGGTGCTGATGAAGATGTTGTTGAAGATGCCTCCCCTCTGACGAGAGGAGTGTTGGTGATGACGATGGCGACGATTTCCCCCTCCGGGAGGGAAGTTTCCCCGGCAGGATCGTCATGCCGGAGCTCTAGATTGGATCTGCTCAAGTTCTGCCTCGTGGCGGCGGTGAAACCACGAAAAAGCTCCCGAATGATTTTTTCTGGACCAAAACCCTTCATATAGCGAAAGAGGGGGCTAGTGGGCCGTCAGGGAGCCCACAAGCCCCCACTCCGCCACCAGGGGGGTGGCGGTGGCAGGGCTTGTGGCGCCCTGGCAGCCCCCCTCCGGTACTTCTTTCGCCTAGTATTTTTTATATAACCCCAAAAAAATCCACGTAACTTTCCAGGGCATTTGGAGATGTGCAGAATAGTGGACTAAGATTTGCTCCTTTTCCAGTCCAGAATTCCAGCTGCCTGAATTCTCCCTCTTCAAATAAACCTTGCAAAATAAGAGAGAAAAGGCATATATATGGTACCACAAGTAATATAACATCCCATAAAGCAATAAATATCAACATGAAAGCATGATGCAAAATGGACGTATCAACTCCCCCAAGCTTAGACCTCGCTTGTCCTCAAGCGAAAAACAAGTTCCATAAACATGTCCACATGTTGAGGGACGAAGGTGTCGATAAAACATAATACGGACATGAGGGCATCATGATCACACATAGAACAGCATTACATCATAAAGATTCTTTTGGGAAAGTAACAATTCCTTCACAAAGCAAAGCATGAAGCAAAAACCTTACCGAGAAGTAACCAACAATAATCCATAGTCATTGAAGCAATTGGAATTTATCACAACATCAGAAAGAGTCAAATAAGAGCTTGTAAGGCAAACCCACATACTCAATCATCTCTTTTGTTTTCCACAATTGTTACAACTCACGTGGTACTCATGGTGTCGAAGTTTCAGCTGGACACTGAGGAAGATAGGGGCTTATAGTTTTTTGCCTCCCAACGATTTACCTTAAGGGTAAAGTCAACAACAATAAAGCATAAGTACTCAACTCCAAGTTGATATATGAATATAGATCTTTCCCAAACATGTGACGGTAGCCAAGACAAAGGCAAAAATAGGGAATTGGCGGCGATCACCATGACTCTTACAAGGGCAAAAAGTAAAGGTACAAGATAGGCCCTTCGCAGAGGGAAGCAGAGGTTGTCATGCGCTTTTGAGGTTTGAATGTGTGTCCTCTTAGTGTGGAGGAACGTCACCTTATATTGCCTCATGTGATAAAGAACTTTCTTATGTAGTCTGTCGCTTTTATGTCTTCCTCATCACAGGTTCGTACAAAGCTTATTTTCCACACACTAATAGATCATACATCACTACAAGAAATATGCATGTTTATGACAAAAATATATTGACCATGGTAAATTGGTCATAGATCTATGACCAAAATTTACAAAATGGTCGTGGGCAGTCCAAGGAGGGTCCAAACTCTACACCATTTTGACCATTTATGTCAAAAGGTCAAGGCCAGATTAATCAAATGGTCATAAACCAATGTATCATTATCCATAGTGTTATTTCGGGTTCTTATTGACCAAATTAATAAGGTCATATGCTTGAATGGGTGTGACTAGGCAGCCACGTCATCTATTTTACTAACATGCATGGCCCACTTTACACATGGGGCCGCCTAGAACATCGAGAAAACAAAATAACATAGCGTGATTTGAACACCATATGTTTTGTAAAGGAACATAGTTTTCTTTCAATTGTTTGAGGATTCAAATTTCCTTCAAATCCAATTACATCTACAATTAACATATTTTGCTTCAAACTATTTCGTACATGAACATCTACAATTATTATTTTTTGCTTCAAACCCAATTACATTTTGTTAATTGTAGATGAAATGCGGTCTAATATTTTTGAAGCATTTTGTAGATATTTTCTTTCAATTATTTAAGGATTTAAATTTGCTTCAAACCACTTTGAAAGGAACATAGTTTGCTGCAAAAAAACATTTGATGTGTTATACGTGATGAAAAAATACATAAAAGAAACAAACCAAATACAATTACATAAGTTTAATTGTCATTGGTTGAAATGTTTGTGGCATGGATCAATGACATGGCACACATCCATCCATCCATCCATCCACATCCACCAACCGCGAAACCTAATTTGTGTGGCGCTAGATGCACACACAGAGAGGGAGAGGTTCCTCCGTCCCCTTCCAGATATCCGCCGCCACCTCCCTCCCACCTCCTGGATCTCTCCATCTCCATCAGCTCCACCCGCGCGATCCCATCTGCCACCCGGGTTTGCACAGCCTGCGCTCCCTGTTGCGCTCCCTGCTGGCCCTCCTCCCGAGGTGGAGATGGCCGACGGCGGCGAGGTCGTCCACAGGCCCCACTCGGCGCCGCCTACGGTGCCGTCGGCGCAGGTGTCGATCTGGGAGTCGGTGCGGGGTGTGGGGGCGGGAGGTCGACAAGGCCGACCTGCGGCGCCGCGTCGTCATGCCGCTCTACGCGTCGTCATGCCGCTCTACGCCTCGTCATGTATCTATTTAATAATTATATTATTAAAAATAAAAAAACTAACCCGTGCAAGCGCACGGGTTGACGACTAGTTACTCTAGTTAGTTTATGTATCTAGGCTATACTTCAGATTAATGTTTTATGTCATGATCCTCCACGTTAATCCTTAATAATTGTTTACAAATCACCATTAGATCTTAATTTTCTGTCTAGGATTAAAAGCTATGGTTCCCTCATATTTAGGAGTACGGACATGTATTTACATGGGAGATCCAATTAGCCCAAGAGTCCATGAGATACATGCTAACAAAATAATTATTTTTTACTGGAAACATACTCATGAAGTTGTCCATGTATGGAGGACCCAGCTAACAATAAATGTATGATGATAGCTTCAAAGAATCACGGATGCACGTATGACTTAGCTGGCAATATACATCTGCATACCTCGCTTCTGTGTGTTGCGTACATCTAGGTATAGGTACGTGGATTAAATTATTTCAGCAAAAATAACCATGCTTGCAATCACAACGCATATATGGATATATCACAACGCATATATGGATATACTATACCAGGATATACTATACCAATCCTGTTCATAAATCAGACTTACTTAAAAATATACTCTGAATTTGTATGTGACACTGCACATAGTATTTTCTTCATATAAAAAATGTTGAATAAGTTATAAATTTATTTCATAAATGTTATTAATAAATAAATCCTAAGCGCAGTGGATCTATTGTGGATGTTCCTGCGGGAAAGGCCATGTTAGGCCGTGTGTGGTATTACGGAAACATACTATTTGTTTTCGCATGTTTACTTCTCAATTGTTTGCAGCAATTGCTTAACTAGATAAAATTAAGTGTCCACGAAGTGCTGTCAGTATCAATTTTGAAAATTGTTTATGTTGACATGACATAAATAAATCCTATCATTTTGGTAGAGTGAAATTGTGTATTGTGCACTCCAAAATTTAAACAGTTTTTATTCTAAATGATCATGTTTGATGTGCCTTCTAATGTATTTCATCTTGTAATGTAGTTGCATGTACATTAAGAGTACAAGGTGCGTTGATGACCATCAGATTCTAAGGACAAATCCAATGGTGGTGTGGACGTCCTTGTAGATCAGCTCCGACTATAAAGTTAGAAGAAGCTTTACTTCATGTTGGAACAAAATGGAAGTTCCCTGTCATGTGATGATGTTTATTATGTTATAGATTGTAAGTTGATGGTATATTGACTATTGCTAGATATTATATGCCCTGTTAATTTGCTAAGTTACTATGATGTGAATACCGTCTCGCTGGATAGAAGATGAGTTGAAACAGGCATGACTCATACTGATTATGCAACAAAACTTGGTAGAATAATGAGAAACTAGATAAGAAAATTTCTAAAAGCAAGCATAATTCTCATGGCCCAATAATGTTTTTTTTAAAACAACAACCCAATCAAAAATAGGTCTTTCAAAGTAATAAATGGGCCGTATTTATGGGCTTGGTCCGTTAGGCCACTAAAAATGCCATGTCAGATTACGTGTGATCTCCATGTCATTTTTTCTTGCCATGTCACCTCATGCCACGTGGATGGTGCCATGTCAGCTCAGCCACATCATATCATACGTGGATGAGGTTCATAGGTAATGACCAATTTTTTGGTCAACAGATTCTATGACCTATTGTTTTCGGTCATAGGATCCTTGACCAAAAAACAGGAAAGGTCATCTTTGTTTGTTCTTGACGGCCAACTGTTGACCCTCTCATTTTGGTCAATAGAAGGTCATAAATCATAAATAATGACAATTCAATGACCAAAATGGTGGGTCATTATCGACTATATTTCTTGTAGTGCATATTAGAGAGCAATTTTTATTGCTTGCATCGATGACAACTTACTTGAAGGATCTTATTCAATCCATAGATAGGTATGGTAGACTCTCATGGCAAAATTGGGTTGGAGGTTTATGGATGCACAAGTGATGTTTGCTGTGTATCCCTTGCAACGGCGCCAGGTATACTTCTTCTACCTCAAAAAGATCTTCGGCAACGGCGCCGGAAATTGTTGTGTCGACGGCACCAGGAATCCTTCAGCTACGGCTACGCCTCAAGGGACTTCCTAGGCAAGTATGCAAAGGATTTCCCCCGTGGCCTTGGAGCTTTGCGTTGGTGTTCCCTCGAAGCGGAAAGGGTGATGTAGCACAGCGACGATAAGTATTTCCCTTAGTTTGAGAACCAAGGTATCAATCCGGCGGAAGAGTATCTCAAGATCCTGCACAAACACAAAAGCTTGCACCCAACGCTATGAAAGGGTTATCAATCCCTTATAAATTGTTTGCCAACTGAGAACTGAAAGCAACAAAGTAACAAAGCAAAGTAAAAGCGGAGGTGTAAACGATGGATGTGAATAGACCCGGGGGCCGTAGTGTTTACTAGTGGCTTCTCTCATGAAAGCAAGTAGACGGTGGGTGAACAAATTACTGTCGAGCAATTGATAGAACTGTGCAGAGTCGTGACGATATCTATGCAATGATTATTTCTATAGGCATCACGTCCGAAACAAGTAGACTGATACTGTCTGCATCTACTACTATTACTCCACACGTCGACCGCTATCCAGCATGCATCTAGTGTATTAAGTCCATAAGAACAGAGTAACGCCTTAAGCAATATGACATGATGTAGAGGGATAATCTCAAACCAATGATAAAACCCCCATCTTTTTACCCTTGATGGCAACTGCTTGATGTGTGCCTTGCTGCCCCTACTGTCACTGGGAAAGGTCACCACATGGCAGAACCCAAAACCAAGCACTTCTCCCATTGCAAGAATCATAGATCTAGTTGGCCAAACAAAACCCAAGACTCGGAGAGACTTACAAGGATATCAAATCATGCATATAAGAAATCAGCAAAGACTCAAATATATATCATAGATAATCTGATCACAAGTCCACAATTCATCGGATCTCGACAAACACACCGCCAAAGAAGATTACATCGGATAGATCTCCATGAAGATCATGGAGAACTTTGTATTGAAGATCCAAGAGAGAGAAGAAGTCATCTAGCTACTAACTACGGACCCGTAGGTCTGAAGTGAACTACTCACGAGTCATTGGAGGGGCGATGATGATGATGAAGAAGCCCTCCACCTCCAAAGTCCCCTCCGGCAGGGCGCCAGGAAGGGTCTCCAGATGAGATCTCACAGAAACGGAAGCTTGCGGCGGCGGAAAAGTATTTTCGAGGCTCCCCTGATTTTTTGTGGAATATTTGGGAATATATAGGCGCAAGACCTAGGCCAGGAGGCGGCCAGGGAAGCCACAAGCTTGCCCACCGCCGCCTCCCTTGGTGGCGGGGTGGGAGCTTGTGGGCTCCCTGGGGCCCACCTGGCCTGGCCCAAAGGCTCCTTGGACTTCTTCCGTTCGGGAAAAATCATTTCGGGGTTTTTCTTCCGTTTGGACTCCGTTCCAAAATCACATCTGAAAAGAGTCAAAAACACGGAAAAACAGGAACTGGCACGTGGCACTGAATCAATAAGTTAGTCCCAAAAAAGATATAAAAAGGTACATAAAACATACAAAGAAGACAAGATAACAACGTGAAACCATCAAAAATTATAGACACGTTTGAGACGTATCAAGCATCCCCAAGCTTAACTCCTGCTCGTCCTCGAGTAGGGAAGTGATAAGAATGAATTTTTGATGCTTTCATACTACCTAGCATAGGTGTCCTTTGTAATTCCTATTATGTGACGTGAATGTTCAGATCCATTAGATTCAAAACAATAGTTTGCTATTGACATGGAAACAATAATAACTCAAGCAAACTAGCAAAGTAATCATGAACTTTCAAAATAACAAGGCCAAAAGAAAGTTATCCCTACAAAAGCATATAGTCTGGCTATGCTCTATCATCATTGCACAATGAATCTAAATCATGCACAACGCCGGTATTGGCCAAGTAATTGTTTCACACCTTTACTTTCTCAAACCTTTTCAACTCTCACGCAATACATGAGCGTGAGCCATGGTTATAGCACTATAGATGGTGTGGAATGTGGTGGAGTTTGCAAGACAAAAAGGAGAAGAAAGTCACATTAACTAGGCATATTAATGAGCTGTGGAGATGCTCATCAATAGATATCAATGTGAATGAGCAGGGATTGCCATACAAATGATGCACTAGAGCTACAAGTATGTGAAAGCTCTTAAAGAAAACCAGTGGGTGTGCATCCAACTTGCTTGCTCACGAAGACCTAAGGCAATTTTAGGAAGCCTATCATTGGAATATACAAGCCAAGTTATATAATGAGAACTTCCCACTAGCTATATGGTGGTGACAAAACGAGAGACTCTCAATCATGAAGATCATGGTGCTCAAAATGCACAAGTGTGGAAAAAGTGGTAGCATTGTCCCTTCTCTCTTTTTCTCTATTTTTTTTATATTTGATGGGCTCTTTGGCCTCTTTTTTATGGGCTTCTTTGGCCTCTTTTATTTCCTCACATGGGACAATGCTCCAATAATGATGATCATCACACTTTCAACTCAAAACTTAGAGCAGTTATGACTCTATATGGAATGCCTTCGGTAGTGTACCGTGGCAACGATCTAGCGTGGCATAGACATCAATGGAAACATCATGCTAGCTATCTTACGATCATGCAAAGGCAATGTAGACGTGGTGGCACATATCATGGTGGTAGTTGCATGGCAGTATATCTCGGAATGACTTTGAAAAAGCCATAGTAGGTAGGTATGGTGGCTGTTTTGAGGGAGGCTAATGGTGGGTTTTGTGCACCAGCGGAAGTTGCACGGCACTAAGATGATAGTGATGGTGGAAGGTGAAAGTGCATCTAAACCATGGACTCATCATTAGTCATGAAGAACTCATATACTTGTTGCAAAAGTTTTATTAGCAATCGAAACAAAGCATTCAACGCATACTCCTAGGGGAAGGGTTGGTAGGTATAAACCATCGTGCGATCCCGACCGCCACACAAAGGATGACAATCAATAGACTAATCATGCTCATATTTCATCACACAAAGGTTCACCATACGTGCATGCTACGGGAATCACTAACTTCAACACAAGTATTTCTAGATCCACAACACCTTACTAGCATGATTTCAATATTACCATAACCACAACTCAAAACTAATTGAGATGAATCAAACTTCTCTAACTATTCAATGCACATGAAGGTGGAAGTTTTCGTATCCCTTTGTATAACTACTATAGTGCCCCAGATGTAAACCTTCCCTATTTGGAACCTAATGCAAGTGGGTCCACCTTGTCAGAGATATGATGATATCATTTGTGCCAGGAGTTCTTGTGATGTCCCTTGTATTTTTTCCTTCCTTCCCATGCATGCATGCATAGCATATCATTGTTTGCCTTGCCTTGTTTTGTGTTATATGAGCTTAGCATTTCTTGTGTTGGGGTGCTCTATGATTTCATGTGTGTGTGACTAGTTCTAAATGAAGTGGGCTTGTCATATTTGCAAACCTCTCTCTCTCTTTTATATCTCAAGCCAATATTCACTTGTCCCAACCTTGATTCAAAATGCCCATGATTTAGTATATTTTGTGGTGGATGTCAAGATGTGTTTTCGCTGTTTTGTAACTTAGTTTTAAGGGTGCAACTATTCACAAAACAGACCCAACAAATTCTGTTTTGTAAATATTTAATTGCTCCAGATATTTCTTTTCTATTTTATTCAATTAGGTCATAATTTCTTATGAACAGGGGCATTTTTGTTTTGTTTTTAACCCCAACAGATTTGTCTGTGATTTACATCATTTTCCCTGTTTGTTTTAATTAGAAAAACCCCTCAGGTTTTTCTCCTCTCCTATCTGGCGCCAACTAGTGGGCCTCCTCCCACTAGCAGGCCCAGCTTCCCTCTCTCGCGCGTGGCTGCCCTGTAGATGGCGTGCTCATTCCCCCTTCCTCCGTCAGTGCTCCACTTCAGCAGGTTCAGAGCAGCGGCGACTTGACGGCGTCACGGACGTCGAGGAACGTTCCTCGCCCCTTCCCTCCATAAAAGCGACCCCCCTTGGCGTCCGTGCAGTTAGGTTTCCCTCTCTCGCGCCGCCACCTCCTTTCCCCTCTCCACCTCGCTCTCTGAAGATCCGCGTCAGGTAAGGTAGAGCCCCTCCACCATGGCAGTAGGTTGAGTTGCTCCTCGCTGCCGCGTCCGGGTCCCTTCTTCCCCTCCATCGTCTCGGCGAGCACGCGGGGTCATCCACGAATCCATCCCCGCGGCTAGGACGACGCGAGCGCCCCTGCTTCCTCTTCTCCACGACGGCGACAACCCTCCCCGACGAGCAGGCCAGAACGGCGACCACCTCTTCTTCCCTTGCTTCCTCTCCGTCGCGGCCGAGTTCTTCTTCCCTTGGGTGAGCAGATCCATCTCCTACCCCCTTCCGTGCAGTAGATCTTCGTGTAGGTGCAGTAGGGCGTCGACGTGCTGCGTCTCTGTTGCCGGAGCCGCCGCGCACAGTAGCGAGGCCACCGTAGTTTGCCTCGGGCGAAGTTAACAAAGGAAACGAGTTCGTGTGTGTGCGGGCTTCCTCCCCTCCACGAGCCGGAGCTGGATTTGGCTCGCATCGGCGGGGAGACCCCTCCCCTATTCCGGTCTGCCGCCGGTAGCAGTTCTGCAGAGAGGACCCCCCTTCAGTTGTTTCTTTGCGCGATATAGTTCAGACATCGTCCCATAGCGTAGTGGTAGTAGTAGTGGTGCCTGTTGCCTGTTGCCTGTTGCCTGTAGGAGGGCGTGGGTTCGATCCCTCCCCTCGGCAACCCCTTTTTTCTCGTTTATTTTTCTTCGGCACAGTAGCAGGCAGGTTAAGCATACCCGGAGAGAACCCCCTCTCTGGTCAGATCAAAAGCTGTAACAGAGTGGTAGTTGCCTTGTGCCTGTGTGTGCTCGAGTAGCAGATCTGGGGTTCGACCCCCAGTACCTCCCTTTTATTTTTTTTCCCTTGTCCTCTGCATTTCTTTTTCCTTTGCTGTCACCACCTTGCAGCCTTGTTCTTTGTAGCTAGGTACTTATTTTTCTTGTGCACTTAGATGTTTTTGCTACCTCCTCTCTTAATCTGCAAGTATGTTCATTTGTTGGTGGCGTGTGAATAAGTGGTGATGCACTTGTGTGTGTGAATATGCACTTAGTAGAGTTGTAGATGCATGTGCTTATAGTCTTGTGCTTATCACTTTAGTTGAGATTGTCATTTTACCTCCTTGCTTGTGCTGTATAGTAGTGGAAGGTGATGTGGTGTATGTTTGGGTGCTTGTGAGAGCTGCATGTGTGCGTGTGTGCATACACATGAGGTTAGTCACACATGGGTGTGTGTGTATGGTGATGCTTCCTAGTAGATGATCTTATGTAGGTGGCTTGTGTTTATGCTTGTGTGACTAGTAAGAGGTGGCAGTAGGTGATGTGCATGTGTGTGTGTGTGTGTTGCACACACATGAGGTGTTGCTAGTGTAGGTATGCATGTGTGTGTAAGTGCCTTATGCATGTGTTAGCATTATATTGTGTTGCTAGAATGTGTATGTGGTGTGGTTTCTTCTAGGTGATATGCATATGAGTTGATGTAATGCATTGGAGAAAACAGCCCCACTTTGCAACACTTGTGCTCCTCCTCATGTGTATATGAAAGAGGGCATGAGGTGTGTGTAAGATATATGTGGTAGTAGTAGTGATTGTGGTGTTGTTGTGCATGACACAAGATATGGGGTCCAAACCCTCATGTCACTTTGTCATTGTGCACATGAGCTCAACCATGTAGTAGTTGATATAGTGAAACTACAAGAAAGGATGCACTATTCACTAGGCATGATTTGGAGTAGCTCCCTCTTCCTTAATTTGTGGTCACTTGTTCCAAGTAAGTGCCCACATATTATATATGATTTTGGGGTAGAATCTCCCAAGGAATCCAGTGGTGAAGTTAGTTTTACCATTAGGATACTTTCTGGAGTTAACATATTCAGATGTGATGCAAGTTTGCTCTTTGTTTCCATGGAATAGGTGGAGCCCAAGGGCATGAGCTTTTGTGTGGTAGTAGTAGGGATTTTTCTCTACACCATAGTGGTGTCATTTATCTCTTGGTGTTACTTGTGTGCAAGTTAAGCCTAAACAAAGTGGGCATGTGGCTGGAAATTCCAGCTTAGTGAAATCTGGAATTTCACTAAGTCTGAGAATCTGGAAATATTTTCTTCTCCTATAGATGAGGTTGTGCTGGTCATTATGTTGTGATCTAGCCTTAGTTCAGTGCTAGGAATTTGGACCTGATATGTTTGTGAAGCTCCCTGTTAAATTGCATCCCATTTGGGGTCCTGTAGGTTATGTTTTGGCTGCTGTCAAAAAGCTTCAGAACAAAGACAGAAAGTCAGGTGCAGGAATTTTCACAAAGTCCCTGAGATCTGATGGTTTTGGGAAAGTTTGCAGCCTTGTGCCTTCCTGTGCTTAATTCCTTTTGGTGTGATTCTTGCTTGTGCTTGTAGTATTCTTGGTTGGCTACAGCCACATATATTATTTGTCACATTTGGAGGATTGTAGCTATGTTGCATCTAGCTCACAAAGTGCTAAGTTGCAGATTAAGAGGTACACAGAGTGATCCAGGATTGAATCACTGATCAGCGGTCAAAGTTATCCTTAGTAACTAAATAGACTAAGGAATTTTTTCTCGATTATGGAGGTGGTTAAAGAGTTCATCGTAAAGGGTTACGTCGATGCAAGCTTTGACACTAATCCGAATAACTATGAGTAGTGAAACGGATTCGTATAGTAGAGTAGATATTTGGAGTATTTCCGAATAGCACATAGGAGCAGCATCTATAAGATGACATAAAGATTTGTAAAGAACACACGGATCTGAAAGTTTCAGAACCGTTGACTAAAACCTCTCTCACGAGCAAGACGTGATCAGACCCCAGAACTATATGGGTGTTGGACTCGTTGAAATCACATGGTGATGTGAACTAGACTATTGACTCTAGTGCAAGTGGGAGACTGTTGGAAATATGCCCTAGAGGCAGTAATAATTAGTTATTATTATATTTCTTTGTTCATGATAATCGTTTATTATCCATGCTATAATTGTATTGATTGGAAACACAATACTTGTGTGGATACATAGACAAAACACTGTCCCTAGTAAGCCTCTAGTTGACTAGCTCGTTGATCAAAGATGGTCAAGGTTTCCTAGCCATAGGCAAGTGTTGTTACTTGATAACGGGATCACATCATTAGGAGAATCATGTGATGGACTAGACCCAAACTAATAGACGTAGCATGTTGATCGTGTCATTTTGTTGCTACTGTTTTCTGCGTGTCAAGTATTTGTTCCTATGACCATGAGATCATATAACTCACTGACACCGGAGGAATGCTTTCTGTGTATCAAACGTCGCAACGTAACTGGGTGACTATAAAGATGCTCTACAGGTATCTCCGAAGGTGTTCGTTGAGTTAGTATGGATCAAGACTGGGATTTGTCACTCCGTATGATGGAGAGGTATCTCGGGGCCCACTCGGTAATACAACATCACACACAAGCCTTGCAAGCAATGTGACTTAGTGTAAGTTGCGAGATCTTGTATTACGGAACGAGTAAAGAGACTTGGTGGTAAACGAGATTGAAATAGGTATGCGGATACTGACGATCGAATCTCAGGCAAGTAACATACCGAAGGACAAAGGGAATGACATACGGGATTATATGAATCCTAGGCACTGAGGTTCAAATGATAAGATCTTCGTAGAATATGTAGGATCCAATATGGGCATCCAGGTCCCGCTATTGGATATTGACCAAGGAGTCACTCGGGTCATGTCTACATAGTTCTCGAACCTGCAGGGTCTGCACACTTAAGGTTCGACGTTGTTTTATGCATATTTGAGTTATATGGTTGGTTACCGAATGTTGTTCGGAGTCCCGAATGAGATCACGGACGTCACGAGGGTTTCCGGAATGGTCCGAAAATGAAGATTGATATATAGGATGACCTCATTTTATTACCGGGAGGTTTTCGGAGTTACCGGGAATGTAACGGGAATGACGAATGGGTTCCGGGTGTTCACCGGGGGGGGGGGGGCAGCCCACCCCGGGGAAGCCCATAGGCCTTGGGGGTGGCTCACCAGCCCTTGGTGGGCTGGTGGGACAGCCCAAGAAGGCCCTATGCGCCAAGGATAGAAAATCAAAGAGAAAAGAAAAAAAAAGAGGTGGGAAAGGAGAGAAGGACTCCACTTTCCAATCCTAGTTGGACTAGGATTGGAGGAGGACTCCTCCTCCCTTGGTGGCGCAGCCCTTGGGGCTCCTTGAGCCTCAAGGCAAGCCTCCCCTCCCCTCCTCCTATATATATGGAGCTATTAGGGCTGATTTGAGACAACTTTTGCCACGGCAGCCCGACCACATACCTCCACGGTTTTTCCTCTAGATCGCGTTTCTGCGGAGCTCGGGCGGAGCCCTGCTGAAATTAGATCACCACCAACCTCCGGAGCGCCGTCACGCTGCCGGAGAACTCATCTACCTCTCCGTCTCTCTTGCTAGATCAAGAAGGCCGAGATCATCGTCGAGCTGTACGTGTGCTGAACGCGGAGGTGCCGTCCGTTCGGCACTAGATCGGAGCGGATAATGGGACGGATCGCGGGACGGTTCGCGGGGCGGATCGAGGGACGTGAGGACGTTCCACTACATCAACCGCGTTTCTTCTCTCTGTGCGATCTACAAGGGTACGTAGATCAGAAATCCCCTCTCGTAGATGGACATCGACATGATAGGACTTCATGCGCGTAGGAAATTTTTTGTTTCCCATGCGACGTTCCCCAACAGGTGTGTGCATGTCTCTCTCTCTAGGTGTGCAACAAGGATGATTGTGACACAACAAAATAAAAATAAAAATAAAAGACTCCTACGATACAAGACGCTCCAAGCAATAACACATAACATGTGGTGAATAAAAATATAGCCCCAAGTAACGTTACCGATGGATTGAAGACGAGAGAGGGATGCATTCCCGGGGCATCCCCAAGCTTAGGCTTTTACGGAATCCTTGAATCTCTTGGGGTGACTTGGGCATCCCCAAGCTTGATCTCTTGCCACTCTTTATCTTTTTGTCCATAAGAACTTCACCCAAAACTTGAAAACTTCACAACACGAAACTTAAACAGAAACTCGTGATAACATTAGTACAAGAAAGCAAACCACCACTTCCTTAGGTACTGTAGCAAACTTAAATTCTACTTGTGCTGATGTTGGGTTACTGTACTTTCAATCTTCCATGGCTAATACCCCCTGATGCTATCCATAGTTTCATCAAAATAAGCAACCAACACAACAAAAACAAAATCTGTTAACAGCAGACCAGTCTGTAGCAATCGGTATGTTTTGTATACCTATGGTACTTCAAAAATTCTGAAAACTCACGACAGTCTGAAGAATGTGCGTAGCAATCAGCAGCAAAAAGAATCAACTCAAAAGCTCTTACAGAAAAAATGAAAATTCTTTTCGTGAGCAGAAAGTTTCTGTCTTTCCCAGCATGACCAAACGATCATCCTCAAGACTAATCATAACGGTTTCGCTTGGTACAAACGCAAAAAGAAACACAAAAAACACAATCATAACGGTTTTGCTCTCCATTCATCTAACGAGCTGATACCAAACAACCGCTTCTCATCGGCAAGTTTGAAATCAAAGTTGAGCTCTTTGATTGCCCAATAAGCTTTGTGTTCCAGCTCAAGAGGTAAATGACAGGCCTTATTGTAAACCATTTTATACGGTGACATGCCCATGGGATTCTTATAAGCAGTCCTATAAGCCCATAGTGCATCGTCAAGTTTGCTAGACCAGTTCTTTCGAGATCTATTGACGGTCTTTTGTAGGATCAACTTGATCTCCCTATTACTCAACTCCACTTGACCACTAGACTGAGGATGATAAGGAGATGCAACTCTATGGTTGACATCATACTTAGCGAGCATCTTGCGGAAAACACCATGAATGAAGTGTGAACCGCCATCAGTCATAAAATATCTAGGGACTCCAAATCTTGGGAAAATGACTTCTTTAAGCATCTTAATAGAGGTGTGGTGATCAGCATTTCTAGTGGGGATAGCTTCTACCCACTTAGTGACGTAATCCATAGCAACTAAGATGTGGGTATACCCATTGGAACTCGGGAAAGGTCCCATATAATCGAAGCCCCAGACATCAAATGGTTCAATGACAAGTGAATAGTTCATAGGCATTTCCTGACGCTTACTGATGTTCCCTATTCTTTGGCATTCGTCACAAGACAAGACAAACTTACGGGCATCCTTGAAGAGAGTGGGCCAATAGAAACCTGATTGCAATACCTTATGAGCAGTTCTGTCTCTAGCATGGTGTCCTCGGTAGGCTTCAGAATGACACTTTTGCAGGATCTGTCCGTGTTCATGTTCAGGCACACAACGTCTAATAACACCATCTACTCCTTCCTTATAAAGGTGAGGATCATCCCAAAAGTAGTGTCTCAAATCAAAGAAGAATTTCTTCTTTTGTTGATAGGTGAAACTGGGTGGTATGTATTTGGCTACGATATAGTTTGCATAATCGGCATACCACGGTGCACTATGTGAAGTGCGGATGACATTTAATTGCTCATCAGGAAAGCTGTCATCAATAGGTAGTGGGTCATGAAGGACATTCTCTAGCCTAGACAAGTTATCTGCTACAGGGTTATCAGCACCCTTTCGGTCAACGACGTGCAAATCAAATTCCTGTAGCAGGAGAACCCATCTGATCAGCCTAGGCTTGGCGTCCTTCTTCTCTATAAGGTACTTAATAGCAGCATGATCAGAGTGAATAGTGACTTTGGAGTCAACTATATAAGATCTGAACTTTTCACATGCAAACACGATTGCTAAAAATTCCTTCTCCGTAGTGGCATAGTTTCTTTGGGCACTGTCTAGAGTTTTACTAGCGTAGTGAATAACATTCAACTTCTTATCAACTCTTTGTCCTAGAACAGCACCAACAACATAATCACTAGCATCGCACATGATTTCAAAGGGCAAGTTCCAGTCAGGTGGTTGAACAATAGGTGCGGTTATCAAAGCCTTCTTAAGTATTTCGAAAGCTTCCTCACAATCCTCATCAAAAACAAAAGGAACATCCTTCTGCAAGAGGTTGGTAAGAGGCCTAGAAATCTTAGATAAGTCTTTAATGAACCTTCTATAGAAACCAGCATGACCTAGGAAACTTCGTATACCTTTGATATCTATGGGGCAAGGCATTTTCTCAATTGCATCAACCTTAGCCTTATCAACTTCAATGCCTCTTTCAGAAATTTTGTGTCCTAAGACGATACCTTCATTAACCATAAAGTGGCACTTCTCCCAATTCAAGACGAGGTTGGTATCTTCACATCTCTGTAAGACTCAGTCAAGGTTGCTGAGGCAATCATCAAAGGAAGACCCGTAAACGGAGAAGTCATCCATGAAAACCTCGACAATCTTTTCACAAAAGTCAGAGAATATAGCCATCATACATCTTTGGAAGGTGGTTGGTGCATTGCATAAGCCAAAAGGCATACGTCTATAGGCAAAGGTACCGAAGGGGCAGGTGAAAGTGGGTTTCTCTTGATCAGATTGTGCAACAAGTATTTGCGAGAAACCTGAATAACCGTCTAGAAAGCAGAAGTGTGTGTGTTTTGATAGCCTTTCTAGCATTTGGTCGATAAACGGCAAAGGATAATGATCTTTCCTGGTTGCCTTGTTCAGTTTCCGGAAGTCTATCACCATCCTATAGCCAGTAATAATCCTTTGTGGGATTAGTTCATCCTTATCATTAGGAACGACGGTGATACCTCCCTTCTTAGGTACGCAATGTACTGGACTTACCCAATCACTATGAGCAACAGGATAAATGATTCCTGCTTCTAGAAGCTTTAATATTTCTTTTCTAACGACCTCTTTCATCTTGGGATTCAATCTCCTTTGATGATCAGCAACTGGTTTGAAGTCAGGATCAGTTTTAATCTTGTGCTGACATAGAGTAGGACTAATACCCTTACGATCATCAAGAGTATATCCAATAGCAGCACGGTGCTTCCTTAGAGTTTTTAGTAACTTCTTCTCTTCGTGCTCTGAGAGGAGGGCACTAATAATAACAGGATATATCTCCTTCTCATCAAGATAGGCATACTTAAGAGTATCAGGCAACTGTTTAAGCTCGAACACAGGATCACCCTTTGGTGGGGGAGGATCCCCAAGCAGTTCAACACGCAGATTATTCTTGAGAATAGGATATTGCTCTAAGACAATTTTATCTATCTCATCTCTCTCCTCCATATGCATATCATTTTCATGCTCAAGCAGATATTGCTCTAAATGATCCGTAGGAGGTACGACAATAGAGGCAAGAGCAATGATTTCATCCCTACCAGACAACTCTTTTTCATGGGGTTGTCTTCCTAACTTAGAGAAGTTAAATTCATGAGACACACCCTCAAAACTAACTGTGGCAGTCTGCTTAATGCAATCAATGTGAGCATTGACAGTGTTGAGAAAGGGTCTACCAAATATGATGGGACAAAAGCTATCTTGTGCAATACCAAGGACGAGGAAATCAGTAGGATACTTCGTCTTACCACACAGGACTTCTACGTCTCTCACAATTCCCAGAGGGCAGATAGTGTCTCTATTAGCTAGCGTAATAGTGACATCAATGGGTTCTAACTCAGCAGGTGAAATCTCATCTTTGTTTTCATCATATAGAGAAC
Organism: Hordeum vulgare subsp. vulgare; assembly: GCF_904849725.1. Lineage (NCBI taxonomy): Eukaryota > Viridiplantae > Streptophyta > Magnoliopsida > Poales > Poaceae > Hordeum > Hordeum vulgare. The sequence goes on along the minus strand of NC_058523.1, from coordinate 535,791,524 downwards.
GAGGTATTGCACTAACACTAGTTCCCATATCACATAAACCATGGTAACAGTGATCTCCTATCTTGACAGAAACAACGGGCAGGCCAACTACAGGTCCATATTTGTCCTTCGCGTGAGGTTTAGCAATTCTAGCGGAGTTCTCACAGAATTTGATAACATGCCCGTCTACGTCTTCGGCTAAGAGATCTTTGATAATGGCAACACTAGGTTCAACTCTAATCTCCTCAGGGGGTGCAAGTGGTCTAATGTAACCCCTACGTATCACAGTTGGAGCTTTAGAATAATCCTTATCCTAGCAGGGTATGGTGGTTTCTCAGTGTAAGCACAAGGAACAACAGGATCACTAAAAGCAATGACTTTCTCCTCAACTAGATTGGTTTTGGCTATGTTGCTTTCTACAGGAGGATGATATTTAAACAACTTCTCTTTGGGAAAATCAACATGAACAGCAAAAGATTCACATAGAGAAGCTACTATCTCAGAGTCAAGTCCATACTTAGCGCTAAAATTTCTATAAGTGTTTGTCTCAACAAAAGATTTAACGCAATCAAACTATAAATTCATACCTGACTCCTTACCTTCCTCCAGCTCCCAATCTTCAGAGTTGCACTTGATTCTCTCCAATAAATTCCACTTGTGATCAATATCCTTATTCATAAAAGAACCGGTACAAGAAGTGTCAAGCATGGTACGATCTTCATGAGAAAGCCGAGCATAAAAGTTTTGAGTGATGATTTCTATCGAGAGCTCATGATTGGGGCATGAATATAGCATTGATTTAAGCCTCCCCCAAGCTTGATCTATGCTTTCCCTGTCACGAGGCCAAAAGTTATAAATAAAGTTCCGATCACGATGTACTAAATGCATAGGATAGAACTTTTGATGAAATTCCAATTTCAACCGATTGTAGTCCCATGATCCAGTATCATCACATAGCCTATACCATGTCAACGCCTTGTCCTTCAAAGATAAAGGAAATACTTTCTTCTTTACCTCATCCTCGGGCAAACCTGCGACTTAAATAAACCACAAACTTCATCTACATAGATTAGATGCAAGTCTAGATGTGAAGATCCATCTCCTGTAAAAGGATTAGCCAGCAGTTTCTCAAGCATACCCGAAGGAATTTCATAAAAGATATTTTCAGTAGGTACCTCAGGTTGAGGAACAACTCCTCGTGCTTCCGTTTGTGGTGAAGATACCCCGAACAAACTCCTCAAAGGAACAGTTTCCATAGTGACAAGTGACGATAAATTTCAGCAGAGTATATAAATGTTTCCTTACCAATTTCCACTTACCAAAGGCGCTTCACTCCCCGGCAACGGCGCCAAAAAAGAGTCTTGATGACCCACAAGTATAGGGGATCAATCGTAGTCCTTTCGATAAGTAAGAGTGTCGAACCCAACGAGGAGCAGAAGGCTCTGATAAACGGATTTCAGCAAGGTAATAACTGCAAGCACTAAAAGTAGCGGTACCAAGTGATGGTGTAGCGAGGTGAAACGTAGCAAGCGAAAAGTAACAAGTAACAAGTAGTAGAAACGTTGCAGCAAGTGGCCCAATCCCTTTTGTAGCAAGGGGCAAGCCTGAACAAAGTCTTATAGGAGGAAAAACGCTCCCGAGGACACACGAGAAACTCTGTCATGCTAGTTTCATCATGTTCATATGATTCACGTTCGTTACTTTGATAGTTTGATATGTGGGTGGACCAGTGCTTTGGTACTGACCTTACTTGGACAAGCATCCCACTTATGATTAACCTCTCTCGCAAGCATCCGCAACTACAAAAGAAGAATTAAGACAAAGTCTAAGCATAGCATTAAACTAGTGGATCCAAATCAGCCCCTCACGAAGCAACGCATAGACTGGGGTTTAAGCTTCTGTCACTCCAGAAACCCATCATCTACTTACTACTTCCCAATGCCTTCCTCTAGGCCCAAATATGGTGAAGTATTATGTAGTCGACGTTCACATAACACCACTAGAGGAAAAACAACATACAACATATCAAAATACCGAACGAATATCAAATTCACATGACTATTATCAGCATGACTTATCCCATGTCCCCAGGAACAAAAGTAACTACTCACAAAGCATAATCATAATCATGATCAGAGGTGTAATGAATAGCATCAAGGATCTGAACATAAACTCTTCCACCAAGTAATCCAACTAGCATCAACTACAAAGAGTAATCAAAACTACTAGCAACCTTACAAGTACCAATCGGAGTCGCGAGAGGAAGATTGGTTACAAGAGATGAACTAGGGATTGGAGAGGAGATGGTGCTGATGAAGATGTTGATGAAGATGCCTCCCCTCCGACGAGAGGAGTGTTGGTGATCACGATGGTGACAATTTCCCCCTCCGGGAGGGAAGTTTCCCCGTCAGGATCGTCCTGCCGGAGCTCTTCATATTGAAAGTGGGTTTGGAGAAGTCATGACTTTAGTTGATGATAATCCCACTATTTTTGAAGAGCGTCAACTTTGCATGCATGTGGATCATGAAAAGAATATCCTTTGTGATAGCTATTTTGTTGAATTTGATTATGATCCCACATGTAATTGCTATGAGAGAGGAAAATATTGTGGTAGAAACTTTCATGTTACCAAATTACCTCTCGTTATGTTGAGATTGCTATTGTCTCTTTCTTCTTCCTTGCATCTGGTAACTATTGGTTGTCTTGACAATCTGTTTTCCTATAAAATGCCTATGCATAGGAAGTATGTTAGACTTAGATGTTATTTTCACATGCTTTATGATGCTTTCCTTGTGATTCAATTCTTGTCTTTTGTGTGAGCATCATTGATTTATCAATGCCTAGCTAAGGGCGTTAAACAATAGCGCCTGTTGGGAGGCAACCCAATGAATTTATCTTTTTCTTTCTGTTTTGTTGCGTCCACACCATCATAATTCTGTTATGATTGTGTTTTTTATGTTTGAGCCAAGCAAAACCTTTATGACTAGTCTTGGTGATGGTTGTTCGATCCTGCTGGTAAAAGACAGAAACTGTTCGCTCACGAGATTATTTTTCATTTTTATTCAGAAAGAGATTTGGAGTTGATTATTTTTTGCTTCTGGTTGATATGCCTTTTGCACAGGCAGTCGTAATGTTTAAGAATTTTTGAGGTACCAGAAGTATACGAAGTATACAGATTGCTACAGACTCGTCTGTTTTTGACAGATTATATTTTTGTTGAGTTGGTTGCATGTTTTGATGAAACTATGGATAGTATCGGGGGGGGGGGGGGGCTACTAGCCATGGAGAAGTGAGAATACAGTAATCTAACACCAATATAAATAGAAATAAAGATTGCTACAGTACCTAAAGAGGTGGTAGTTTGTTTTCTTGTGCTAATGATATCACGAGTTTCTGTTTAAGTTTTGTGTTGTGAAGTTTTCAAGTTTTGGGTGATGTTCTCATGGACAAAGGGATAAAGAGTGGAAAGAGCTCAAGCTTGGGGATGCCCAAGGCATCCCAAGCCAAATTCAAGGACACCAAAAAGCCTAAGCTTGGGGATGCCCCGGGAAGGCATCCCCTCTTTCGTCTTCAATCCATCGGTAACATTACTTGGAGCTATATTTTTATTCACCACATGATATGTGTTTTTCTTGGAGCGTATTGTATCATAGGAGTATTTTCTTTTTGTTGTGTCACAATCATCCTTACTGCACACCTTTTGAGAGAGACATGTACTCATCTTGAATTTGCTAGAATGCTCATTGTGCTTCACTTATATCTTTTGAGCTAGATAATTTTGCTCTGTGTGCTTCACTTAGAGCTTTTAGAGCACGACGGTGCGTGACTTGGTAGTTGGTTTGTGCTATGAAAGTAGTCCCCAAAGGTGATAGGTAACCAAAGAGGATACAAAAACTTCCATCTTCATGTGCATTGAGTAGAAAGAGAAGTCTGATTCCTCTCAATTAGTTTTGAGACATGGATTTGGTAATATTAAGAGTTATGTTAGTAGGGTGTTGTGAATCTAGAAATACTTGTGTTGAAGTTAGTGATTCTCGTAACATGCACGTATGGTGAACCGCTATGTTAGGAAGTCGGGGCATAATTGATCTATTGGTTGTCATCCTTTGTGTTGCGGTCGGGATCGCGCGATGGTTAACACCTACCAACCCTTCCCCTAGGAGTAGGTGTTTAGCACTTTGTTTCGATTACTAATAAAAACTTTCGCAACAAGTATGTGAGTTCTTCTTGACTAATGTGAGTCCATGGTATAGATGCACTTTCACCTTCCACCATTGCTAGCCTCTCTAGTGCCGCGCAATTTTCGCCGGTGTACAAACCCACCATATGCCTTCCTCAAAACAGCCACCATACCTACCTACTATGTCATTTTCATAGCCATTCCAAGATATATTGCCATGCAACTCCCACCGTTCCGTCTCATGACTTGTGCCCTCACTCTCATATTGCCATTGCATGATCGTAAGATAGCTAGCGAGATGTTTCAACGTCATACGCCAAGCTATATTGTTGCACATCACGGTACACTGCCGGAGGCATTTTCTATAGAGTCATCATCATTCTAAGTTTTCAGCTGTGAGTAAATAAAAGTGTGATGATCATCATTATTAGAGCATTGTCCCATGTGAGGAAATAAAAAAAAGAGGCCAAGTTGTCCACAAAAAAAGAGATATGAAAAGAGGCCAAAGAGCCCAAATAAAAAAAAGAGAAAAAGAGAGAAGGGACAATGCTACTATCTTTTTCCACACTTGTGCTTCATAATAGCACCATGTTCTTCATGATTGAGAGCCTCTCGTTTCGTCACCACCATATGCTAGTGGGAATCTTTATTATATAACTTGGCTTGTATATTCCTATGATGGGCTTCCTCAAATTGCCCTAGGTCTTCGTGAGCAAGCAAGTTAGATGCACACCCACTAGTTCTCCTTTTGAGCTTTCACATACTTATAGCTCTAGTGCATCCTTTGTATGGCAACCCCTACTCATTCACATTGATATCTATTCATGGGCATCTCCATAGCCCTTTGATATGTCGAGTCAATGTGACCATCTCCTCCTTTTTTGTCTCACAACCACCACCACACTCTATTCCACCTATAGTGCTATATCCATGGCTCACGCTCATGTATTGCGTGATAGTTATAAAAAGTTTAAGAAAGTAAGAGTGCAAAAACAATTACTTGGCCAATACCGGGGTTGTGCATGATTTAAATTAGTTGTGTGGGGATGATAGAGCATAGCCAGACTATATGATTTTGTAGGGATAACTTTCTTTGGCCTTGTTATTTCGAAAGTTCATGATTACCTTGCTAGTTTGCTTGAAGTATTATTGTTTTCATGTCAATAGAAAACTATTGTTTTGAATCTTACGGATCTGAACATTCAAGTCACATGAAAGAAGTTACAAATGACAACTATGATAGGTAGCATTCCACATCAAAAATTCAGTCTTTATCACTTCCCTACTCGAGGACGAGCAAGAGTTAAGCTTGGGGATACTTGATACTTCTCCAACGTATCTATAACTTCTGATGGTTTCATGCTATTATCTTGTCAAACTTTGGACGTTTTGTATGCCTTTTTTATCTTTTTTGGGACTAACTTATTAACTCAGTGCCAAGTGCCAGTTCCTGTTTTTTTCGTGTTTTTGACCCTTTTCAGAGGAGGATTTTGAACGGAGTCCAAACGGAATAAAACTTCCGAAAAGATTTTTTCCGAAACAGAAGACGATCGGGAGACTTGAGAACCAAGGCAGAGGGTCACTAGGGACCCCACCAGCCCTCATGGCACGGCCAGGGCGCCTGCGCCTCCCTGGCTTGTGGGCTCCTTGGGCCTCCTCTGTCCTAGGTATTTCGCCTATATATTCCCTAAAATCCCAGAAAAAATTAGGAGATCATCGAAAGTACTTTTCCGCCGCCGCAAGCTTCTGTCTCCGCTAGATCCCATCTGGGGCACGTTCTGGTGCCCTGCCGGAGAGGGGATTCGGATAGGAAGGGCTTCTTCATCAACACCATGACCTCTCCAATGATGCGTGAGTAGTTCACCATAGACCTACGGGTCCATAGCTAGTATCTAGATGGCTTCTTCTCTCTCTTGGATCTTCAATACAAAGTTCTCCATGATCTTCATGGAGATCTATCCGATGCAATCTTCTTTTGCGGTGTGTTTGTCGAGATCTGATGAATTGTGGATTTATGATCAGATTATCTATGAATCTTATTTGAGTTTCTTCTGATCTCTTATATGCATGATTTCATATCCTTGTAATTCTCTTCGAGTTGTGGGTTTTGTTTGGCCAACTTGATCTATGATTCTTGCAATGGGAGAAGTGCTTGGTTTTGGGTTCATACCGTGCGGTGACCTCACCCAGTGACAGAAGGGGTAGCGAGGCACACATCGTGTTGTTGCAATCAAGGGTAAAAAGATGGGGTTTTCTGTTGGAAATATGCCCTAGAGGTAATAATAAAATGGTTATTATCATATTTCCTTGTTCATGATAATAGTCTATTGTTCATGCTATAATTGTATTAATGGGAAATAGTAATACATGTGTGAATAAATAGATCACAGTGTGTCCCTAGCAAGCCTCTAGTTGGCTAGCTCGTTAGTCAATAGATGACCATGGTTTCCTGATCATGGGCATTAGATGTCATTGATAACGAGATCACATCATTGGGAGAATGATGTGATGGACAAGACCCAATCCTAAGCATAGCACTAGATCGTATTGTTCGTATGCTAAACTTTTCTAATGTCAAGTGTCTTTTCCTTCGACCGTGAGATTGTGCAACTCCCGGATACCGTAGGAGTGCTTTGGGTGTATCAAACGTCACAACGTAACTGGGTGACTATAAAGGTGCACTACGGGTACCTCCGAAAGTGTCTGTTGGGTTGGTACGAATCGAGATCGGGATTTGTCACTCCGTGTGACGGAGAGGTATCTCTGGGCCCACTCGGTAGAACATCATCATGATCTCAATGTGACTAAGGAGTTAGTCACACAATGACGTGCTACGGAACGAGTAAACAGACTTACCGGTAACGATATTGAACAAGGTATGGGTATACCGACGATCGAATCTCGGGCAAGTTCTATACCGACAGACAAAGGGAATCGTATACGGGATTGATTGAATCCTTGACATCGTGGTTCATCCGATGAGATCATCGTGGAGCAAGTGGGAGCCACCATGGGTATCCAGACCCCGCTGATGGTTATTGGACAGAGAGGCATCTCGGTCATGTCTGCCTGTCTCCCGAACCCGTAGAGTCTACACACTTAAGGTTCGATGACGCTAGGGTTACAGGGAATTGTTATACGAGGTTACCAAAAGTTGTTCAGAGTCCCGGATGAGATCCCGGACATCACGAGGAGCTCCGGAATGGTCTAGAGGTAAAGATTGATATATAGGACGGATGGTTTTGGACACCGGAAGTGTTTCGGGCGTCACGAGTAACGTACCGGGACCACCGGGACCACCGGAGGTGGCCCCGGGGGTCCACCGAAGGGGGGCAACGACCCCAAGAGGCTAGATGGGCCAAGTGCGGGAGGGAACCATCCCAATGCGCAAGTCATGGGGAGAGGGGGCAACCCTAGGCGCAAGTGGGCCTTAGGCCCACCAGGTGGTGCGCCATCCCCTCCCACCCTAGGCGCCGCACCCCCTTTCCCATCTGGTGGCCGCCGGCCCCTAGGGAGGGAACCCTAGGGGTGGCGCAGCCCTCCCCCTCCTCCTATAAATAGAGAGGGTTTTGGCCATTGAGGGACACGGTTTTCTCTCTCTCTCGGCGCAGCCCTGCCCTTCTTCCTCCTCCTCTTTACCGGTGCTTAGCGAAGCCCTGCCGGGAGACCTCGTCTCTCCATCGACACCACGCCGTCGTGCTGTTGGAGTTCTTCCCCAACCTCTCCTTCCTCCTTGCTGAATCAAGGTGCAGGAGACGTCACCGGGCTGCACGTGTGTTGAACGTGGAGGTGCCGTAGTTCGGCACTAGATCGGAATCGCTGCGAGTACGACTCCATCAACCGCGTTCTAGCAACGCTTCCGCTTAGCGATCTTCAAAGGTGTGAAGATGCTCTTACCCCTCTCTCGTTGCTGGTCTCTCCATAGGAAGATCTGAATATGCGTAGGAAAATTTTGAATTTATGCTACGTTACCCAACAGTGGCATCCGAGCCAGGTTTCTATGCGTAGATTCTATGCACGAGTAGAACACAAAAGTTGTGGGTAATGATTTGTCAATTTGCTTGCCGCTACTAGTCTTATTCTTTTCCGGCGGTATTGTGGGATGAAGCGGCCCGGACCGACTTTACACGTACGCTTACATGAGACTGGTTCCACCGACAGACATGCACACCGTGCATAAAGGTGGCTAGCGGGTGTTTGTCTCTCCTACTCTAGTCGGATTGGATTTGATGAAAAGGGTCCTTATGAAGGGTAAATAGCTTTGGCATATCATCGTTGTGGCTGTCACGTAGGTAAGAAGGCGTTCTTGCTAGAAACCCAAATCAGCCACGTAAAACTTGCAACAACAATTAGAGGACGTCTAACTTGTTTTTGCAGGGTTTGACATGTGATGTGATATGGACAAAGTTGTGATGTTGCATGTATGATGTATGAGATGATCATGTTATTGTAATAGGTTTCACGACTTGCATGTCGATGAGTATGACAACCGGAAGGAGCCATAGGAGTTGTCTTAATTTATTGTATGAGATGCAACACCATGTGCTTACTACTTTTACTTCATTGCTAACGGTTAGCTATAGTAGTAGTGATAGTAGTAGTTGGCGTGACGACTTCACGGAGACACGATGATGGAGATCGTGGTGTCACGCTGGTGACGATGATGATCATGCGATGCCTGAAGATGGAGATCGAAAGGGCAAAGATGATAATGGCCATATCATGTCACTACATGATTGCATTGTGATGTTTATCATGTTTTTCATCTTATTGCTTAGAACGACGGTAGCATAATAAGATGATCCCTCTTAAAATTTCGAGAACGTATTCCCCTAAGTGTGCACCGTTGTGAAGGTTCGTTGTCTCGAAGCACCACGTGATGATCGGGTGTGATAGATTCTAATGTTCGCATACAACGGGTGTAAGCCAGATTTACACACGTGAAACACCTAGGTTGACTCAACAAGCTTAGCATGTACAGACATGACCTCGAATACAAGAGACCGAAAGGTCGAACATGAGTCGTATGGTTGAAAACGATCAGCATGAAGTTGCTCACCATGGTGACTAGTCCGTCTCACGTGATGATCGGACACGGGTTAGTCAACATGGATCATGTATCCCTTAGATGACTAGAGGGATGTCGATTTAAGTGGGAGTTCATACTTAATATGATTAAATGAACTTAATTATCATGAACTTAGTCTAAAAGGTTTGTCTTTATAAATATTGTAGATGGCCAACGTCAACCTCAATTTCAACACATTCCTAGAGAAAAACAAGCTGAAAGATGATGGTAGCAACTATGCGGTCTGGGTTCGCAACTTGAAGCTCATCCTTGAAGCAGCTAAAAAGGCTTATGTCCTTGATGCGCCGCTAGGTGATCCTCCCGCTCCCGCAGCAGCCTAGGACATTCTGAACGTCTGGCAAACGGGGAGTGATGACTACTCTCTGGTTAGGTGTGGCATGTTATACAGTTTAGAAATGGGGCTCCAAAGGCGTTTTGAGCAACACGGAGCATATGAGATGTTCCAAGAGCTGAAGCTAGTTTTTCAAGCTCATGCCCGTGTCGAGAGATATGAAGTCTCCGACAAGTTCTTTAGCTGTAAGATGGAGGAGAATAGTTCTGTCAGTGAGCACATACTCAAAATGTCTGGGTTACACGGTCACGTGACTTCACTTGGAGTCGAACTTCCGGATGATGCTATAATTGACAGAATCCTCCAGTCTCTCCCACCAAGCTACAAAGGCTTTGTGCTTAACTACAACATGCAAGGGATGGAGAAGACCATTCCCGAGTTGTACTCGATGCTCAAGTCTGCAGAAGTAGAAATCAAGAAAGAGCATCAAGTGTTGATGGTCAACAAGACCACTAGTTTCAAGAAGGGCAAGGGTAAGAAGAACTTCAAGGAAGACGACAAAGTTGTTGCCGCGCCCGGTAAGCCAGATGCCGGGAAGAAGAAAAAGAATGGACCCAAGCCTGAGACTGAGTGCTTCTATTGCAAGGGAAAGGGTCACTGGAAGCGGCACTGCCCAAATACTTAGCGGACAAGAAGGCCGGCAGCGTTAAAGGTATATGTGATATACATGTTATTGATGTGTACCTTACCAGCGCTCGTAGTAGCTCCTGGGTATTTGATACCGGTGCTGTTGCTCACATTTGCAACTCAAAGCAGGAACTACGGAATAAGCGGAGACTGGCCAAGGACGAGGTGACGATGCGCGTCGGGAATGGTTCAAAGGTCGATGTGATCGCCGTCGGCACGCTACCTCTGCATCTACCATCGAGATTAGTCTTAAACCTTAATAATTGTTATTTAGTACCAGCTTTAAGCATGAACATTGTATCAGGGTCTTGCTTAATGCGAGACGGCTACTCATTTAAGTCAGAGAATAATGGTTGTTCTATTTATATGAGTGATATGTTTTATGGTCATGCTCTGCTGGTGAATGGTTTATTCTTGATGAATCTCGATCGTGATGTTACACATATTCATAGTGTGAGTACCAAAAGATGTAAAGTTGATAATGATAGTCCCACGTTGTTGGGGATATTATCTGTTGGATAACCCGCCCTAGTTGGGTCGGGTCACCAAAGCTGGCGACTCATCTAAATGTGGTTCGGGCCTTGGCCTCGTAAGGCCGAAAGTTGTATGGCAGTTTCAGACTTTTGGAAGGAGTCCATAGTAGGGAAGGTCTCCAAGCCTTGGAAAGATGGAAACTTAGAGACCGCAAGAGTCACGATTTGTGTAAAGGAAAGGACCCTTGTAAACCCTAAGGACTCGACCTGTATATAAAGGCGAGTCCCAGGAGAGAAGAGGGTAGGTTAGAAATCATCGAGTGCTAGGTCAGGCGAGTTACGCCCTCCTTGTAATGGAAACTCCATCAATACAACACAAAGCAGGACGTGGGCTTTTACCTCCTCACGAGGGGCCGAACCTGGGTAAATCTCTATCTCGCTCCCGTTCAACCGCTTTGAGTCGCCACCAAGGTGCGATGGCTCCAACACTAAGTCCTTTCACGAGGACATCTGCCATGACAAAACCACGACAGTTGGCGCCCACCGTGGGGCCTGCGCACGGTGGAGTTGAGTTCTCAAAGGGAGCCCTACCAGGGTTTGGGAGATACGCGACGGGGCTCATGACTCGGAGCCGTCGCGGGAAGTACTACATCAACAACTTGCTATCGGGGCCCGAGCCGGATTCGATCGAATCTGGTTACAGGGTCCCCTTCGGCAGGATCAGCGTCTTCATCGGCATGATTGGATCGCCCGTGCCTGAGCCGGACACCTCCTCCGACATCGTCGAGCCGGCCAGGTACGTCCGCCCGGTCGTGACGCCAAACCTAACCCGCCCGGTCTTTGTTGGATTCACGCACGGATCCGAGGAACCAGGACACTCAGCAATCCAGGAAACCACGCCGGTCAACACTAATGACGATCGTCCATGGGCGATTCAGATTCAATCCAGTCTCTACACGGGGGCTGCCTTGGGGGCTTGTCACTGGCCATGGACCCCAAAGTTCTTGACCGGACTCGTCGTCAGATCGCCGTTTACATGGCAGGGGCGACTCAACCCTCGCCAAACCCGGCAGGCGAAGACGGAACTGGCGAGACGTCTAGAAGCCCGGCCGCGATTTTGGTGGAGTTTGCAGCGGAAATAACAAGGCTCATGGCGACCCCCATCACTCCGGAAAACCAGGAGGCGGTAAACACGGAATTGACGAAGCTAAGAGAAGGGGTGGCAAAGGCTCAGCGGGATGCCGAGGTGGAGTCCGCCAGGATCGAGACCCGGCAAGCTCAAATTACCGCTGAGATAGCTCGCTTGAATACCGACAACTGGCGGCTCTAAAGACACCAGCGCGCATTTGACGCCGTCCATCAGTGGAGGCACCAGGGTCGCCTGCCCCCTGATCTCAACCCAACCCGCCTGTTCGACACTCCGCGAACTCTCGGGGCGGGAGCCGCCCCGGGGGGAGCGCCAGGCCAGCCACCGAACCCGCCGTTTCAGCCAGCTGTGGATCGCGTTCCCCGATTCCAGACACCTCAAGGTCACTTTTCCAACCCGGTGGATAACGTCCTTGCCGCAACTCGCCATTTGGAATCCCTTCCGATTCACGGCAACACTCCTGCCGAGATAGAGGCGAGGAACACCATTGAGATGTTGAAGACGGCGGTGATTCAAAACGCCCAGTTCTCACACAGCCTTGATAGGCTGCATTCCACTCCCCAGGCAAGCCGCACCAGGAGTCGGCCAGAGGACCAGTCCGCTATAACCAGCGGACCGCGACCCTTCCCCCAGGATAATTCGCCTGATCATCGAGACCCGCTAGGTCGGGATCACCCAGACACCCAAGTCGCCCCAGCGCCTCTTGTTGGGAGCGGCAGACAAGTGGGGGTGCCGTGCTTGGCCCCCGCCCTTCACAATGAGCGAATGCCCAAGGATTTTAAAGGGCCAAGAAAGGTGCCTAACTACACTCCGGACCTTGAGCCGGCGTCGTGGGTCGAGAGTTATGAAATCGCCATGGACATGCTTGATGTAAGCGAAGCAGTTTGCGCCAGATACTTCACAATGATGCTCGAAGGGACGGCGCGTACTTGGTTAAAGAACTTGCCCCCAACTCCATCCAGACTTGGGCTGAATTGAAAGAGCGTTTCGTCAAAAACTTCCGAGGAACCTGCAAGCGTCCGATGACAATAGTCGATCTACAACACTGCATTCAACGCCCGGATGAGTCGGCCCACCACTGGTCGCGGCGGGTCGCGGAAGTCATTCACTCGTCACACAGTATTATGGCAGCTCAGGCTGTAACATCCCAATTTTCCTAATTGGGAATGTTTTACATTGTAGCTAAGCATCTATGCATAAGTGATTGAAATAACTTTAGCTCGTGAATTTCTTTCGTCTTTTCGATTTGCATTTTCATTTTTTTTCCTCGCGCGAGAAATGCCGGGAGAAAACACTCTTGCACGCAAGAGAGAGAGCGGAGGAAAATGACACTCCAAAGTGCGGGCAAATCTCTGAAATATTTGAGCAAAGAACACCCAAAATTCTTTTGCAAAAATAATTGCAAAAAGAAATAAAGCAAATTGGAAATTTCTGAAAAAAAAACATTTTTTAAAAGTTTTTATTTTGGCTTTAAAAAAATGTTAATCGGGTAGAGATTTTTTTCTGATTTTTTTGATATATAATACCATATATAAATATATTGATTTATTTTCTTTTTAGCTTTTATATTTTCTGTTTGGAAAGGTTTAATAAAAGGAAAGCTTTTTTTTATTTTATTTTTTTCTAACCTAACCGCCGCCCTGGGCGTGCCTTAGCCACCTGGGATCAAATCCCATGCCCCTGGCCGACCCCCTCCTCTACCCCCCCCCCTCCTTCTCTCTTACCTGCGGGTCCCGCCTGAGCCCCCTCTCCCCCACGTCACCCTTCTTCTTTCTCCTCCCTCTCTTTCCTTTCCTCTGCAGACCAAACCGAGCCGCACTACCACCAGCGATTCCCTTCCCAGAACTCCCTCTCCTTCCTTAACTCTCTCTCCCTCCTCTCACTGCCCAAGGACCCCACCGCCCGAAGCCTTCTCCCTTCCCCACGTTGTCACCTCTCTCCTACCTCTCCTCTCTCTTTCCATGTCAGTACCCGAGACCGACCCCTTCTCCCTCGAGATTTTCTTCCCGTTTCTCCCTCTCCCTTTCCTTTCTACCCCCTCCCCATGGCCTATATATACCCCCCACCTCAGCCGACCCCTTCCCAACCCTAGCCGTCGCCGCCCCATCCCCTAGCCACCGCCACCACGAGCTGCCGCCGGAGCAGCAGCAGCAGCAAGCTACTGCCTCTCCTCGGCCCGCCCATGGGAGCAGCCCCCGTCGCCCCTCTCCCCCCGAGCGCCTCCCCCGAGGAGGAGCACCTCCGCCGCCGCCTCCCCCCGAAATCCAACCCCGCCACGAAGCTCCTCCCTCGCTGGCCACGACATCCCTCGCCGGTGCAACCCACTGCCCCGGTCAAGGTAGCCTTCTCCTCTCTGTTATTGCATGCATTCTTTTTTTAGCCGTTAGATCGTGGATATAGGGTCTGGATTAAATCACTAGATACCCCTTCGGTCTAATAAGAAAAACCAGTAGGTTTTTTTTGTCACTTAAGTTTTAACCGACGACTTTGCTAACCTTCGGCCGTTTGCCCGAAGCCATACATCAAACAGCCCCGCAGCCAATAGTAGCCTGCCACGTGTAACCCTCTGTTAGACACTAGTAGTTTTACTTTTTCTACATGTTTACAAAATACAGAAACTTTCAATTTTGTTTTGGCCACAACTTTTTATTCCTAAGTTCAATGACATTGACTCTTTTTTCCAGTAGCTCACAAATCTCCTGTAGTTTTTAAAAACATATAAGTTGTCTATGTTTGAAATTTGTAAATATAAGTTAGAGCAGATTTAGTTTAAACCTTGTTTTGCCTATTCCAGAAGTTTGAAAAATGATTTTGAGTTGATTCTTTTTGCTACTGTTTTCTAGTGATAAAATCTTACTGTGGTAAAAGTTTCAGAATTTTTAAAGTATATTTACTGGTGGTTTCAACAGAAACAAGTTTCTGCCATACCGACGCGCGATAAACTCTTTTGCTTAGGCTTTCGCAAATCATATCTTGTGACGTTATTTTTTACTTGTGGCATGATTGAATTGCTTATGGTGTGCTTTGTGTTTGTATCGGTAGATCATCCGGAGTGCGAAGCGTGTTACTTAGAGACGCTCAAGCAGGACAACTATCATCAAGGCAAGTCATCTTTGATCATGTTATTTTACCTATTGTTTTCAATGCATAGTAGATCACCTTGTTTGCCCAATTGCATGCTGACTAGGTACTTGGAAACTTTAGCTTAAGTTTTAGTATCATGTGGTAGGAACACAACATCCCCGATACTTGGCCCCGGGACGGCAATTTCTTAATGCTATGCTTGAGTAGACGGGTTATCGGTTGAGTGTATACCACGAGTGATGCGAGATTGATATAATAATCAAGACCGGACTAAGACAAGATTTTCAAGACCTCGGATGCAATGCAACTCTGGGTGAAGGACGGTTGATCGGCTCCCTGGAGAACCCAGTGGATGCCCGGGATGCTGGCGAGGCCATGTCATCCTGCGGAAAGCTTCACCTAGGCTCGAAGAGACGGACGGAGACTTCAAGACTCAAGGCTTACCTGCACAGCCACAAGTCATTATGGGCTCTGGCTTGGCTGGACAACGCGGCGACTCTGGACACGCGGTGCTAGCAGATGTAGACGAACGGTAGGAATGGATGGGCACCGACAGGGATTCAGAGGGACCCGTTGGAAGACCATGTTTTGATCATGCGGTCTTCAAACACCTTGAATGTGCGAGGACATACACGGAGGCGATCAAATCTTGTGGGGAACGTGTGCAAAACTCTGCAGAGTGCCCAACTTAATCGATTAGCCGTGTCCACGGTCATGGACAACTTGAGCCGAAGGCATTGAATTTCCCCTGAACTCTCGACACAACTTAATAATGATGTGGGTGTTAACAACTATTCGGGTACGAGAACTGGTTGGCGGAACCATCTCGTTAACAACAAACATTGTAGTAATATTTTGCTTTCAACCCCTTTTGTTGTAGGATAAAACTGGCTTTATGCAAAACTTAGCTCCACCGGCCAAATATGCATGTAGAGATAGTTGATTATTATTTTACCCCTCTCTTTGATGACTTGCCGGCATATTCAATATGCTGACCTACACGGCTGCAACGTATCATGTTGCAGAGTACTTTTTTGACCAGGAGTGAGGCTACGATCTACGCTCAGCGATATGCCCTTGGAGTCGGATGGACTCGTCTACCTGATGCTTCCGCTAATCTTCGTTAGATATCTCATGAGATGGCCTTCAGCCACTTTATTGTAATCCTTTATTGTAATAAAGTACTCTTTATGAGATTTCGATTATTAAAGCTGTGTGATTGAACTCTTGGATATATACATTATGTATTGTGTGTGTACCAGCATGATCTTGGGATGGTACGGAAACACCAGAGGCTTGACTCGTCTTGAGTTGGGTCGCTACAGAAATGGTATTCAGAGCACACGCTGACTTTAGGACGTAACCTCTAGGAATGGAAAAGCCTTAGGAAGAAAACTATTTTCTCTTATGTCTATAAATCTTCTATTTCCTCTTCTGATCATTTCTGACTTCTCTCCGATTTTCCAATGTTTAGATGGCCACCTTCGTCCGTGTTAAGTTCACGGAGTTTTGCCAGCCCGACACCACTATGCCGTTCGGAAAGGAGCTGGTGCAGATCACCAAGGGCTTGAGGATTGCTCTGCCGACTATCACAGGGAAGCCAACTTCATCTTACCCAGAGGATTCACGCTACAGGATCGAGGTGCACATTCTTGGAAGGACATTCCAGCCGCGCACTCAGCCGATGGATTTCAAGTTCATCGCACCCAACTGGATTCTCGGAAGGGACATGGCGATCCATTGTGCACTCGGACGTATCAAGGAAGAATACAAAGGCTGCCCTATTTCTCAATACCTATTCACCGTATCCCGGAGAAACGAAGACGGAGAAATCATCTCAAGCAAGACCAAGGACGCTCTCTTGTCTTATGCTCAGACCTTGGAGAAGTACAGCGGGACGCTGGAGCATCACGTGATCAAGGACACCAGGAAGATCAAGCAACTGTCACTCCGCGAGCTTGAACTCGAAGAAGCAGCCCGGGAAGCCCACTATGAACATGAACTGGAGGTGAAGGACTTTCTGGAGCGGATCGAGAAGCTGAAGACTCGAGTTGCATACCTGGAGGAGGAACTGGACATGGGCGAGAACCTTCATCCCGAAGGAGATGTAGCCCCCTTGATCAGCAATGACGAGGACTATGAAGAAAGTTCCACCGAAGGACCCGTCACCATGCTTTTCTGAGGAGGACACTTAGACTAGACCACCAAATTTACTTTATCGTTATACGTTTTAGGCCGATGTTTAGGATTATCGAATTTTGTATCCTCGTGTGAACCTTTGTGATGAATGAAATGTGTGGTGTGATACTTGTGTGTTGCATTCATATGGGTAGTGTAATTCCTCTTAGACCATTGTTCTATGCTAATCTCACCCCTCTACAAACATCAGATGCCTCCGAGACGTGCCCCTGAGTCCAACTTTCCGCCGGAACTCACCCAGTTGATCCAGCAACAAAACACCCTGATGCAGCTGATCATCCAGAACTAGAACAATAACAACAACCGTCCCCCACCCCAGGTCGACAATCTCACCCGTTTTCTGAGGTTGAACCCTCCAACTTTCTCCAGCAGCATTGAGCCCATTATGGCAGATGATTGGCTCCGCAAGATGGAGCGTGAACTTATCACTGCTGGTTGTACTGAAGCTGAGAAGGTGCATTTTGCCGCGCATCAACTTGAAGGCCCTGCAGCTGCTTGGTGGGAGAACTACATCACCACTTATCCCATTGCTGGAGTCACTTGGGAGCAATTCAAGCAAGCCTTCCGCACCGCACATGTCTCAGCTGGTGCAATGAGCCTGAAGAAGCATGAGTTTCGCAACTTACGCCAGGGGAATCGCTCTGTGGCCCAGTACGTTGATGAATTCAGCATGCTCGCCCATTATGCACCTGGAGATGTGGCCAATGATGCAGCCAAGCAGGAAAAGTTCTTGGAAGGACTCAATGATGAGTTGAGCATTCAGTTGACGGTAGCCACCTTCAACAACTACCAGGAGCTGGTTGATAAGGCCCTCATCTTGGAGGGGAAACATCAGCAGATGGAGAATCGCAAGCGAAAGTATGGGGTTGGAAAGTTCAACTCCGGCACTCAGCAGAAGCCTCGCTACACCCCTTATCCAGGGAATACCGGGACTGGATCCGGTAAGTTTGGAGGACACATTCAGCATAACCACCCGGTGCACAACCATGGAGGCCACAACCATGGAGGAAATGGGAACCACCGCAACAACAGCAACTTCAAGAATGGCGGTACTGGCACTCAGCAGCATCCAGCTCCAGCTCAGAAGGATCTGACACACATCATCTGCTTCAAGTGTCAGAAGACGGGACACTATGCCACTGATTGTCCCCAGAACAAGCAGGGAAATGGAAACGGCAACGGCAACTCTGCAGCTAAGAAGCCCAATCCTTTTCCTCGAGCTCACGTGAACCACATTGATGTTGAAGAGGTCTATGATCACCCTGATACTGTGGTTGGTAAGTTTTTTCTAAATTCACATCCAGTATTGGTACTTTCTGATTCTGGTGCAACACATTCATTCATATCAAGGGTAGTTGTGGAAAAGTATAGTTTGCCAACTAGAACGCTCAGCCAACCTATTAAGGTCAGTTCCCCAGGAGGCATGATGACAGCCGGGATAGGATGCCATGCTTTGATTCTCAACCTCGGGAACCATAATTTTCCCACCGACCTCATCGTATTAGAGTCCCAGGGATTGGATGTAATCCTAGGCATGGATTGGTTAGCCAAGTATGAAGGGAATATCGATTGTGCCCTTAAGTCTATTTTGCTCACCACCCCCGAGCAGAAGCGGATTAAGTAGGTGTCTCAGCGCCCGACACGGAGTAAGCGAGTAAACTCTCTCACGGGAGTAGTCCAGGAGGACGTACCGATTGTACAAGAGTACCCAGATGTATTTCCGGAGGAATTGCCGGGCATGCCACCCGATAGAGAGATTGAGTTCTTGATTGAGTTATTACCCGGAACAGCCCCGATATCCAAGAGACCTTATCGGATGCCCGGGATGCTGGAGAGGCCATGTCATCCTGCGGAAAGCTTCACCCAGGCTCGAAGAGACGGACGGAGACTTCAAGACTCAAGGCTTACCTGCACAGCCACAAGTCATTATGGGCTCTGGCTTGGTTGGACAACGCGGCGACTCTGGACAGGCGGTGCTAGCAGATGTAGACGAACGGTAGGAATGGATGGGCACCGACAGCGATTCAGAGGGACCCGTTGGAAGACCATGTTTTGATCATCCGGTCTTCAAACACCTTGAATGTGCGAGGACATACACGGAGGTGATCAAATCTTGTGGGGAACGTGTGCAAAACTCTGCAGAGTGCCCAACCTAATCGATTAGCCGTGTCCACGGTCATGGACAACTTGAGCCGAAGGCATTGAATTTCCCCTGAACTCTCGACACAACTTAATAATGATGTGGGTGTTAACAACTACTCGGGTACGAGAATTGGTTGGCGGAACCATCTCGTTAGCAACAAACATTGTAGTAATATTTTGCTTCTGACCCCTTTTGTTGTAGGATAAAACTGGCTTTATGCAAAACTTAGCTCCACCGGCCAAATATGCATGTAGAGATAGTTGATTATTATTTTACTCCTCTCTTTGATGACTTGCCGGCATATTCAATATGCTGACCTACACGGCTGCAACGTATCATGTTGCAGAGTACTTTTCCGGCCATGAGTGAGGCTACGATCTACGCTCAGCGATATGCCCTTGGAGTCGGATGGACTCGTCTACCTGATGCTTCCGCTTAGTCTTCGTTAGATAATCTCATGAGTTGGCCTTCAGCCACTTTATTGTAATAAAGTACTCTTTATGAGATTTCGATTAATAAAGCTGTGTGATTGCACTCTTGAATATATACATTATGTATTGTGTGTGTACCAGCATGATCTTGGGATGGTACAGAAACACCAGAGGCTTGACTCATCTTGAGTCGGGTCACTACAGAAATGGTCGTCTTGAGTCGGATGCCCGCTAATGACTTGATAGAAATCAAGAAGCAAATTAAGGAGTTATTGGACAAAGGGTATATTCGCCCAAGTTCTTCACCTTGGGGAGCCCCAGTGCTCTTGGTTGAAAAGAAGGACAAGTCCTTGAGAATGGTTGTCGATTATCGTGCATTGAATGATGTGACCATCAAGAACAAGTACCCCTTGCCGATGATCAATGATCTGTTTGATCAGTTAGTAGGAGCTCGCGTATTCTCAAAGATCGATCTTCGATCCGGGTATCATCAGTTGAAGATTCGTGAACAGGATATACCCAAGACAGCCTTTACCACTCGGTACGGCTTGTATGAGTACACGGTCACGTCATTTGGACTGACTAATGCTCCGGCATATTTTATGAATCTGATGAACAAGGTATTTATGGAATACTTGGAGAAGTTGGTCGTGGTGTTCATCGATGACATACTGATATTCTCCAAGAACGAAGAAGAACACAAGGAACATCTGCGTCTAGTTCTGGAGAAGCTTCGAGAGCATAAGCTATATGCAAAGTTGAGCAAATGTGAGTTTTGGTTGAAGGAAGTCGGATTCCTCGGACACGTCATCTCAGGAGAAGGAATAGCAGTGGACCCTGCCAAGGTCGCAGCAGTCACCGAATGGGTAGCACCCACTTCAGTCAAGGAGATCCGCAGTTTCCTCGGACTTGCCGGATATTACCGGAGGTTCATCGAGAATTTCTCAAAGATTGCCAAGCCCATGACAGAGTTATTGAAGAAGGAATCCAAGTATATTTGGACTGAGGAATGTGAAACCAGTTTTCAAGAGCTGAAGAAACGTCTTGTTACAGCCCAGTGCTGATATTGCCGAACATTCGGAAGGATTTCCAGGTTTACTGTGACGCTTCTCGTCAAGGACTTGGAGGAGTGCTCATGCAAGAAGGCAAAGTTGTAGACTATGCGTCCAGACAGCTCAGACCTCATGAGTTGAATTATGCCACACATGACTTGGAACTAGCAGCCGTAGTGCACGCTCTCAAGACCTGGAGACATTTCCTGATCGGAAATAGTTGTGATGTTTACACCGATCACAAGAGCCTGAAATATATTTTCACGCAGAAGGAGTTGAACCTCAGACAGAGGCGGTAGCTAGAGTTGATCAAGGACTATGATATGAGATTGCATTATCACCTAGGCAAGGCAAATGTTGTAGCCGATGCGTTGAGCCGCAAGAGTTATGTGAACACACTCACAGCTAGAGGATTACCCCAGGAGTTAGTCGATGACCTCCGAGAGCTCAAATTGGAGATAATTCCAAGAGGATTTGTTGCCACTCTAGAAATTCAGTCCACCTTGACAGAAAAGATCCGCGAAGCACAGAAATTAGACAAGGAGATAGCTGAGATTAAGCAGAAAATGGAAGATGGAAAAGCTAAAGGTTTTCGTGAGGATGAACACAGAACTTTATGGTTTGAGGATCGCATCTATGTGCCCAATGATCCCGAACTCCAGAAGTTGATACTTCAGGAGGCTCATGATTCCCCGTACTCGATACACCCCGGTAACACTAAGATGTATCTGGACCTGAAAGAAAGTTACTGGTGGACAGGATTGAAGAAAGACATTGCCGAATACGTAGCAATATGCGATGTTTGGAAGCGAGTAAAAGCCGAGCATCAGAAGCCAGCAGGTTTGCTCCAACTTCTGCCGATACTCGAATGGAAATGGGAAAAGCTTGGTATGGACTTCATCACAGGATTACCTCGGACCCGTTCTGGCTATGATTCTATTTGGGTTGTGGTCGATCGTTTGACCAAGGTAGCTCACTTCATTCCGGTGAAGACTACTTACACGAGTGCCAAGCTGGCCAAGATATATATGACGAGGATCGTATGTCTGCGCGGAGTACCGAAGAGCATTGTGTCAGATAGTGGGAGTCAGTTCACATCAAAATTTTGGCACCAACTGCATGGAACCTTGGGAACGAGATTGGAGTTCAGTACAGCTTTTCACCCGTAGACAGATGGACAGACCGAGAGAGTTAATCAGATTCTGGAGGACATGTTGAGAGCTTGCGCACTAGACTATGGGTCTAGTTGGGATGACAATTTACCGTATGCTGAATTATCATACAACAACAGTTACCAGACCAGTCTGAAGATGGCCCCTTTCGAAGCTCTATACGGAAGGAGGTGCAGAACACCATTGATGTGGGATGGAGTTGGAGACCGACAACTTTTTGGTCCCAACCTTATCCGAGATTCTGAAGAGAAGGTCAAGCTAATTCGTGACCGACTCAAGATAGCTCAGTCCAGGCAGAAGAGTTATGCCGACAGCAAGCGCAAGGAAGTAACGTACGAAATGGGAGACCGAGCATATCTTCGGGTGTCTCCACTTCGAGGAATCAAGAGATTCGGTGTGAAAGGAAAATTGGCACCGCGTTTCATTGGCCCCTACAAAATTCTTGAACGTAGAGGCGAAGTTGCATACAAACTGGAACTGCCGGAAGGATTGTCCGGAGTTCATGATGTCTTCCATGTTTCCCACTTGAAGAAATGCCACGCTGAGATGGCCGATGTTCCGTTGAGAGATACAGTGCCCCTAGAGGCCATACAGCTTGACAGTGAACTGACGTATGACGAGAAACCCGTCCGGATTCTCGAGACTGCCAACAGAGTTACCCGCAGCAAGATCATCAAGTTCTGCAAGGTGTTGTGGAGCCACCACACCGAGGAAGAAGCCACCTGGGAACGAGAAGAGGATCTTCGTCGAGACCACCCGCACCAATTTTCTAGCCAACCCGAATCTCGAGGACGAGATTCATCTTAAGGTGGGTAGGTTTGTAACATCCCAATTTTCCTAATTGGGAATT
Source organism: Hordeum vulgare subsp. vulgare (assembly GCF_904849725.1). Taxonomy (NCBI): domain Eukaryota; kingdom Viridiplantae; phylum Streptophyta; class Magnoliopsida; order Poales; family Poaceae; genus Hordeum; species Hordeum vulgare. The sequence continues at coordinate 535,768,767 of NC_058523.1, read as the reverse complement.
TTTTACATTGTAGCTAAGCATCTATGCATAAGTGATTGAAATAACTTTAGCTCGTGAATTTCTTTCGTCTTTTCGATTTGCATTTTCATTTTTTTTCCTCGCGCGAGAAATGCCCGGAGAAAACTCTCTTACACGCAAGAGAGAGAGCGGAGGAAAATGACACTCCAAAGTGCGGGCAAATCTCTGAAATATTTGAGCAAAGAACACCCAAAATTCTTTTGCAAAAATAATTGCAAAAAGAAATAAAGCAAATTGGGAATTTCTGAAAAAAAACATTTTTTAAAAGTTTTTATTTTGGCTTTAAAAAAATGTTAATCGGGTAGAGATTTTTTTTCTGATTTTTTTGATATATAATACCATATATAAATATATTGATTTATTTTCTTTTTAGCTTTTATATTTTCTGTTTGGAAAGGTTTAATAAAAGGAAAGCTTATTTTTATTATTTTTTTCTAACCTAACCGCTGCCCTGGACGTGCCTTAGCCACGTGGGATCAAATCCCATGCCCCTGGCCGACCCCCTCCTCTACCCCCCTTCTCTCTTACCTGCGGGTCCCGCCCGAGCCCCCTCTCCCCCACGTCACCCTTCTTCTTCCTCCTCCCTCTCTTTCCTTTCCTCTGCACACCAAACCGAGCCGCACCACCACCAGCGATTCCCTTCCCAGAACTCCCTCTCCCTCCTCTCACTGCCCAAGGACCCCACCGCCCGAAGCCTTCTCCCTTCCCCATGTCGTCACCTCTCTCCTACCTCTCCTCTCTCTTTCCATGTCAGTACCCGAGACCGACCCCTTCTCCCTCGCGATTTTCTTCCCGTTTCTCCCTCTCCCTTTCCTTTCTACCCCCTCCCCATGGCCTATATATACCCCCCCACCTCAGCCGACCCCTTCCCAACCCTAGCCGCCGCCGCCACCACGAGCTACCGCCGGAGCAGCAGCAGCAGCAAGCTACTGCCTCTCCTCGGCCCGCCCCTGGGAGCAGCCCCCGTCGCCCCCTCTCCCCCCGAGCGCCTCCCCCGAGGAGGAGCACCTCCGCCTCCCCCCGAAGTCCAACCCCGCCCCGAAGCTCCTCCCTCGCCGGCCGCGACATCCCTCGCCGGTGCAACCCACTGCCCCGGTCAAGGTAGCCCTCTCCTCTCTGTTATTGCATGAATTCTTTTTTTAGCTGTTAGATCGTGGATATAGGGTCTGGATTAAATCACTAGATACCCCTTCGGTCTAATAAGAAAAACCAGTAGGTTTTTTTGTCACTTAAGTTTTAACCGGCGACTTTGCTAACCTTCGGCCGTTTGCCCGAAGCCATACATCAAACAGCCCCGCAGCCAATAGTAGCCTGCCACGTGTAACCCTCTGTTAGACACTAGTAGTTTTACTTTTTCTGCCTGTTTACAAAAAACAGAAACTTTCAATTTTGTTTTGGCCACAACGTTTTATTCCTAAGTTCAATGACATTGATTCTTTTTCCAGTAGCTCACAAATTTCCTGTAGTTTGTAAAAAACATATAATTTGTCTATGTTTGAAATTTGTAAATATAAGTAGAGCAGATTTAGTTTAAACCTTGTTTTGCCTATTCCAGGAGTTTGAAAAATGATTTTGAGTTGGTTCTTTTTGCTAATGATTTCTAGTGATAAAAACTTACTGTGGTAAAAGTTTCAGAAGTTTTAAAGTATTTTTACTGGTGTTTTCAACAGAAACAAGTTTCTGCCATACCGGCGCGCGATAAACTCTTTTGCTTAGGCTTTCGCAAATCATATCTTGTGACGTTATTTTTTACTTGTGGCATGATTGAATTGCTTATGGTGTGCTTTGTGTTTCTATCGGTAGATCATCCGGAGTGCGAAGCGTGTTACTTAGAGACGCTCGAGCAGGACAACTATCATCAAGGCAAGTCATCTTTGATCATGTTATTTTACCTATTGTTTTCAATGCATAGTAGATCACCTTCTTTGCCCAATTGCATGTTGCCTAGGTACTTGGAAACTTTTGCTTAAGTTGTAGTATCATGCGGTAGGAACACAACATCCCCGATACTTGGCCCCGGGACGACAATTTCTTAATGCTATGCTTGAGTAGACGGGTTATCGGTTGAGTGTATACCACGAGTTATGCGAGATTGATATAATAATCAAGACCGGACTAAGACAAGATTTTCAAGACCTCGGACGCAATGCAACTCTGGGTGAAGGATGGTTGATCGGCTCCCTGGAGAACCCAGTGGATGCCCGGGATGCTGGAGAGGCCATGTCATCCTGCGGAAAGCTTCACCCAGGCTCGAAGAGACGGATGGAGACTTCAAGACTCAAGGCTTACCTGCACAGCCACAAGTCATTATGGGCTCTGGCTTGGTTGGACAATGCGGCGACTCTGGACAGGCGGTGCTAGCACATGTAGACGAACGGTAGGAATGGATGGGCACCGACAGGGATTCAGAGGGACCCGTTGGAAGACCATGTTTTGATCATCCGGTCTTCAAACACCTTGAATGTGCGAGGACATACAAGGAGGCGATCAAATCTTGTTGGGAACGTGTGCAAAACTCTGCAGAGTGCCCAACCTAATCGATTAGCCGTGTCCACGGTCATGGACAACTTGAGCCGAAGGCATTGAATTTCCCCTGAACTCTCGACACAACTTAACAATGATGTGGGTGTTAACAACTATTCGGGTACGAGAACTGGTTGGCGGAACCATCTCGTTAACAACAAACATTGTAGTAATATTTTGCTTTCAACCCCTTTTGTTGTAGGATAAAACTGGCTTTATGCAAAACTTAGCTCCACCGGCCAAATATGCATGTAGAGATAGTTGATTATTATTTTACCCCTCTCTTTGATGACTTGCCGGCATATTCAATACGCTGACCTACACGGCTGCAACGTATCATGTTGCAGAGTACTTTTCCGACCAGGAGTGAGGCTACGATCTACGCTCAGCGATATGCCCTTGGAGTCGGATGGACTCGTCTACCTGATGCTTCCGCTAGTCTTCGTTAGATATCTCATGAGATGGCCTTCAGCCACTTTATTGTAATCTATTGTAATAAAGTACTCTTTATGAGATTTCGATTAATAAAGTTGTGTGATTGAACTCTTGGATATATACATTATGTACTGTGTGTGTACCAGCATGATCTTGGGATGGTACGGAAACACCAGAGGCTTGACTCGTCTTGACTCGGGTCGCTACACAGGCTGTGTTGATCCTCGAGCAGAATTGCCACTACGAGCCTTTGGTGCAGAAGTTGGGGCGACTCAAGCGAAAGGTCCAAGACATGGGGGAGCTAATGGACACCCTCACTAGGTACGCTGAGGCGGACGACACCAAAGATCCCGGCGAGGATGGTGGTAAAACTAACTCGCCAAGGAAGGGCGAGTCATCCAAAAATCATACCCGGTTCCAGGGACGCGCCCGCCATAATCAGGGAGCGAATAGCAAGAGAAGGCAGCAGGAAGAATCTTCGGACTTAGTCGCCAACACCAACACCAATAACGACAACCAGCGCCAGAAGAAAGGTAGGGGTTACAGTGGCAAAAAGCCGCGCAACTATAATGAGTTACTCAAGGGGCCCTGCCCGCACCACGCCATGGCAGACGGACCCACGACTCATTCCTGGGAGGACTGTTACGTGATGCGGGAGTTTCGGGCGGAGGCGATCAAAAAAGGGCAAAGCGGTGACCCGGATCAACGGGAGGAACAGTTCAGCGCACCTAATCAATGCCAGAACCCTTTCGGCGGTTTCCCCGAACCTGGGGCTCAGGGTGGCTCGCAGCCAAGCAGTGGCCAGTATCCGGTGCATCACCAGCGATGGTATAACCCGCCTGGAGTTTTTCAGTAACCACCCCCACAGGGGGCTTCACAGGGGCAGGATGATAATGGCGGCTTCCGCAACAATCCCAAGCAATTAAGCAATGGGCAGTACCACGTTTTCACCACCAATGCATGCAGGCGTGATAAAAAGGTGAGTCACGAGCATACAGTGTATTTGAGCCGGCACTCCCTAGATACCTCCACTGGTCCGAGCAGACTATATCATGGAGTAGGGACGATCACCCGCCAAGAGTTGACAACCCCGGCGACTTAGCGTTGGTCGTGGCTCCCCACGTTGGGGGATATACCTTGTCAAAGGTATTGATGGATGGTGGCAGCAGCATCAACATTTTGTACTTCGACACTTTCCAAAGGATGAACCTGTTGGAGAAAGATTTGATGCCCTCAACCACGGTATTCCACGGGATCGTCCCAGGCAAATCAGCATACCCCATAGGCCGAGTCAGGCTCACAGTTGCGTTTGGAACAACATCTAATTACAGGAGTGAGTCGTTGATGTTTGAGGTGGTCAAGTTAAAAAGCCCCTATCATGCGCTGTTTGGCGGCCGGCTTACGCCCGGTTCATGGCTCGCCCATGCTATGTTTACCTTAAACTGAAGATGCCTGGCCCTAAAGGACCCATCACGGTTGATGGTGATAGGAGGATTGCAAGAGAATGTGAAGAAGGGGATGCGGCTTACGCAGAAGTCGCCTGTGCTGTGGAGGAGCTCAAATACCACCAGGCCAATGTTGACCCGGCTGATATGTCACCCCTAAAAAAGCCAACAACAGACGTTGAGCCGCCCCTCAAGTTCAAACCAACAGATGACACTAAAACGGTGGATTTCGTCCATGGCGACTCAACCAAGCAATTCACTATTGGGACGGGTCTGGATCCCAAATAGGAAAGCGCGCTCATCGAATTCATCCGTGAGAATCGGGACATCTTCGCATGGAAACCTTCTGACATGCTTGGTGCGCCGAGAGAATTCGCTGAGCACCATCTTAATGTTGACCCAAAGGCAAAACTTATCCAGCAATATCTTCGTAGGTTCAATGAGGACGACGCAAGGCAATCGGGGAGGAGGTTGCCCGTCTCTTGGCCGCCGGATTCATCGTAGAGGTCTTCCACCCCAAATGGTTGGCTAACCCGGTCTTGGTGCTCAAGAAGAATGGTACCTTCCGTATGTGCATTGATTACACGGACCTTAACAGAGCTTGTCCAAAGGATCCTTTCGCTCTTCCCCGCATCGACCAAATTATTGATTCAGTGGCGGGATGCGAACGTTTGTGCTTCCTGGACGCTTATTCTGGATATCACCAAATCAAGATGGCTGTGGAAGATCAAGAGAAAACAGCTTTTATAACCCCCTTTGGGCCTTTTTGCTATGTGTCCATGCCATTCGGACTCAAGAGTGCAGGGGCGACTTATCAGCGCTGCATCCAAAATTGCCTCCGTGGCCAAATCGGACGCAACGTCCATGCCTATGTCGATGACATTGTGGTTAGACCCCACAGGAGGGAAACGCTATTAGAAGATCTCAAGGAAACCTTTGATAATCTGCGGGTATATCAGATGAAGCTAAATCCCACCAAGTGTGTCTTTGGCGTTCCTGCAGGGAAGTTGTTGGGCTTCCTCGTGTCTGAGCGCGGCATCGAAGCTAACCCGGACAAGATCGAAGCGGTTACCTCCCTTGGGAAGCCAGCAAATGTTAATCAAGTCCAACGGATGGCGGGTCGTATTGCGGCCTTAAGTCGCTTCATAAGCCGCCTGGGAGAAAAAGCTATTCCCCTTTATCAATTGCTAAAGAAATCTGACCATTTTGTTTGGACAGATGAAGCCGATGAAGCTTTCGAAGCCTTAAAACGGCAACTGGTCAACCCGCCGGTCTTGGCCGCACCGACTGAGAAAGAGCCCATGCTTTTATATATTGCGGCAAACTCCAAAGCGGTGAGTGTGGCGGTGGTCGTCGAAAGGAAGGAGGAAGGAAAGGAATACCCTGTGCAGCGCCCGGTGTATTTTATCAGCGAGGTGCTAACTCTTTCCAAGCAACGATACCCACACTGGCAGAAATTAGTGTATGGGGTGTTTATGGCAAGCCGGAAGCTTAAACATTATTTTCAAGAGCATCACATCACGGTGGTTAGTTCCGCTCCCCTCGGGGACATCATCCAGAATTGGGAGGCGACGGGGCGGATTGCCAAGTGGGCGATTGAACTTGGGTCGCACCACGTGCGGTACACCCCTCGCACGGCTATCAAATCTCAGGCCTTGGTTGATTTCATCAATGATTGGACCGAGTTACAGGTCCCGGAAGACATGCCTGACCTTACATACTGGACTATTTATTTTGACGGATCTAGACAGTTGGAAGGCTCGGGGGCTGGTGTGGTGCTGATATCTCCTCAAGGAGACAAATTCTGTTACGTCCTCCGACCCATGTTTCCATGTACCAACAATGCTGCGGAATACGAAGCTTTACTTCATGGCTTGCGACTCGCCAAAGAGATGAACCTTACGCGGGTCAGATGTTTTGGCGACTCTGATCTGGTGGCTCAGCAAGTTTCAGGCACTTGGGATTCTTGGGACCCCGTGATGGCGGCTTACAGGAGGGCTGTGTCCGATGTGGCGGGTCATTTCCATGGCTATCGGGTTGATCACATTGACCGGCGCCTTAACGAGGCAGCTGATGCCCTTTCACGTCTCGGTTCCCAGCGAAAACCAGTTCCCCCAATGTTTTTTTGGATACTTTGCATAATCCTTCCGTAAGTTTGCCTTCAGAGGAGGAGTTGGCAATACCAGATCCTGAGTCCCAGTTCGTGGCGTCTCTCCACATTACGCCGGATTGGGTTCTTCCGTATCTGGCCTATCTCGCCCGAGGCGAGTTACCTACGGATGAAGTGTTGGCTCGCCAAATCATTCGGCGAAGCAAATCCATGGTGATCATCAATGGCGAACTATATAAGCGAAGCACTTTCGGGGTTTTTCAAAGATGTGTCTCCTCCGAAGAAGGGTGCATAATTCTAAATGACATTCATTCCGGAGATTGTGGGCATCACGCCGGGTCACGCTCCTTGGTTTCAAAGGCGTTCCGTCATGGTTTATTTTGGTTGACGGCCCATGCAGATGCAGAGGAAATAGTTCGTCGATGCGATGGATGCCAGCGTTATGGGTGACAGGCCCATGTGCCGGCTCAAGAACTAAGGATGATACCCATCACTTGCCTTTCGCGGTCTGGGGGTTAGACATGGTTGGCCCCTTTAAGATGTCATCCAACAAGAAAACCCATTTGCTGGTGGCGGTTGATAAGTTCACCAAGTGGGTTGAGGCAGAGCCTGTTGGAGCTTGCGATGCGGAGACAGCGGTCAAATTCTTGAAAAAATTGATCTTCCGGTTCGGATATCCGCACAGTATCATTACTGATAATGGCACTAATCTGTCTCAAGGGGTGATGCAGGAGTTTTGCCGTCGTGAGCACATCTGGCTTGATGTTTCTGCGGTTGCTCACCCACAATCTAATGGACAGGCGGAGCCGGCGAACCAAGAAGTTTTGCGGGGAATCAAACCCCGACTCATGGTTCCCTTGGAACGAACCCCGGGGTGTTGGGTTGAGGAGTTGCCTTCGGTACTATGGAGCAGCCGGACCACCCCGAACCGGTCTACGGGTTTTACCCCTTTCTTTCTGGTCTATGGAGCAGAAGCCGTTCTTCCCACTGACATAAGGCATGACTCGCCTAGACTCGCCGCTTATGTGGAACAGGACAACGAACTGGCGCATCAAGACTCTTTGGACGCCTTAGAGGAAGCGCGTGATTTGGCTGCAGCCCGATCGGCCATTTATCAGCAGGACTTACGGCGTTATCACAGCCGCCGGGTCAAGAGCCGAACCTTTCAGGAAGGCGACTTAGTGCTTCGGCTGATACAAGATCGTACTGGCATGCATAAGTTATCACCACCATGGGAAGGACCGTTCATCGTCAGCAAAAACCTTCGCAACGGGTCTTACTATCTGGTGGATCTACGGCCTGATCGTCCAACCACGGAGGCTGATTCAACTCGCCCCTGGAACATTGCCCACTTGCGGCCTTATTACACTTGAGCTATTAGCTCTACGTTTTGTAAGTTTTTCATTTCTTATAAAGCAATAAAATTAAACGCCTCCCGACTTGGGGGCTTTCCTGCTAATTCATCTTATTGAAAGGTATGGATCTTTATTCTTTCATCAACAAGTCGCCCAAACATGGACGCTATCCATACCAAAGAGCTTAAGTCGCCACGATGCGCTTATTACAAAACTGGGTATCGATAAGCCAAAGAGAATCGAAGTTGCCACAAGCGTGCGATTCAAACATAGGCGCCTTACGTGATTCTGTGGATTGGACCGGCTTGCTTGAGGACAATGTGTTCCCAAGTCGTTTTGTGGTAATAGCGTATACGCTTCTACAATCCTATGATGGTTCTTTCCCTTAATCATAGGTCACTTGGGGGCTTCCTCTCACTGAGATCAGCCTTACTACCCATTTGGCTTGCGAAAAATTACCGCATTACAAATGGTTATACTGGACTGTGTGTTGGCCGAATCGCCATATGGACCCGTGAACTCTTGGTGAGTTATTCCGTTCATGGACCCTGAACTCGCCTTGGTTAAAACATGTTTGGTACCGGCAAGCGCCTCACATGGAAAATAGAGAAACCATTGGTTCATTGAACCCGCTTCACTGAAGCTTGACTCGTGCCTGATCAGCCGGTCTAAATACTTGAGCTTTTGATACAAAAGTCTCCCTTGGGTGGCGCTTGAGTTTATTTAACTCGCCCTATCCTGTCGGGACCTGATGAGCCGACGAAATTGCTATTTTTTACCTTCCTGGCACTGCCACAAGGTTTTTCAGACTTTTTTCTGACTCGCCTCAAAATATCTTGGGCCGACTGCTATGTATTATCACCCATTACTCACTGAGATGGTTTGATATATGTTTTCAAGCTTAAAACAGGTTGATGGTCAAGATCGCTCTAGCCATGGCGGGTCAAGCATCATGAAAACGCCTCAATGGCGGATCAAGCATCATAAAAACGCCTCAAACGGCGGATCAAGCATTTCAAAACGCCTTAAGGGCGACATAAGGATTTTTCGAGATATCACAAAAGCAGTTTGATTCCTAAAAAGACTTATTACATGGCTCTCATGGCCAAATCTATGAAGTTTTATTCTGCTGATGTCCTTGGATAAGCCTGCTGCGAGCTTTCGCCGACTTCACTTTGCAAGTCGCCCAGTACCCAGTTACACTTGGATAACGCGGCGAACTCATCTTCATCATTCAGAACTGATGAGAGATCCGCTTCCAAGTCAAAAGGATTCTTGGGTCGACGCGGAGTTAAGCTGGTCGTCACAAAGGTTGGCGGGTTAACTTTCTTGTTCTTGTTGTCATAGGCGGCTTGGTATTTTGATAAATCCAAGCTTGCAGCAAGTTGAGTCGCCGCCAAACGGGATTCTTTGACAACACGCTGGTAGTCTTCTTCAGCAAATTCTGACCCGTCATCCTTGAGCTAGGGAAAGCCCGCCGCTACTTCTTCTGGGTTAATTTCTGGAGCATACGCCAAACACCAACTCGGCGTAGTCAGTGCTCCTTTTCGGGCGGCTGACCGAGTTAGCTCACCAATTTGAGGAGGAAGAGTGGATAAGCAGCCAAGCATCTTCTTTATTGATGTTATAGGTTCCTTGGCGCCCATCACTGCTTTCACGGTCAGCACACTTCCGGTATACAGTTGCTCCGTCAACGTATAGATCGCCTTCAGCATCAGGACGCAATCATCCTGAAGGTTGGCGGCTCTCGGACCTGTATAAGAGGTAATGATAGTCAGCGATTTATACAAAGCTATTTGTTTACAAAGGTCAAGGGTTGGTTTTTACCAAAGACAGCTTGCGCCATGTTGGAGATATGTCGCTTTAAGTCGGACAACTCTTGTTGCACAGTGTCCAACTTGGCTTCAGCTTTCTCTGCTCGCTTTATTAAGGCATCTTGATCAGCTTGAGCCCTTTTTAAGTCGGCTTTTAGCTTCTCCATCTCAGATAAGATCAGTTGATACTTCTCTTCTGATTTTGCCTGGGCATCCTGCTGATCAGTTAAACTTTTCTTCAAATCGCCAAATGCTGATTCAGTTTGGATAAGTGATTCCTGTCGAAATATATAGTCAAGGGGCAAGTCTCAGAATTATTGCAAGCAACATTCCTGACACTGGGGGGCTAATGTATAATTTTTTAGACAAAATTATACAGTATCAAGACCCGGCTCGTCTTTTTACAGATGACCCGGCCCTTTGGGGTTACAGGTCGAAAGTTTTTTCTTCAATTATCAAGACCCGGCTCATCTTTTTACAGATGACCCGGCCCTTGGGGGTTACAGGTCGAAAGTTTTTTCTTCAATTATCAAGACCCGGCCCATCTTTTACAGATGACCCGGCCCTTGGGGGTTACAGGTCGAAAGTTTTTTCTTCAATTATCAAGACCCGGCTCATCTTTTTACCGATGACCCGGCCCTTGGGGGTTAATGAGGATAATACAATGTGCAATAAGACGTACCTCATGTTTGTTCTTCAGCAATCGAAGCAGGCTTTTCTCCATCTCATAACTCGCCTCCAGACGACTTGCAAAGCCAGAGGAAAGTTCTTTGAATTCGAGATTCTCATATTGGGAGAGCTTAGCCTTGGAAAGTTCATGCTCAAAAACAGGTTGAGCTGATGATGATACATGCTTCGCAAAAACCGTTGTGACCGGCTTAGAGAAGTGAGTACCGGTGATAACTACATCGTCTGGGTCTTCTGTTGTTTTCAATGGACTTGGCGGGTTAGGCGTTTCCATGGTTTCCTTGGGCGAGCTGGGGAGATCCACTTGATCTTCAAGCTTGTCTTGGTCTGGGTTATCCTAGATTGGCACCGATTTTTCAATAGGCTCCGAAGCTGTAAGGGGAGTTGACCCGCCGGTTTTCCTTTTCTTCGCATGTGCCCTAAAAAGAGAAGGGGGTGTGTTTAAAGGAGTTGATGTTACCACCATCAGAACAAAGGTAAATATTGTCAAAGGCTTACCCGGGGACACGGATCATTGGTGGAAGTGCCGACATCACTGAGTCGCCAGATGTGGGAGGAGAACTCTGCAAAAATTATACTTCGAAGATATGAGCGAGTTACAAACGTGATCCAAAAGGACCTGAAGAAGTGTTATTAAAAGATACCTCATTTTGCCTTTTCTTGTTTCTTGTTGGTAACCCGGACACCAGGTCTCCAGAATGACTTCGAGTTTTCCGATTTCAGGCATGTTGTGCTTTCTTTAGAAGGAAATTTGGATCCAAGCAAGCATTTGGGTGTGAGAAGGGAACTTTTCCCACAAATTCGCCTGGACGGCTTAGGTGGAGAAGAAGATGAGTCGGAGGAAACAAAAATTACCTCTACGGAGTCTTCCTAGCTTTCATTGTCCTCATTCTACACAAAAGATATAGGTGTAAACACAAAACTATCAGTAAATGGATGGCGAGTTAAAGAAGATGGATTTTTTACCTCTGAAAGTACATCGCCGACTTGGGATTCATCGGCTTCCGATGGCTCTGTAACGGCGGCTTTGCCCTTGCCCTTGGACTTATTCTTTGGAGGCGGCCTAGCTTGCTTCATGGCCGACTTCTTTGGCCTCTTGGACCAGAATTTATCACATTTCTGAAATGGCATATTTTATAAGAGGTCATAGTTCAAGTAAGACGAAAGGAATAAAAACAAGAGGCGGGTTAAGTTATTTTACCTTTGGTGCCGGGTTGATCTTGCAGAACGGCTTAAGACCTATTTTGCTGCGGGTTCGCTGGTCAACTTCTTAATGATGGTTACGATATCACTCTCTGTCAGAGCCGTGTGGAAGTAGCACTGACGGTGATCTAGGGTACCGTCAAAATCACACATTAATCCGTCCCGGCGACTTAAAGGGAGGATGCGCCATTCGACCCAGCAGCGGATCAAGTCAACCCCAGTAAGGCCGTTGTTTGTTAGAGATCTTAACTCGGACAATACTGGGATAAAGTATGACTCCTCTTCTTCGGTGAGCTTGTCTGGGAGTTTAAAATTTGTTGGAAGGCGATCTGCCCTATAACCGAGAAGCTTGTTCTCGCCCTCAGGCGAAGTCTCCCGACAGTAAAACCAAGACTCGCCCCAGCCTTTGGGATGGCTTGGCATGGCGAGTGATGGGAATGGACTATCCCTACGGCGCTGAACATTGACACCTCCAAGCTCCAGACTAGGGCCATTATGAAATTCTGTTTGGCGATTCAAGTGGAAGAAGTACCAGAATAAAGGAATTGAGGGTTCCATCCGCAAGTAAGCCTCACAAAACACTTGGAACTGGCATAGATTGCTTATCGAGTTGGTCCCTAAATCCTGGAGGCATACATTCATAAAGGTCATGGCATCTCTGAGGAATTTCGATCCGGGCGGCTTAAAGCCCCGTTACGGGTGTTCAACAAAAATAACTATCTCCCCTTCCTTCGGATTGGGGACTTCTTCTCCTAACCCGGTGCGCCAACCGATAACCTCTTGAGGGTCCAGATTCCCTGTTTTCACATAGTTATTAAGTATGGCATCATTGACCTTGGGTGGGAGCCAGTCACTTTTGAAAACAGTGCCCATGCTACAAAGGGATAAAATTACGGGTAAATCAACACGCCAAGCATCTACGGAAAATGGTGAAACTAAGTTCATTTGACTCGCCAAACAATTTGCCTGATGGCTGAGGGAGTTTTTTGACCCGCCAACGAAGGTCCGGGTCAGGCTGCCAGGGCGACTTATGAAACTTTTACTACTTAAAGGAGAGGCGTTTCAGAGCATCAGTAGTATTTTGACAAGATGGTGAAGCATGAGATTATAAACAGATTTCACTTGACAAGCGATAGATTATGGATCTACCGGACAAACAGAAATGAATGCGAAAAAGGTCTGATAAAGCGGCCTGCGACTAAGATGGGAGCAATACCGTTGATCTGGTGAAACCTTTTCTAAGTATGCAAGTCAAGACCGAACAAATAAAGGTATGAAAAACATTGTTGTGCTCGTTATCATCACCGCCAACTAATCAGGAATTACGAAGCCGTTCGGGAGGTACCAAGAACACAGTAGGTATGAACCTCGAAAGAACTTGGATCCGCTCTCAATGGCGGAAAGCTGACCTGATGGATATGGCTGGAGACGTCCGAGGAGGGGTTCGCCGCGAGCGTTGCACGGATGGCGACGAAGATCTCGGGCGGACGCGAAGATCTCGGGCGGCGACGAGGTGCTCGACGGCGACAAGGTGCTCGACGGCGGCGAGGCGTTCGACGGCGACGAAATGCTCGGCTTCAACGAAGTGTTCGACGGCGACGAAGTCTTCGGGCGGCGCCGAAGCTTTCGAACGACGACGAAGTCTTCGGGTGGCGGCGGAGCTTTCGGGTGGCGATAAGGTTTTCACTGTGACGGCGAGGAAGAGAAGGGTGACAAGACGGGTAGGTGAAATGCGCCCAGTCCCTTCCTCCCGCCTATTTATCAGGTCGGGCGCTAGAATCGAGGCGACACGAGCGGGAACTGCCAAAAGATAAAGATTCGGCATGATGGCGCCCCGAAATTTTTGGGATAACGATATCGAAGGATCCGTTGGGGATTACGTCATTATCCTTTCCGGGATTCAAGGGATAAGAAGGTGCCAACAAGAAGTGGTTTGGTGACTCAAGTTTTTCCGCAACAGATGGCGGTTTAAGTGCATGGTGCATAAGAGGAGGGAAGATGAATCGCCCCTAACTGAGTAAGGATATTGGCGTGAAGGAAATTCAAGTCAATCTGGGGCCTAATGTTGGGGATATTATCTGTTGGATAACCCGCCCTAGTTGGGCCAAGTCACCAAAGCTGGCGACTCATCTAAATGTGGTTCGGGCCTTGGCCTGGTAAGGCCGAAAGTTGCATGGCGGTTTCAGACTTTCGGAAGGTGTCCATAGTAGGGAAGGTCTCCAAGCCTTGGAAAGATGGCGACTTAGAGATTGCAAGAGTCACGATTTGTGTAAAGGAAAGGACCCTTGTAAACCCTAAGGACTCGACCTGTATATAAAGGCGAGTCCCAGGAGAGAAGAGGGCAGGTTAGAAATCATCGAGTGCTAGGTCAGGCGAGTTATGCCCTCCTTGTAATCGAAACTCCATCAATACAACACAAAGCATGACGTAGGCTTTTACCTCCTCACGAGGGGCCGAACCTGGGTAAATCTCTGTCTCGCTCCCGTTCAACCCCTTTGAGTCGCCACCAAGGTGCGATGGCTCCAACACTAAGTCCTTTCACGAGGACATCTGCCGTGACAAAACCACGACACACGTACTTGTGGCACTTCCGCCTTGGTCATATCGGCGTTAAGCGCATGAAGAAGCTCCATACTGATGGACTATTAGAGTCTCTTGACTTTGAATCATTTGACACATGCGAACCGTGCCTCATGGGCAAGATGACTAAGACTCCATTCTCAGGAATAATGGAGAGAGCAACCGACTTATTGGAAATCATACATACTGATGTGTGTGGTCCAATGAACGTTGAAGCTCGCGGTGGCTATCGTTATGTTCTCACTCTCACCGATGATTTGAGTATGTATGGGTATATCTACTTGATGAAGCACAAATCTGAGACATTTGAAAAGTTCAAGGAATTTCTGAGTGAGGTCGAGAATCAACGTGGCAGAAAAATTAAGTGTCTACGATCTGATCGTGGAGGAGAATATTTGAGTCACGAGTTTGGCACACACCTAAGGAAGTGTGGAATCGTTTCACAACTGACGCCGCCTGGCACACCACAACGCAACGGAGTGTATGAATGTCGTAATCGCACTTTATTAGATATGGTACGATCTATGATGTCTCTTACCGACCTACCGCTATCATTTTGGGGCTATGCATTAGAAACTGCAGCATTCACTTTAAATAGGGCACCGTCTAAACCCGTTGAGACGACACCGTATGAACTATGGTTTGGCAAGAAACCTAAGTTGTCGTTTCTTAAAGTTTGGGGCTGCGATGCTTATGTGAAGAAACTTCAACCAGAAAAGCTCGAACCCAAAGCGGAGAAATGTGTATTCATAGGATACCCTAAGGATACTATTGGGTATACCTTCTATCTTAGATCTGAAGGTAAAACCTTAGTTGCCAAGAACGGATCCTTTCTAGAGAAAGAGTTTCTCTCGAAAGAAGTAAGTGGGAGGAAGGTAGAACTTGATGAGGTAATTACAACCCCTCTCGAACAGGATAGTAGCACAACGCGGGAAGTTGTTCCTGTGGCGCCTACACCAACTGAAGAGGAAGTTAATGATGATGATCATGAAGCTTCGGATCAAGTTACTACTGAACCGCGAAGGTCCACAAGGGCACGCTCCGCACCAGAGTGGTACGGCAACCCTGTGATGGAAATCATGTTGTTAGACAACGGTGAACCTTCGAACTATAAAGAAGCGATGGCGGGCCCGGATTCCAACAAATGGCTTGAAGCTATGAAATCCGACATAGGATCCATGTATGAGAACAAAGTATGGACTTTGGTGGACTTGCCCGATGACCGGCGAGCTATAGAAAATAAATGGATCTTCAAGAAGAAGGCTGATGCAAACGGTAATGTAACCGTTTATAATGCTCGACTTGTCGCAAAGGGTTTTCGACAAATTCAATGAGTTGACTACGAAGGAGACTTTCTCTCCCGTAGCGAAGCTGAAATCAGTCCGAATCATGTTAGCAATTTGCCGCCTTTTATGATTATGAAATTTGGCAAATGGACGTCAAAATAGCGTTCCTCAATGGGAACCTTAAGGAAGAGTTGTATATGATGCAACCAGAATGTTTTGTCGACCCTAAGGGTGCTAACAAAGTGTGTAAGCTCCAGCGCTCCATCTATGGGCTGGTGCAAGCATCTCGGAGTTGGAACATTTGCTTTAATGAGGTGATTAAAGCGTTTGGGTTCATACAGGTCTACGGAGAAGCCTGTCTATACAAGAAAGTGAGTGGGAGCTCTGTAGCTTTCCTCATACTGTATGTGGATGACATATTATTGATGGGGAATAATATAGAGATGTTGGAGAGCATAAAGGCCTATTTGAACAAGAGTTTTTCAGTGAAGGACCTTGGAGAAGCTGCATACATATTAGGCATCAAGATCTATAGAGATAGATCGAGACGCCTCATAGGTCTTTCGCAAAGTACATAGCTTGACAAGATATTGAAGAAGTTCAATATGGAAAACTCAAAGAAAGGGTTCTTGCCAGTTTTGCAAGGTATGAGATTGAGTAAGACTCAGTCGCCGACCACGACCGCAGATAGAGAGAAGATGAGTTCTGTCCCCTACGCTTCAGCCGTGGGCTCTCTAATGTATGCCATGCTATGTACTAGACCTGATATAAACCTTGCCATAAGTTTGGTAGGGAGGTACCAAAGTGATCCCGGTATGGAACACTCGACAGCGGTCAAGAATATCCTTAAGTACCTGAAAAGGACTAAGGAAATGTTTCTCGTTTATGAGGTGACGAAGAGCTCGTCGTAAAGGGTTACGCCGACGCCAGCTTTGACACAGATCCGGATGACTCTAAGTCACAGACCGGATATGTATATGTATTGAATGGTGGGGCAGTGAGCTGGTGCAGCAGCAAGCAAGAAGTCGTGGCAGCATCTACATGTGAAGCGGAGTACATAGCTGCTTCAGAAGCGGCTCATGAAGGAATTTGGATGAAGGAGCTCATCACCGACCTTGGAGTGGTTCCAAGCGCGTCGGGTCCAATGACACTCTTCTGTGATAACACTGGGGCCATTGCCATAGCCAAGGAGCCCAGGTTTCACCGGAAGACGAAGCACATCAAACGCCGCTACAACTCCATCCAGGACCATGTCTAGAGTGGAGTAATAGATATTTGTAAAGTACACACGGATCTGAATATTGCATACCCGTTGACTAAACCTCTTCCACGAGCAAAACATGATCAACACCATAATGCTATGGGTGTTCGATACATCACAATGTAACTAGATTATCGACTCTAGTGCAAGTGGGAGATTGTTGGAAATATGCCCTAGAGGCAATAATAAAATGTTTATTATCATATTTCCTTGTTCATGATAATAGTCTATTGTTCATGCTATAATTGTATTAACGGGAAACGGTAATACATGTGTGAATAAATAGATCACAATGTGTCCCTAGCAAGCCGCTAGTTGGCTAGCTCGTTAGTCAATAGATGATCATGGTTTCCTGATCATGGGCATTAGATGTCATTGATAACGGGATCACATCATTGGGAGAATGATGTGATGGACAAGACCCAATCCTAAGCATAGCACTAGATCGTATTGTTTGTATGCTAAAGCTTTTCTAATGTCAAGTGTCTTTTCCTTCGACCGTGAGATTGTGCAACTCCCGGATACCGTAGGAGTGCTTTGGGTGTATCAAACGTCACAACGTAACTGGGTGACTATAAAGGTGCACTATGGGTACCTCCGAAAGTGTCTGTTGGGTTGCTACGAATCGAGATCGGGATTTGTCACTCCATGTGACGGAGAGGTATCTCTGGGCCCACTCGGTAGAACATCATCATGAGCTCAATGTGACTAAGGAGTTAGTCACACGATGACGTGCTACGAAACGAGTAAGGAGACTTACCCGTAACGAGATTGAACAAGGTATGGGTATACCGACGATTGAATCTCGGGCAAGTTCTATACCGACAGACAAAGGGAATCGTATACGGGATTGATTGAATCCTTGACATCGTGGTTCATCCGATGAGATCATCGCGGAGCAAGTGGGAGACACCATGGGTATCCAGACCCCGCTGATGGTTATTGGCCGGAGAGGTGTCTCGGTCATGTCTGCCTGTCTCCCGAACCCGTAGGGTCTACACACTTAAGGTTCGATGACGCTAGGGTTACAGGAAATTGTTATACGAGGTTACCGAAAGTTGTTCGGAGTCCCGGATGAGATCCTGAACGTCACGAGGAGCTCCGGAATGGTCCGTAGGTAAAGATTGATATATAGGACGGATGGTTTTGGACACCAGAAGTGTTTCGGGCGTCACCGGAAACGTACTGGACCACCGGAGGTGGCCCCGGGGGTCCACCGAAGGGGGGCAACGACCCCAAGAGGCTAGATGGGCCAAGTGCGGGAGGGAACCAGCCCCTAGGTGGGCTGGTGCACCTCCCACACCCATCCCAATGCGCAAGTGGTGGGGAGAGGGGGCAACCCTTGGCGCAAGTGGGCCTTAGGCCCACCAGGCGATGCGCCACCCCCCTCCCATCCTAGCCGTCGCCCCCCTTTCCCATCTGGTGGCCGCCGGCCCCTAGGGAGGGAACCCTAGGGGTGGCGCAGCCCTCCCCCCTCCTCCTATAAATAGAGAGGGGTTTTGGCCATTGAGGGACACGGTTTTCTCTCTCTCTCGGCGCAGCCCTACCCTTCTTCCTCCTCCTCTGTGCCGGTGCTTGGCGAAGCCCTGCGGGGGACCTCGTCTCTCCATCGACACCATGCCGTCGTGCTGCTGGAGTTCTTCCCCAACCTCTCCCTCCTCCTTGCTGGATCAAGGTGCGGGAGACGTCACCGGGCTGCATGTGTGTTGAACGCGGAGGTGCCGTAGTTCGGCACTAGATCAGAACGCTGCGAGTACGACTCCATCAACTGCGTTCTAGCAACGCTTCCGCTTAGCGATCTTCAAATGTATGAAGATGCTCTTACCCCTCTCTCGTTGCTGGTCTCTCCATAGGAAGATCTGAATATGCGTAGGAAAATTTTGAATTTATGCTACGTTACCCAACATTTTCATCATTGGTTTGAGTTTATCCCTCTACATCATGTCATCTTGCTTAAGGCGTTACTCTGTTCGTCATGAACTCAATACACTAGATGCATGCTGGATAGCGGTCGATGTGTGGAGTAATAATAGTAGATGCAGAAAGTATCGGTCTACTTGTCTCGGACGTGATGCCTATATGTATGACCATTGCCTTAGATATCGTCATGACTTTGCGCGATTCTATCAATTGCTCGACAGTAATTTGTTCACCCACCGTAATATTTGCTATTTTGAGAGAAGGCTCTAGTGAACACTATGGCCCCCGGGTCTACTTCACACCATATTTTCAGCCTTACTCTTTTACTTTGTTGCACTTTCCACCTTCAGATCTCACTTTGCAATCAATCTTGAAGGGATTGACAACCCCTTTATAGCGTTGGGTGCAAGCTCGTTTGTGTTTGCGCAGGTACTCTAGACTTGACGAGATTCTCCTACTGGATTGATACCTTGGTTCTCAAAATGAGGGAAATACTTACTGCTCCTGTGCTGCACCACCCTTTCCTCTTCAAGGGAAAAACCAACGCAAGCTCAAGAGACGACAGAAGGTTTCTGTCGACGTAGCATGGGCCTTCAAATATCTTAAAGATTGACTCCGGAGTAAGGTGCAAGGGTGGATTGAGAACACCATGTCCCCTGCAGGCAAGGAAGTTCTGGTCAAAGCAGTTGCTTAGTCGATCCCTCTTTACTCTATGTCATGCTTTAAACTGCCAAGAGGGTTATGTGAGCTCCTCAACATGTTAATTAGAAAGTTCTGGTGGGGATCTAAGGATGGCAAATGCAAACCACATTGGGTTCTTGGGAGACAATGACACAACCCAAAGGCATGGGTGGACTAGGATTCAAAGACTTTGAACTCTTCAACTTGGCCATGCTGGCTAAGCAAGTGTGGCGTCTACTGCAAGAACCTTATTCCTTGAGCGCTCGTATGTCGAAAAGCTTATATTACCCAACCATTGATATTCTATAAGCATCACTAGGAGGGCACCCGAGCCAAATCTGGAGATCCATAATTGAGGGTCGTGATGTCCTCAAGCAGGGATTGATGAGGTGAATTGGAAACGACACAACCACCAGCATATGGACACACAATTGGCTTCCTAGGGATGAGATGCTCGAGCCATATGGGTGTGTGTCTATGAACCCACCCTAGCTTGTCTTAGAATTGATAGACCCTACCTCAGACTCCTGGAATAGGCAAAGGGTAAATGAAGTTTTCATGCTGATGGACGCAAAAGTAATCGTGGGCATTCTGTTATGCACCCGCAATATAAATGACTTTTGGTGCTGGAACTTTGAGAGACATAGCTCCTTCTCGGCGAAATCTGCTTATAAAATGTTGGTGGCGACTAATCAACGACGATAGGCATGGTTGGATGGTTCTCCTGGAGCTTCAAGATAAAATGCATAGGAAGGTATTTGGAAGAAACTGTGGCAAACCGAGGTACCAGCCAAGGTGTGTATGTTCCTGTGGAGGCTATCAAAACACTTGCTACCTATAGAGGATGTGCGAGCTCGTAGGCATATGTCAGTCTCCATCTCATGTGGCTTATGTGGGATGCAAGATTCGTGGAAGCACTCTCTGTTACAGTGCACAATGTCGAGGAGCATATGTGCGCTGGTGGACAAAGATCTTGCAAACAAAATGCTGATGATCGAGGAGCCAAATGCAAAGCAATGGTTGTTTACACTAGTGGAATCTCTGCCACATGACCAATTTGTGCTCCTGTCAATTACATTGTGGTCGATCTGGTCTACATGGTGTAAGGCGATCCACGAGGGAATTTTCAAGAGTCCTCAAGCTATACATAACTTGATTAAAAGATACCTTGACGAACTAAACATAATCAAGCCAAATATGAATCGTTGGGTTGCAACTGTTTCTAATGGACTGCAGGCAGTCCCGCGCCAACCTAAAGCACCTCCCGTGGGGTATGCTAAGATACATGTAGATGCCGACGTCAGGCGAGGAAGGGGGTTCTGCTGCAGCTGTGTGTTGGGACAATAACAGTAACTACCTAGGGAGCTCCGGCCTAGTGGTGAAAGGCGTTGATGATCCAGGTTCGCTGGAGGCGATGGCTAGCAGAGAGGCCATAGCACTGACCAAAGACCTTCTCCTATGGAATTTTGTGGTTGCCTCTCATTGCAAGCAAGATGTCAAGGATATTATGTGACAGCCCAAGACCGAAGTTCCAGAAGATTCCCCTCTTTTCCGTTCTTGGCATGTGTTTATTTTTTATTTGTCGCATCATCATCACATCATGCGCATCATCTTCATTGCATCGGTATCCCGTTGCTGCCAGCTTTCAAAAGTTGCATCCGTTATTAGTTGCCGGTTCTCTCCGTGTTCGTCGTTGCCCATTCTGAGCCCAACCACACTCGCACCCGCCCGCGACATTGTTAAAACCTTGTTTTTAAAAGTGTGTATAAAACTTTCTCTGACTGGGTTGGAACTTGGTGTGCGGTCTTATTTAGTTATAGGTAGGCCGCCTGCCAAATTTCGTCGCAATCGGAGTCCGTCTGATACCCGAACGGTCGACCGTTGCGACACCGTATTCGGTCTATCGTCAGACGTTTTTCGATGTTTTAAAATTATGTTCCGGGTGTCGTTTTCCCTCTCATATCCGGCTAACCTACTCTACACAGCCACTTAGCCCGTCCCCGCGTTCGAGACTGTTCGATTCCGATCGCACGGTTGAAACCGGGGCGAAAAACTCCTAAACCTAGCCCCCCCATTGTTATAAATAGACCCCCATGCCATTTTTTAGACATCAATCCCCGCTCTCCTCGATTTGCATGCAAACCATAGCCTCCTCTCTCCTCCCCACCGCATCCTCCTCCTCGAGCCGCCGGGCCCGCCCGAGCCCAGATTCGGCCCTCCCCGGGCCCGGGTCGAGCCACCGCCGCCTTGCCCGAGGCTGCCCCGAGCCGCCCCGATCTGCAACAACCGGCACCACCAAGGACCGCCGCCCAAGCCGTCCCTCTCACCGGCGACCACAGCCAGCCGCTCCGTCGGAGTGCCGCCGCCGGCGAACGTCTTCCCAGGCCAGCTCCTCGCCCCCTCCTCTCTGATGTCGTTCTTCTTCCTCTCCTTAGCCCCTTGCGCCTCTTCCTCGCAGAGACGCCGCGCCGATCTCCTCGCCCCGGCGCCGCTTCGAGCCGCCACCCTCAGGAAGGGGGGCCCCGCCTCCAGATCCATCGATCCCGGCCCTCCCCGGAGCCCCGGCCGTCCTCGAGCCCCCCTCGCCGGAGTAGCTCCTCCGTCGCTGTGCCCTGCTACGGGAGCGAATGGGAGGACGAGCCTCCCGTGCGTTGACCGCTCGACTGGGCTGGCCTCCCCAGCGCCCCGTCGGCCTACTCCAACCGCCCGCGCCGAGCAGGCCCAGGCCAGGCGCCGGCCTGCCTCGCCCCGACCGCGACCCAGCTCCACCGCGTCGGCCCACGCGCCCTCGGCCTGCCTCTTCTCCGCCCTGGGCGATGACCCACTAAGGTGAGGCCCCACAACCCTATCTCCCGCTCTGGGAGGCATTTAGGATCCAGCGCCACCCCGTGTGTAGCCCATTAGTAATCAGATTCGGTCCGTGTAGGTTTTATTATTTTTCGGCGATTTAATTCTTTTTCAGAAAACTGCATGTTTTTTAAATGGCCGTAGTTATTAAACCGTGCATCGGATCACAATGTTTTATATATGAAACTTGTGTAGTTTTTTGCGTAGATTCATAATTTGCAACTTGCATGCATGTTTGAAGTGATTTGACTTGCCATATGCCTAGAAACGCGTGTTGTCCTAATGGGTTGCTTTTCCCGTATTAATTTTTGTGTGTGTCCGGATTGCTCAAACCCCGTAGATGAAATGCTCATGTTTTTAGGGACCTTTTGCCATCTATTTTAGAGTAGTTGTTTCCATTTTTGCATGTAGGTTTCGTTGCTAGTTTATTATATCGTGTTTAGGACATATTCTCGCATATTCGTGTGGCGATATTTTTATTTTGTAACCCCTTATGTTATATATGTTTTCGGGGTAGAAAATCCATGGAATTTAACTGTGCATTTAGTTTTAGCTCTTGAGCAAGTTAGTACGCGTGATATTTTGCCTTGTTGCCCTCTTGTCTATTTTGTGGGATTTAATCCGTGCATGATATGAATGAGTTGTCAATTAGAGATATGCCCTTGGATGTGTAGGCTAGCCTCTGGTAATTTTGGTAGCAATAGAAATCCATGTTTATGTGTTGTTTGCTTGTTCTCAACATGCTAGAAAATAATGCTGATTTGGAGATGCTGAAATATTCCAAGTCTGAAATCTGTTACATCTTGTTGATGTCTTGTCATTAGTTTATCTGGTGATATGTAGCTCTTTTGAGGTTGGTGCAATGGAGTTAGTTGTAGTCCTTAAGATTCTCTAGCTTGTTGTCAATTTTCATGTTATTTGGACCCCTGTTGCTTACAGTTTTGCTGCTGTTAATATGCCTTCAGATCAAAAACTGCACTGTCAAAACTGATATTTTTCACTAAGTCTGAAACTGTGTGTGGGATGCCATTTTGTGAGTTCCTTTCCTAGTGATTCATGCTTCCATGCTAGGTGTTATTAGTTGTATGTTGTAGTGCATCTTGACCTCTACTGTCTCATGCCTTGGTTGAGCATTTTGGATTTGTGTAGCTAGTTGTTCGAGGGCGTAGAAAATGCTATGTGGCTCATTTTGGCAGATTGTGACTAATTCTTGTTTAGCTCGTAGTTGTTGAACCGTTGCTCCGTTTTGATCGTGTCCTATATGAAACTTGCTTAGAATCTTGTGTAGTTTCATATTTTGTTGTTTCCTTCTTGGTTTGGGATGCTTGTGACTGTCGTTGCACACATATTGCATTCATGCCATCATATTTTTGCGGTGTTCGTATCTTTTGAATCATAGCTCCGTTGGAGATGTCCTCTATGTGTAAATTGATTGGAACGACGCATAGAATCACGTGAACCTATTTAGTTTGCTGTTTAACAAATATTAAAACATGTTAGTTCAGATCTGGACAGAATTATAAATTAATGTATGAGGTCAGTTCGGAGATGCTATATGTCATTTCCGACCTCATTTAATATGCCTAGATAGGTAGACTAAATACGCTTCACCTCTTTCCATGTTTAACCAACATTTAATACTGTCGTGTACCTAATCGAGATAGAACTAAATAATTCGTATGTGGAGTTCCGTCAATATGCAACTCGTTGCATATTGAACTTCACTTAACATGTAGCGTTTGATTGTTGTGAATTGTCATGCCATGTCTTGCATATATTCAAATGATCATGCATCATATGTGGATTGCATATTGTCGTGCATGTGCCGTGGTGAATATCATGTATTGATACTTGTTTCTGGTTTCCTTCGTCTCGCTAGAGTTCCGCAAGCGTATCGGAAAGTGAGGACCCGTTCGACTACGTCGGTTCATTTGCTTCACGGAGTCGTTCTTCTTCCAAGAGGGATCTCATGCAAGATGACCATTTCCCTAGATACCATTATTATCATTGCCATGCTAGTTTTATCGTTTCTATCACTATGTCTCGTGGCCTACCACCTGTTAAATATCAGCCTATCAACATTGCCATGAAAACCTTCAACCTGAGCACAACCTAGCAAACCACTGATTGGCTATGTTACCGCCTGCTTAACCATTTGATAGCGTTGCTAGTTGCAGCTGCAGTAGCTGCCATGTGCCCACATGGTTCTTTGTTATATCACCCTATTAATGCTATTTAATTTAATGCACCTATATATTGGTAAAAGGTGGAAGGCCCGGTCTTTCTAGCCTGGTGTTTTGTTCCACCTTTTGTTGGGTAACGTAGCATAAATTCAAAATTTTCCTACGCCATATTCAGATCTTCATATGGAGAGACCAGCAACGAGAGAGGGAAGAGTGCATCTTCATACCTTTGAAGATCGCTAAGCGAAAGCGTTGCTAGAACGCGGTTGATGGAGTCGTACTCGCGGCGATTCAGATCGCTGTGTGATTCCGATCTAGTGCCGAACCACGGCACCTCCGCGTTGAACACACGTGCTGCCCGGTGACGTCTCCTGCACCTTGATCGAGCAAGGAGGAGGGAGAGGTTGGGGAAGATCTCCGGCAGCACGACGGCGTGGTGTCGATGGAGAGACGAGGTATCCCGGCAGGGCTTCGCCAAGCACCATGGGACAGGAGGAAGAAGAAGAGCAGGGCTGCGCCGAGAGAGAGATGGAAAACCGTATCTCCAAAGGCCAAAAACCCCACTATATATAGGGGGAAGGGAGGGGTGGCGCCCCCTTTAGGGTTTCCCCCTTGAGGGGGGCGGCAGCCCTAGATGGGAGAGGGGGTGGCGGCCAGGGAGGAGAGGGGTTGACGCACCCCTAGGTGGGCCTTAGGCCCACCAGCGCCTAGGGTTTCCTCTCCCTCCCTCTCTGGTGCGCCTGGGCTGAGTGTGGAGGGGGGGGTGCACCAGCCCACCTAGGGGCTGGTTCCCTCCCGCACTTGGCCCATGTAGCCTTCCGGGGCTTGTGGCCCCTCCCGGTGGGCCTCCGGAACCCTTCTGGTGGTCCCGGCACTGTGCCGGTGGTGCCCGAAACATTTCCGGCGTCCAAACCCATCCATCCTATATATCAATCTTTACCCCCGGACCATTCCGGAGCTCCTCGTGACGTCTGGGATCTCATCCGGGACTCTGAACATCCTTTGGTAACCTCGTATAACAATTCCCTATAACCCTAGTGTCATCAAACCTTAAGTGTGTAGACCCTACGGGTTCGGGAGGCATGCAGACATGACCGAGACACTCTCTGGCCAATAACCATCAGCGAGATCTGGATACCCATGCTGGCTCCCACATGTTCCACGATGATCTCATCGGATGAACCACAATATTAAGGATTCAATCAATCCCGTATACAATTCCCTTTGTCTGTCGGTATAGAACTTGTCCGAGATTCAATCGTTGGTATACCTATACCTTGTTCGATCTCGTTACCGGTAAGTCTCTTTACTCGTTCGGTAGCACATCATCCCACGACTAACTCCTTAGTCACACTGAGCTCATTATGATGATGTTCTACCGAGTGGGCCCAAAGATACCTCTCCGTCACACGGAGTGACAAATCCCGATCTCAATTCGTGCCAACCCAACAGACACTTTCGGAGATACCCGTAGTGCACCTTTATAGTCACCCAGTTACGTTGTGACGTTTGATACACCCAAAGCACTCCTACGGTATCCGGGAGTTGCACAATCTCACGGTCGAAGGAAAAGACACTTGACATTAGAGAAGCTTTAGCATACGAACAATACGATCTAGTGCTATGCTTAGGATTGGGTCTTGTCCATCACATCATTCTCCCAATGATGTGATCACGTCATCAATGACATCTAATGTCCATGATCAGGAAACCATGATCATCTATTGATTAACGAGCTAGCCAACTAGAGGCTTGCTAGGGACACATTGTGATCTCTTTATTCACACATGTATTACTGTTTCTTGTTAATACAATTATAGCATGAACAATAGACGATTATCATGAACAAGGAAATATGATAATAACCATTTTATTATTGCCTCTAGGGCATATTTTCAACACCTTTGCCCCCTTAGTTTCGGCTACCGGTGTTATATTTCATAATTGAGCGCTCCTAACACGATCGGGGTTGTTATGGGGACCCCCTTGATAATTCGGTTTAGATTAAAGCTAGTCTGGCAAGGCCCAATTTTGGTTTTCCATTCGCCTAATAACCTAAATAATTGCATAGGAACTTTCCGAACCCCGAGGATAATTAATCAACCCCGGGCCAGTGCTCCTCATGAGTGTTGGTCCAAAAAGGGCAGACTGTGGGGCCACCACGGGGCAACTCGAGGTTTGGTACCTGTAGGCTTTCCCATCCGGTCGTGTCCTGAGAACGAGATACGCGTCTCCTATAGGGTTCGTCGACTCGTCGGGCGGCCTTGCTGGATTAGTTTTACCTTTTACAAAATATCTTGTGCATCGGGATTCCGGTGATGCTTTGGGTAATCTCAGGGTTGAGGTTTTCCACTAAGGAGTCTGACGAGATCGCGAGCTTCATGATCGAGGATTTCTATGCGGCTTGTGGTAATTTGTGATGGACTAGTTGGAGCACCCCTGTAGGGTTAAATCTTTCGGAAAGTTGTGCCCGCGGTTATGTGGCAACGTGGAAACTTTGTTTAACACTGGTTCTAGACAACTTGAAGTTAACTTAATTAAAATATGCCAACTGAGTGCGTAACCGTGACTGTCTCTTTCGCGAGTTCCTTCTCCGATGGAGGACACGATGGGGTTATGTTTGACGTAGGTAGGTGTTCAGGATCATTCAGTAGTTCACGTCCGCTATGCGTAGATCATCCCCCTCTTTATTCTTGTACTCGTAAGTTAGCCACCAAATAAATGCTTAGTCGCTTGCTGCAGCCTCACCACTTAACCATAACTCACCCATTAAGCTTTGCTAGTCTTGATACCTTTGGAAATGAGATTGTTGAGTCCCCTGTGGCTCACAGATTACTACAACACCAGTTGCAGGTACAGGTAAAGGTTACTTGATGCGAGCGCGTTGATTGTTCATTTGGAGTTTCTTCTTCTTCTTCATCGTTCTAGGATGGGTTCCAGGCCGGCAGTCTGGGATAGCAAGGATGGACGTCGTTCTCTTTTCTCGTTTGTTTTTCGTCCGTAGTCGGACCCTGCTCTTCTTCGTGATATTCATGTATTGTACTGATGTGACTCTGATGTAGCATGTAACGATATCCATTCTTGCGAAACGACGAGTGCGCTTCTATCTCTGACGAGGCCCTCGTGCCAATTTAAGGATAGGATCGCATCTTGGGCGTTACATATTAACAACAACTCCCGAGGGCAATATGGTGCAATAGTTAGTGAGATTAATCTCCGAGTTGCTCAATTTCAGTGTATTTTTTCTTTTGAGAGTCATGTTGTGAATTATGAAGCATATAGCTAAGCCAGGTTCGCCTTTACGAGAGGTCTGGGACGCCACGTCTGGTTTGGCCAACCCCATGACCAAACTTGTATCCCACTTTCTGTAGGCCTTGAGTAATAAAACTAGCTTTTCCCCCTAAAAAAGCTATGACACGCCAAACTCTTCATTTGTTTTCTCTCACGAAGGCTTTACGACATGCAGATTTCACCAAGCTCCTTGTGACATTATGCACCATCAACCACAAGTGAATTTTTCAAGAGATACTCCTTGAAGGAGTTTTAGATGGGCAAACCAAACACACAGTTGATATCACCCCTTGCAGTCCCTGTTCGACGCCAAAGGTGGATCCCGCCACCTAATGAAGCAGCAAAGATTAGAGTGGACGATGTTGCGTCACGTGAATTGTTGGAAGGTCATTCAGTGCGGTTTGTAGAGATTCCACATGCAAGTACTTGAGGGCTTCATCGGTCAAGTGCTTTGGGATCACTGGTCCGTCTACCCTGAAGGCATTGGCTTGCAGAGAAGCACTAGATCTAACTTTTGATCTTGCGTTAACAGATGTCCAAGTGGCCTTTGATTGCCAATGCATGGAGAACGACATCCTAAGAAGCACATGCGGCATGCATGCAAGTACCATCGAGGATATCAACCTTACGAATTTTTGTCTAAAAAAATAACTAGCCGAATGTTATTGTCAAAAAAGACCACATGGGGTATGAAATGAGAGAAAAGACCACCATTTTTCGTGGCGGCAGGCGCGCCAGGTGACGCGTGGCACCTGCCGCCACGGGCCGAGGCGGCTGGGCCCCGCCGCCACCCGGCGAGGCGGCCGGCCGGGCAGGTGGCACCTGCCGCCACCACTCCAGGCAGCATGCTGTGCATGGCAGCAATGTATGACGCCGTAATGGGCAGCCACCCATGCATGCATGCATGTACGTGTACGAGCTCGAGGCATGCATGTGAGCATGGACAGCCTGCCGCCTGGAGTGGTGGCGGCAGGTGTCACCTGCCCGGCCGGCCGCTTCGCCGGGTGGCGGCGGGCCCCAGCCGCCTCGGCCCGTGGCGGCAGGTGCCACGCGTCACCTGGCGCGCCTGCCGCCATGAAAAATGGAGGTCTTTTTTCTCATTTCATACCACATGTGGTCTTTTTTGACAATAACATTCGGCTAGTGGTCTTTTTGGACAAAAATTCCAACCTTACATCAATAGATATACTTCGGTGTTCCTTCATCTTCGAAGGAAGAGAAACACATATTGAGGCACATAACCTCGCTAAACACATTTTAGGTCTTTTACGATGCCATGCATGGCTTCTTAATACTACAGACCCAATTTGTATCCCTATGAAATTGTTTAATGATTAATAAAGTGGAGTGTGCTTAAACTAAAAAAGGTTATCTTATAGCAGATAAGGCAAAAGCCCAAAAAGAAAAAAGAGACTGATCTTGATGTCAACGTTGATTTTTCCAACGAAATGAAGAAGTTTTGGAGTCGAGCAAGCGTAGATTTAATATGTTGATGGAAGGTGTGTGGGATACGACCCATATCACATTCTGGTGCTCGAAGGTGTGGGATACGACCCATATCACAGTCCGGTGCCATAGCTTGCACACAGGCATAGGTGTGTCCCTCGCGGAAGCAGAAAACACGTTTTTTATTTTATTTTCAAGAGGCGTCTTCACGTAAAGCAATATGTGTCTCTCGCGGAAGCAAAAAAACGTGTTTCTCATGCAATTTATTTTCCTCGAAAACTTATAGAAAATTGGAAAGAAAGCAAAAAATACAAAGAAAAGCATCTAAAACACAAAAACGCACACAGAAAAATAAAAACAATAAAATCATGAGGAAGTGACTAGCACATGACACATGGTGGCGCGCTCTCGGCCCACCAAAAATCACCCTTGCATGGCTCCGGAAGGGGTAACCCATGGTTAGTTGCTTGTCATGTATGCTGCTTCTAAAAAGATAAAAATAAAGATTGTGCCAAGCCGGTACTCATGTCCCGCCTTGAGGCCCAAGCACAATCATTTAGCCCGGTTGGTACATGGCACCTCACGTGTCGGGCGGGTGTTCTTCTAGAGCCGCCCGTGAAGCACGGTTTGTTTGGCCAGCTATAGTTGAGACCAACTCAAGCAGAGTCCCAATGATGGTTACATAGTGATTTTGAACCAAAATGACACTTATCATAGCTCCAAAACGGCCACATAATTCTCTCTATTTGAAGATTGGGCGAGGTGATATGGCGCTCCCACCAACTACTCAAATATTGATGTCATGAACATTTTAGAACACGTGTTTTCTTTCACTACCGCCCACATTCCTGCACCCCTCTGTATGGTGCCATCGCCACCACTCGGACCATCGTGATTTTGCCCCGATCGTCTTCCCCGAACCATTCTCCTCCCATGCTTCGCCAGAGGACTGCTGTGACAAGTAGCGATTGAGCGAGAATCTCAATTTTGTGTGTAGAGTTTTAAAAATGGAATCTCGGTGGCTTGCATTCGAACACTGTTGTAGTAGGACTAGTTGAAATGATGGATTCTCCTCGTACATTGCCATTTCTCTTTCAAATCTTTTTTTACGAACTCCTCTCATGTCAAGTTTTATCTAACCCGATATCTCTTGACATTACCAACACGTTTTAGCCATTCGCTATGCACTTGAGTTTCTGCAGGTATGCGCTAAATATGTTCAAACCATCTGAGACGATGTTGGACAAACTTCTTCAATCAGTGCTACCTCAACTATATCTCGTATATCATTGTTCCAGAGCCGATTCTTTCTTGTGTGGCCATACATCCATCTCAACATGTGCATCTCCGCTACACTAACTGTTGAACATGTTGCCATTTTGTCGGCCAACACTCAACACCATAACATTGCGGGATTGCCTTAACAGTCTTGTATGTGCCTGTGGGACTTGCTACAAAACAATCTTCAAAAATTTCTTGCACGTGGCACACATTCCAAGATACCACGACTTTTTACCAACAGGCTCAAAACATGCCCTACAACACAGCTTCCTCGAAAAAATCACTCAGACAGCCCTAAACAATAAATACATTTATGCAGGCAAAATGGAAAGCAGTGACAAACTACTCCCGCACCCTTTAAAGAAAAACTACTCCGGCACATCTTCACATACGCTGACAACATTACGGTGATCATCTTTGCAAAGAAATTCCAACGCAACACTCCGACCATCGGCAATACGGTCCTCCGACTTGACGCGCGCTCGCATAGGTTCAGCTGTTCTCGGCCATGGATCGATCTTCAATGCTTTAAGAACCATAGCATTGTGGAGAATATGAAGCACCAGCTCCAGTTGATCTTTCTCACCGATGAATCCGCTTATATTCACCAAACTGAGATGTGAGTGTGGGCATGAAGGGAGACTCCTCAGCTCACCGTCTTCATGACGGTACCGTTTGTGTAAAACACAGTCGATCACCATCTAAGCATGGGAACCATTTTGTTAGTACCACAATCAGGAATGACCAAACAAACTTGTACAACTTATACAAGAAAAGAAACAATATCAACTTAAAGGAGAGAGATAAAAAAAATTTTAAACGAGGCAAAAGATTTGCCAATTTCATTAATTAAGGAGAAGGTTTAGACAAAAGCCGGCAAGCGGCGAAAAAGAAAAGAACTACTCCCGCCACATTAGGCGACTCAAGTGCTTGGCTCCCGCCAAAGCCCAGAGATGAGCCTCAGCTTTAATCCTGTTGATGACGATGGAGGTTGTTGCCGCCGTGTTCCTGAAAATTCTAGCGTTACGCTCTTTCCAGATTTCCCATGAGACAAGCATCATAACCGATGCGATGGCCTTCCGGTTTGGACCTCCAGCAGTCGTCGCCTTCTGCCAGCAGGCACTGACTGATTCTTCATGCCTCCATATCATTGATGAACGGTCTTGGATGCCCAGCCAGGCAGTGATCGCGTTCCAGACCCGTTCAGAGAAACGGCATTGGAATAGTAGATGAACGGCGGATTCATGCACTTGCTTGCAAAGCGGGCAGAGCCCGCAGTTTGGCCACCCCCGCCGTATCAGGCGGTCAGCCGTCCAAACACGGTTCTGAACAATTAACCAGGAAAAGAATTTGCACTTTGGGGGCGCCCAGTTCTTCCAAATCATGGCCACATTTGGGCTGAACGTTAGCCCCGCAAATTGGGCCATGTACGCCGACTTGGCGGAGTATTCCCTGCTGGTTGTGAATTTCCAAGTTATAGTGTCTTGCGTATGTTGCGTGAGAGTCACAGCAGATATCATCTCCCAGAGAGCAGCAAACTGTTGAATATGAGGAAGAGTGATGCCCTGTTGGAATTGTATGTGGCGAATCCAGAAGTTGTTATCCAGCGCTTTTCTCACAGTACATGCCCTTCTTTTAGAAATAGCAAAAATCTCGGGCGCAATATCCTTGGGCCGAAGACCAAGCAGCCAGGATGATTCCCAGAAACTCGTTTTGGTCCCATCACCAACGGCCACCGTCGTGGCAGCGGCAAAAAGGTGCTTGTCGCCGTCCGAACAAGGCGTTTCCATACCAGCCCAACTTTTTTCCGGGTCGGCCCACTCGAACCACAGCCAACGAAGGCGCAGCGCTGCCGCGAATTTCTCCAGATCTAGCACGCCAAGACCCCCGTAAATCTTGGGCTTGCAGACTAGGTTCCAGTTAACCTTGCATTTGCCGCCTGACACTTTCTCACAGCCCGCCCAAAGGTAGGCTCGTCGCAGACTATCGATCTTCTTCCTGACCTCAACAGGGAGATCAAGGGGTGTGAGGTGATAAATCGCGATGGCTATGAGGACGGCCTTGACGAGGACAATGCGCCCAGGGGCGGCAACGTGCTTGGCCGACTAGGGGGTAGTTTGCTAGCCACCTTATCCTCCAAATATTGAAAATGAATGCGTTTGAGCCTCCGGATCGAAAGTGGAAGGCCAGATATCTCATTGGGAAGGTGGTCCGTACCGCTGGGAAGGCCTGCAGGATATCGTCAAGATCAATGTTTGTGCATCGAATGGGCGCCACTAGGCTTTTGTTGCAGTTGGTGACCAAGCCAGTGACAACCCCAAAGGAGCTGAGCGTGGAAGCTAAGAACTGGATATCCTCTTTGATTGGCGCCATAAAAATGGCCGCATCATCCGCATATAGAGAAGCCCGGATTGGGCGTCTGCGGATAGGTTGCAAATTCCCTTGGTCGGTAGCCTTTTGGAGTATGTGATGGAGCGTATCGATGGCAAGGACGAAAAGAAGGGGAGAGAGGGGGTCTCCCTGGCGTAGACCGCGGCCATGCATGATAGGGTCACCCGCAACCCCATTGAGCAAGACTCTGGAGGAGGCCGAGGAGAGGAGGACTGAGACCCAATCACAGAAACGGCTTGGAAAGTGGTGGTGCCTTAATAAATCCATCAAATAGTCCCATCGAACCGAGTCAAAGGCTTTCTTGATGTCTAGCTTGAAGAGCAAGGTTGGGGAGTTGGTGCGGTGGAGACGCCGCGCCAGGTTGCGGACGTACATAAAGTTGTCATGAATGCTTCTTCCTCTGATGAAAGCGCTTTGCGTGTTGGAAACAATTTCTGACATATGAGGAGCAAGGCGGGAAGCCATCATCTTTGCAATTATCTTTGCGACCGCATGGATGAGGCTTATGGGTCTGAAGTCGGAAATGTCCTCCGTCCCGTCCTTTTTGGGGAGGAGAGCAATATTCGCCGAGTTGAGCCAGTGTAGGTTAGCGACATGGAGTGTTGAAAAACTGTTTATCACTTTCATCAACTTAGGCTTGATAATGTCCCAGCATTCTTTGAAAAAAATCCCGGTGAAGCCATCCGGGCCCGGGGCTTTATCGCTAGGAAGATCATTGATGGCAGCCCTGACCTCCTCCTCAGAGAACAAAGCCCCTAATCCTGAGAGATCTGTCGTAGCCGGTGGGATGCAGGACCAGTTGAAGTCCTTGTCTCGTGTAGGCCCCTTTCCCATGGTTCTTGTAAAGTGTTGTTTGATGATCTCTTTTTTCTGTTCATGGTCCGTGACCCAGCCATTGTTGTGCTTGAGCCGGTGAATGAAGTTCTTCCTACGTCGGTGGTTAACCCTGAGGTGAAAAAAACATGTGTTCGCATCTCCCTCTTTGAGACCGTTTATTCTTGAGCTTTGCTTTTTCCTTGCTCGTTCAAGGACCGCAAAGGCCACCACTTTTCTTTTGAGCTCCTTTCTCAGGTTCCGCTCATCCAAGCTGAGTGGCCTTTGATCTTGTGCCACGTCAAGCCGGAGGATGATCTGAAGGGCCATGTGCAGTTGCACCTTATGGTTGGAGAAGAGCGATTTGCTCCAAGTTCGGAGTCGCTGGCTCGCACGTTTCAACTTGTGAAACAGGAGCTGGTATGGTTCAGTATGCCTTAGCTCCTCGTTCCAGGCATCCTGGACCGTCTTCTTGAAATTTGGCATCTTAACCTAGAAATTTTCAAAGCGAAAAGATTTCGGCCGAATAGGCCCCTTGTCACACGCGAGGAGAAGCGGGCACTGATCGGAGAGTGAGGAGGAAAGGGCATGAAGGATATGGGCGCCGGACGCAATATCCCAGTCTTCGTTGCAGAAAAAATTGTCCAACTTGCTCAAGGTTGGGTTGGCCTGCTCGTTGCTCCAGGTAAATTTCCTATTTTGGAGGTGAATTTCTTTTAGCTCACATGAGTTGAGCGTATTCCGGAAGCGCACGAGGCGACTCCGATCAACATTTGAGCGGTTTTTGTCTTGGGCCCGATAAATTTGGTTGAAATCACCCGTAACCAACCAACTCGTACCTTGCTGAGGTTTCAGTTGCACCAGCTCCTGAAAGAATGCATCTTTAAGATTGCTACTGGTAGGGCCATACACCGTTGTCAGCTTAAAAGCGGTGCTGGTAGCGAGAAGGGTGATTGTTGCAGAAAGGTTGAAGGATCCGGTGGAAATGTTGTCCATCCTTATGATGTCTTCATTCCAAAGCAGAAGGATACCACCCCTTGTGCCTTCGGCGGGCTTTTCCGCAAAGCATTTCAGCCTCTGGCCCCCAAGGAAAGCAGCAAGGAAGGGATCAACCGCAGCCAGCTTGGTTTCTTGGAGACAAACGATGTTGCATGATGTCGCAGCGATTGTTTCGTGTACAGTAGCACGGCGGTTTGGACAGTTAAGACCACGAACATTCCAGTTTAGGATAGAAGGGAAGCTCTCATTCATTGATAACATTTGGCACATCAGGGTTACATGAGAACTCGGCACAACGGGCCAAACTACAGTCAGGTGCAGCGAGCAGGGGATACAGGATCGCGTGATGGTGGTAGCTAATCATAAGAACAGGGATACATCGATGGATAGCCGGTCTGCGGCATCAGGCAGACGTCGCTGCGTCCTCACCTCCCAGGTCTTGAAGCTCTGGTCCGGCCTCCCCCCATGATCCAGGAGGGCCTCCTCAACTGCCGAGGCGAGGTCGCAGTCGAGCCTGAAGAGGGCGCGCAGCACGGCGACAGCAATGTCCGGCAGCTGGCCGCGGAAAAGGGCCACGAACTTGGAGATAGCAGCTTCAGTGATCATCTCTCCTTCCTCCACCACCCCCAGACGCTGGCAGAGGAGTCTCTCAGCCAGCAACGCAATGGGCATGTCTCTGTTCTTCGCCTGGAGCCGTGGACTATTGCGAACGAGGTGCAGCCCCGTAACTCCTCCCAGAGTTTTCCTCCTTGCGACAGGGGGCCTCGGTGGGGTAGAGCAGGGCGTTGGCAAGATTGCCGGAGACCGGGCAATGAACAGCGGAGAGCACTCCGGGCCGTCCGTCAGCAGAGAAGTGTCGATGGCAGCAGGAGCCCCGTCGGCCGTAGGGTCCGGGCAGTGAAGAGGTGTGCGAGGGCTTGGCAGCACCGGGCTGCTGCAGTGGTGCTGGGGAGAGAGCCCAGCCCAGCCAGGGGGAGCATCAGGAGTCACCTGCGATGCCAGGCACGGGGCAACGCGACGCAGCCAGACCGGAGATGCCGAGGATGGCCTCAGTTCGATGATGTCGCTGGAAGTGGTGCGTGGCGAAGGTGGTGGGGACCTTCCCCGGCTGTCCTCCGTGTGCACGTGGCCATCAGGAGCACAGGGGCGAGGTCGCCCCTCCAAGGCAGCCTCACGGTGACGAGCACGCCGGCCTGCAGCAGGAATGACCGCGCCGTCAGGTAGGCGTTTCTCCTTGGTCACATCGACCGACCTGGCGTCCGGGATGGAAGCCGAATGACGGCGTCTGTCGTCATCCGGACGGCTACGGGAGTGGCGGTCATCACGACGCCGATCATCGCGTGGGCTGCTGCCACGGTCTTCGCGTCGGGGAGCTCTCGAGCGACTTCGGAATAGGCGGTCGCGCCAGGAGGAAGGCCGGCGGTCACTGCGTCTCCCGCGATCATCATGGTCACCATCCCTATCACGATCCCCATCTCGTCGGTCGCGGTCATCACGAGAGCCAAGGAGGTCGTCAGTCTCTAGCCGATCCCGCGAGCGTGACTCGCCGTCCACAACTCCCAGACGCCACTGGAGGAGAGGTAGCGCGCGCGGACGCCGAGGGATCGACCCATCAGCATCAGGAGAGAAGTCTTCTATTAGGTCCATATGGATCAGAACACGACATTGCAGTCCTTGGCGCCCAACAGCAGGGTTGGGGGCACTGGTAGCCGGAGGTTGGTTGCAGGTGAAGGTAGCCTGAAGGACTTTAGGGATCTTGCTTGGGTCAGCCGACCAGGCCCAAACATTCAGGGTGGCGGCATCTTCACACCGGGCGGAGGCGATGTCGAAGCAGTGGAGGAAGGTGTTGGGTCCCAGGACCTGCGCCGCGACGGCGTCGTTCCAGGCGTTGAGCGGCACATTCTCGATGCAGAGGTGGACGTGGAAGTTGGCTTGAACGATGTCGGCGTGAGCATTGAGCCTCCACTTGGCAATGTGGATGTCCAGGTTGCCGTAGTCAGAGCTGTAGTAGGAGAACCGGCCTGGGGCAGCAGCAGCAATGTCCCTGTGGTGCGGGTAGTCGAACCTGACTAGGAAATCCTCAGGGAAGAAAGGGACCACCCTGATGAAGCTGCGGTCGACGCCTGCGGAGGAGGCGATGGCATCTCTGATGACTGAGGCGTAGACCGAGGGTCGGTTGCCCCCCAGCCAGACCACAGCCGCGAGCTCGGAGAGGCTGGCCGCCTGAGCATCCATGTCAGCCGTGGAGGTGATGACCGCGTGGCACTCCGCCGGCCGCAGAGCCGGGTCTCCAATCCGAGGCATTGCAGGCCCCTGGAGCAGAGGCGGAGGCGAGAGATAATCATATACATGACCTTTTAAAGCAATCCCAAATAAGTTTTTGTGCCATGACATGCCACACCGAACAGAGACACTAGATATATAGACATATACTACCTCCTTTCTAGATTATGAGGCTTGCACGTATCCCTAGATTTATAATTTGATCAAGTTAAAATAAGTTGTATAGTCTAAAAATTATATCATTAGAAAATAGACGGTTTGAAGTTTCTAATGACATATTTTTTGTGATATATAACTTGTATTACGATGGCCTATTTGTCAACCTAGGGATACGCGCAAGCCTTATAAACCGGAAAGGAGGTAGTATATATAAGCTACACGGGTGGCATGTAATTTGCCGGACCAATTAATCAGCCAGCTCTATCCATGTTAGAGATAATGGATTGTTATATGCTACAGTTTCGAATAAACTATGGCTTGAAATGTTGTGGTAACGAATCCTTGTTAATATTTACTGAATATTTTGCCCTTCCCTCCCTCGCCGAGTTCAAATGTTGGCAGATGCTTACTATTCTACTTTGCTCTGTATGTACGTTGTTTCTCGAGTATTTCTTATTCTTCATGATAGCTAAATAAGTAAATACTACAGAAGGTTGCACAGACTGGTGTTGCGCAGATAGTTAAATAAGCATGCTTGTCATTCTTAGCTTTATTCTATGTTTTTGAGGGAAGCCATCATGCCTCACTTCAATTATTAAATTAAAAGCACACTTACATCATTAATTAACAGCCGCATAATGAAACTAGGGGAATCATCCACCCAAACATTAGGGTGAAGTCCACTCTCTTTCGCTAAAGTATGAGCAACATTTCACTTGCATCCCCAGGACAATAAACATAAACAACTTTAGTAAGGCTAGAAGACTAAATGCATATATCTTGAAATATAAGTGCTGGTGCCTTTGCCAAGTAACCTCCTACAAATTGTTCACAACCCCCATAAAGCCCGACTGGATAACATATTTTTGGCATCCCAGCTGGTTGGCAAGATGTAGCCCCTGAAGAGCGGCCAACGCTTCAGCCGTTGGAGCATCCAACACAAAATTTAAGCTCTGGTTTGCAGCAGATAGGAAATGTCCCTTTTCATTGCTTATAAAACAGGACCAGTGGATCCACCGGAATGGTTTGAATGAATCTGTGTGTTTCAGTTACACAGCAGGTCTATGCAGCAGGAATTTAGTTCAATTTTTTAATGGATCTGTAGAACACTGCAGAAGTTTCTTTTGCGCACTTGATCATGTTTCGGGCTTTTTTTTTATCAGGATGGACTCAGGCTTGATAGTTGAAGCTCAGGCTTCTGTAAGCCCAGTGGAGAACCCAGCCTGGCCCAGATGGCCAGTCCTCATTCGAAGCAGAATGAACAGGTTATCAAGCACCACTGCAGCTTCTAGTTGCTGTTCGGCTTCTTGGTATTTCATTTCTCACAGAACTAATTTTTCTCTTTGTAAACTTTACGTTGTCTGTTTATCTC
The DNA here is from genome assembly GCF_904849725.1 of Hordeum vulgare subsp. vulgare. Taxonomy (NCBI): domain Eukaryota; kingdom Viridiplantae; phylum Streptophyta; class Magnoliopsida; order Poales; family Poaceae; genus Hordeum; species Hordeum vulgare. The sequence continues at coordinate 535,730,384 of NC_058523.1, read as the reverse complement.
GTAGACGTACTACTACAATATACTGTTATAGAAATATTACTAGTTAAACCATGTCTAGTATATCTATTTAATCCAAAAAGTTAAGTACATGGAAATACTACCAATGAACTCATGTCTACATACAAGTGGAGAACTGAAAACTGAAAAGGATAAGCTTACATGCAATTCTAGTTTTTCCATCAAAGGGGCAGCCTCTAGGAGATAACCAAGGACGAGGATAGAAGTTATCCTTTTTGGATGGTCATAAATAGTCCAGTTTAATATCAAATGATGCAGAGAATGAAATTTGGAAAGCCTGCTCACTGAATCAACCCTCTGCATACAACAAATATGAAGACAATATAAAATAAATATGAACATAGCCAATGAAAATACAAAACGGCAGGGGAAATGTAAACCTCAAGTAGTGTGCAACTTAATGTGAGCATCTCAAGATGGGGGAGAGTTGTTGGGAGTTCATTGAAGATGAATCCTAGAGCAGAATGGCAAGTCAATAACTCAATCGACAGTTGCCTTAGGTTCAAAGGTGCAGCAAACTCCATTGGTATCAATGAGCCTCTATAGTGGAGTGTTGGCACTCCAAAATCTAACGCCATGTCTTCAAGTAGTGGGCAACTCACAACAAGCAAAAACTTAAGGCGATCCAGGCAATGCGGAATCCTTAAACTGGTAAGCATCTTACAGTTGGTAATACGGAAGCACTCTAGATGATTGCCTTCAGACAGCAAACGTTGAACATCTTCATTGGTGATATTAACTTCTCGCAGGCAAAGCTTAGTGAGATTCTGAAATCCCCTGTAACCAGCAGGCGGTTTTAAAGAAACAGACCAAAGCTCCAGATGGCGCAATTTTGAGTTCTTTGTATCAAGAACCTGAAGAGGGAAATTATATCTTACTATTGTGGGCCCAAAATCCAGTCCATATAATTCAAGAATGAGACCCTTCGCCTTTGATGCAATGGTATAGTTGATCAATCTATTGATATGACCCGCATATCTATCACAGAGATCATGCCTAATTCTGATGACCTCGGTCCCTACACCCTCGTGTTGCTGGAGAAGTGCACCAACACTCTTAATAAATTTGCGCCTGTTGAGTGTCATACCTCCTGCAGTATACCAGGCTCGTTCCTTGTCGGACTCTGACAAGACCGTATAATGACTAAGGTTGCCCGTAATGATAGTATCATAGGTAGTATCATACATGTCAACTAGGCATTTTCAATGAGGTGGCATAGAATTAAATGAAGAAAGAGAGGGTTCATATTAAATGATGTGCTGCTATGTGTCTTGCATGGCAATAAATGAACTACACTATGATACTAATATATGATACTATGCATTACGGATGTGGTATCATACACTAATATCATATGCATGATACTAGTATATGATACTACCCATTACAACCAGCCTAAGATCAATATAGGGGCGGCACAACCAAACATGCCGCCACTCACTCCACAAGATGCTTGTCCTGGCAGCTTCCTTCAATGACAATTTAGATGTGATAGAGCTCAAAATGTCCTATAGCACAGAGTGTGATCCAACATCAGCAAGACAAAAATAACAATGAGAGGATTGGTCGTTTTCTTCAGTTAATTTTTTTCTTTTTTTGGGGAGGAAATAGTTTGTTTCAGCTTACCTTGGGTAGACTGCTGATTCCAAGCCTGCGTTTCGTTCTCTTGGCAGATGGTCTCTGCAGGCTACCTGGTGGAAATTTCCTCTTGGTATTTGATACTGGGCTACAGTGAACCATCCCCATTGCTAAAAAGTCGGAAACTGTCCAAAAGACCCGAAGGTAGATGGATACTGGAGGGGATTGAACCTAATAGCTAGGTTGCCTAGAGGAAGGGGATTGAACCGGCCTAGGCGGCGTGGATGCGCAGTGTTGCCGTAGGCCGTGGGGCTCCTGCGACGAGGAAGCGAACGCGGCCGTCAGAGGGGTGCCACCGGCGAGTCAAGGTATAATCGATGGCGCGACCACGGACAAGGAACAGAGGAAGGAAGAGGAATAGAATCCTGAGTGAAGCTCGTGGCCGTGTTGGAGCTGGACTTTTTTTTCTTCTTCGACGGAGTGGAAGCTGAACTTCTATTTTTTAGACAAATTGAACTTTTTTATATGAAGGACTCGTCCCACCTAAAAATCTCTTCCTTTTTGAAAAGGAAAGTTAAAAATCTCTTCGTGTCCTACTTGCTACTCTTTCTTTTGTGAAAAGAATATTCGATCTATTCACCGTTGATTGCAATTTTTTGTTGGTTACTTAACAAGCTAACCGCAAACATCATGACAGTACAAAAAACACAAAAAATAATAATAATAAATACATCGATGTTCGTAGACCATCTAACAACATTTTCTCCCATACAGAGCTTCAAACTGGGACATTTGAACACTTTATTGGTAATTGTTGTCGTGGGAGAATTCTTCGTAAGGACGGGTGTGCCACCATTCGCCGTGAGGGTGCTCATCCTTAGATTACCTACATTCTGCGACAGATTATTTACCTATCGCACATGTGATGATCGACTTGGGCCGGTCCATTACATAGATTTCACATTTCGGAGCCGGTGTGTTCAAAAAAAAATTTCTTTAGTTTTGTGAACTTCTAGGAGGTTCATGAACTGTTTTTTTATTTCTTTCTTATCCTTCTTCATGTTAATTTTTTATTTTCTCTCCTTTTTCCCCTTTTGTGTTTTCTTTTCTTTTTCCATTTTTCAATTTTATTCTATAAGTATTTTTCCAAAGAATGTTCATATATTTAAAAAAACTTTGTGATTTTCATCAATTGCAAAAAAATTCAAAAAATGTTTTGTTTTAAAATTTGTTGACAAATTAAAAAATGTTTGTTTTTGAAGAATTTTCCAGAATTTAAAAATGTTATCACTTTTAGAAAAAGAATTCACAAGTTCAAACATGTTCATGTTCTCAACTTTGTTTCACAAATTCAAAAAAAATATTTGGAACTTGGGAAAATGTTCACATATCCAAATAATAATTGCTTTTTTGTACATTTTGTTCCCATTTTCAAAGAACCTTCCATGTTTTAAAAAAAGTGTGGAATCTTAATAATTTCTTGTCATTTTTAATACTGTTTGAGGTTTCAAAAGTTTTTATTGTTTCGTTAGAAAATGTTTGAATTTCAAAAGTTGTTCACATATTTCATAAATTGTTTGTAGTTTCATAAACTACTTGTGTTTTTCAAAAATATTTGGCACTTCACATTTATTAAAAGAATCAAGAAATGTTTTATTTTTTTTAGAAACTACTTGTGTTTTTCAAATATGAACACTACTAGCGGCAAGTAGCACGTGTCAGGATTGCTAGGTCACTAATTTTCCAAGAATTTCACGTTGCTTACTGAAAAAACAAGTGGCTTCACACCTGGTGGGCCGACCCAGTTGTGCGCAGAGGTTGTGAGTTCCCATTCATAAGAAACATGGGGCCTCCTGTACATCGCCTTCAGCGTCAGTTACTGCAACTGGCGCTCACGCGCCATGCTACTGGGCCGGCCCAATAATCCGAGGAAGCTTCTTAAAACATACTGTAGCAGAAAAAGGTAAAAGGTTCACTCATCGTGTAGATAATCTGAGACTAGCGGGATTCGAACTCCCCACACGAGCGCTGATGGTTGTAGGTCCTATTTGACCCTTCCTTTAGTTAAAATATATACTCAATATATACTATTTTCAAAAGAAAGTATAAAGTAAGAAAATAATTCTAAGAAACAATGAAAACAGCCACAAATTTGAGAAGGAGTTTCATACAAATTGGAAAAGGTTCGTGGAAATGGAAAAGGTTCGTCGGTTTTTAAAAGAGTTCTTCATATTTGAAAAAAATAAGTTCATCAAATTTTTTAAAGTCCATCAATTTTAAAAAGTAGTCCACAAAAATTGAAAAGTGTTCATAAAAATTTGAAAAAACAGTTCATCGATTTTAAAAAAAGTTCATCATTTTTTGAAATAGTTCATTAAATTTTAAAAAGGTTCATAGATTTTGAAAATTAGTTCATCAATTTTAAAAAAAGTTCATAAAACTAAAAAAATGCCTTCAATTTTTAAAATAGTCCATCCAATTTGAAAATTTTCATTCAATTTTTAAAATAGAATACCATGAAAAAAGGATACCATGTTTGTCCCCAAACGTTTGCCTTAGTGAAGTTTAAGATGTATTAAATTGAGCAATGAAAAGTGTACTATTTGCAAGTTAGTTATCGTTAGAAAATAATTTATTTATTTATATTTTGCAGATCATATTTTTTTCACAGAATTTATTGATAAAGCTAAGAAACCCAGGGTAATAATATTTGCAAAATAAAATCATAAGAGCAACTAAAATTTATTTAGCTATAACATATATTACATTTTTATTTTTATTGTCATCTTTAATCTGTTTCAGCTTGTGCGTGTGTACCATACCAGCCAATTCCAGTTTTGAACTACCACAGACTTGTTTCATAGCTTTCAGACTACACCATCACATGTTTATCTCTCTCTCTCATCATGATGCGTACTTGCTAGTTCCTACTACTTGTAGTGCCACTCTACTCTAATGCTGCATACATCATGGGAGTCTAGAAATGTCTGGATAATGGCAAGCTACAAAAAGGCGATGAGAATCAGGTGCACGCCTAGACACTACTACTACACATGAGAGTCGCAGGCTCCCAGCACAGGGAAAAGCCTCAGCCAATCCCTGCATTAACTTTTACCTCGTTTCTTGTTTTTTGATATGAATAAAGGAATCAATCAATAAAAGACATGTGACATGTATGTTTTTAATGACTTGAGATAAACTAGCATGACATGCAGTGGTCAATTCATTGCATGCAATGATACTAATTATTTCCTCCGTCACGGTTTAGAAGGCACAGTTAAACTTGCGTGTGTTTTCAAAATAAACAAGGTTTAAGGCGTGAAAGCAATTACTCCTATTAATTAGTACTACTCCCTCCCTCCGTCTCGGTGAATAAGTCATCTTACGAAAACCAAATAATTCAAAAACACTTAGGCACGATGCATTAACTTTCACCTCGTTTCTTGTTTTTTGACATGAATAAAGGAATCAACCAATAAAAGACGTGGGGCATGTATGCTTTTAATAACTTGACATGAATAAAGGAATCAACCAATAAAACACTTAGGTTCGTTTATTCTTTCAGTTTTCCTTTTCTTTTTTGTACTTGAAGCAAAAACATTTTTCGAATTTGAAGAACAATTTTGAAAAATTGTGAACAACTTTGGAAGCACGAGCAATTTTTTAAATCACGAACATTTTTTGAATCTTTAGAACAAACATTTAAGAAGGAGAACAATTTTGAATAACCCTGAACAAACTTAAAAGCACGAACATTTTCTGAATTTTGAGAACAAATTTTGAAATGGAGAATAATTTTGAAAAATCCAGAACAAATATGGAAGCACGAGCAATTTTTAAAGCATGAACATTTTTTGCATCTTGAGAACAAAACTTTGAAACGGGTAACAATTTTGAAATAACCCGAACAAATTTGGCAGCACGGACAATTTTATAAAGCACAAATATCTTTTTAATCTTGAGAATTTTTTTGAAACCAAGAACAATTTTGAAAACTCCTAAAATTTTGGAAGCACGAACAATTTTGAAAGAACAGGAACAAGTTTATAATTCGTGAAATTTTTTTTAAAATTGTGATTGGGTTTTTCAAAATGAGAGCATTTTTGAAACACGAACATTTTTTGAAATTTCGAAACAAAAATGTGAAAATGGGATCATTTTTCAAAATGTGAACATTTTTTGAATCTGCGGAAAAAATTGAAACTGCAAAGGTTTTTCAATATTTGAACAAATTTCCAATTCTTGAACCAAATTATAAAAATGTGAAGATTTTTTGAATTGTGAACAAAATTTAAAAGATTAGGAACATATTTAGAATTCTTGAACGAAATTTTAAAATTTTGATTGGGTTTTTGAAAATGAGGGCATTTTTTAAAACATGAATATTTTTGGAATTTATAAAAAAAATTGAAAATGGGAACATTTTCCAAAACATGAACATTTTTCGAATCTAGGAACAAATTTTGAAACCGCGAAGATTTTTCAAATTGTCAAAAAAATTAAAACATGAACAAATATCAAATTCATGGAAAAAATTAGAAAAGTGTGAACATTTTTTGAATTCTGAAATTTTTTTGAAACATCAAACATTTTTTCAATTATGAGCAAATTTTATAACATGAGCAGATTTCAAATTCGTAAACAAAAATAGAAAATTGTGAATATTTTTTGAATCACAAAGAAATTTTGAAGCAGAGAACATTTTTAGAATTGTAAGAAAAATTATAAATTATGAATAATTTCTGAATCTGTGAACAAATTTTGAAACTGAGAACATTTTTTGAATTGTGAATAAATTGTAAAACATGAACAAAAGTGAAATTCATGAACAAAATTATAAATTGCGAACACTGTTTGAATTATAAGAACATTTTTCGAAAATATGGAACATTTTTATAAAATCAACAACATTTTTTGAAAATCCAAAACATTTTTGAAATAGAAACAAAAAAAGTAAGAGAAAGAATAAAGGAAAAAAAAGGAAATAATCGGTTTAGGGAACGTTCTAGAACTTTCCGAAACAAAAAAACCGAGTGGAAACCTTACCAAAATCGGGGCGTTCCAACCTGCTCAATGGGCCAGCCCATTTAAAATCGCTCTGCTCCCCTTCCTGTGCAAAGCCCCGACACCGTTTCGCACAGAGGGACGAATAGGAAATTCCGGAAAATTGCTTAGCACATAACGATCATGAGGATGGCATAATTCTAGAGAAGGTGTGCCTTCGGCTTTGGCTAACAAAAACCATCATTGATGGCTTTACATGCAGAAATGCGAGGGAACGTATTCTAGCTTTGCCCAAGGCCCCTGAAATTTCAAGGTCGGGCCGGTTTATAAGGCCATCGAGACATATTTGTTCATCAGTGAGTGGCGGTTGTAATATTTGAAGATTGTTTTCTTTATGAGTTTCAAGCATTGTAATAGAAAAAGCGAATTAAGTAGCTCATAAGCTCACTAGAGTAGCAAAATATTTCAGTACAATGGAATGGATCGAGGGGCCCTCAGAAATATTATACCTCTTTTTATTGTCTATGTAACCATGCTTTTTAATTGATAAAGTTGATGATGTTTAAAAAAAACTTCCATAGTGCATTTATAAGATCATACAGACCTTCTTGTTTTACGTGCCTTGCATCTTGCCTGCTTCAACCACTGCTCGCGGCCATTGACCTTTCCATTTCAATGATCAACGCCTCCCCTTCCCTGTATGCCCGTCGGTGGCCTCCTCCTAAACCTAAGAATGGTTTCATACTTGAACCATACTTGAACCATACCCATTCATTTATCTCTTAAAACCATACTTGAACCATACTCATTTAGTTTCATTTTTAGCCCAACCAAAACCAAACCCATTATTTTTTCCACCCAAACCAATTTAAGCCCAAAACAGAACCATGGGTTTAAAGTTTAAACCCAATACATAACCATGAGTTTGCTTTAATGTACATATGATTGCACAAATTGACATGTTAAGAAACAAATAATATAGAAAAGGCATAAGTGCATCTACAACAGTTTAAAAACAAAGTAATCCTTGAGATACAGTTAACACACAGTAAGAGACAAAAAGAACATGCCCATGGCTGATAAGCTCACTAACAAGTGAACTTAAAATCAAATTGCTTAGCGAAAGCACAAGAAAACACTTTCGATTTTCATCTATTGTTTCTCCATAATAAATAATTACATAGTGCATTGCAGCATGCACGCGGATCAAAGATACTCGTTCTCGGTCGTAGTTGATTATTGCATATAACTAATGCCTAGAAACCGGTTTGGACCCATAGTTTATAACCGCTAATAACCAAACCGTTTAAACCCATAACCAACTATACCCAAACTGGTTTCTCCACATACCCAAACCAAAACCAAACTAAAAAAATCTCAGCCCAATAAAACCTGAACCAATCAAACCTAAAGTAAGAACCGAACCGTTACACCTCGTTTTTTAATAACCATTCCCACGTTTACCTCCTCCCCTTGGCCTACGTGGTACCGCCCATCATGTCATAGTGTCATATTCAGGGGCATCAAATATTTGAAATAACTATAGAGCATTTTGCAAGTTTTTTATTTAGCAGTGTACAATCAAAGTCATTCACATGTACAATCATACATTTATCTCTATAAACACATACACGTATATCTTATCTTTATAAGCACCGTCGAAAGACTGAGTCGGTACATTATCTTGTTTTGCATGATTAATACACTACGGGAATCAGGAAGTTTGTCGTGAGGTACTAATAGACGGCAAATGCATGTATACATACGACAAACATTTTGCCGTGAACCAACAGACGACAAAGCTTGACGGCATACTATGAATGGACAAAGAGGTACTTTACCGTCAGCTTTCCATCAGGCGGACGACAATTTTTTTACCGTTAGTGTAAACTCTTTGCCGTCTGCAAATTTAGAAAGACGACAAAAAAAGCATTTGACGGAACCGGATGCCAAACAGACGGAGTTAGTGCCTTTGTCGTCAGCCATGAGACGTTAAAGAAGAAGGCTTTGTTGTCAGCCTCCACATGCACCAGAGGGCAAAGAAGAAGCCTTTGCCGTCAAGCACGAGACGTTAAAGAAGAAGGCTTTGTTGTCAGCCTCCACATGCACCAGACGGCAAAGAAAGGGGTATTTTTTTAAACCAGGAGCTTTGTTCCTAAGAGATTCGGTCAAGACAAGCCGTGCATGGTCAATTTCATTCGAGTTAGCTATTTTCAGAAATTTATTCTTCAACATGTGTGAGGTACAATATGCAAACAAGACATTGCTCTGCTCGCCCCGCCCCATGACCCCGACGCTCGTCGTGCCGCTCTTCCGTCCTGGGATCGCTGCGCCGCCGCCTAGCCATGGTGGCCGCGCCGCCGCTTGCGCCCAGCCGTGCTCAGCCGCAACTCTACGGAAATGCCGTCATCACGCCTTGCTCGTGCATGCTTCTTCTCGCTCAGGCGCGCTCGACCGCCCGACCACATGATACGTCCATTTTGCATCATGCTTTTATATCAATATTTATTGGATTATGGGATTTTAATACACATTATGGTACAACATTTATGTCTTCTCTCTTATTTTACAAGGTTTACATGAAGAGAGAGAATGCCGGCCGCTGGAATTCTGGACTGAAAAAGGAGCAAATCTGAGAGACCTATTTTGCACAACTCCAAAAGTCATGAAAAATTACGGAGAACTGTTTTGGAATATATAAAAAAATAATGGGCGAAAAAATACCGGAGGGGACCCACCAGGAGGCCACAAGCGAGGGGGCGCGACCTACCCCCTGGTCGCGCCCTGCAAGCTTGTGGGGCCCTTGGCAGGCCTCCGGGGCCCATCTTATGCTATATGAAGGGTTTTGACCTGAAAAATTATCAAGAGAGAGCTTTCGGGACGAAGCGGCGCCGTCTCGAGGCGAAACTTTGACAGAACCAATCTAGAGCTCCGACGGAGCTATTTCGATGGAGAAACTTCCCTCCCGGAGGGGGAAATCGAAGCCATCGTCATCACCAACAATGCTCTCATCGAGAGGGGGTCAATATCCATCAACATCTTCATCAGCACCATCTCCTCTCCAAACCCTAGTTCATCTCTTGTATCCAATCTTCGTCTCAAAACCTCAGATTGGTACGTGTGGGTTGCTAGTAGTGTTGATTACTCCTTGTAGTTGACGCTAGTTGGTTTATTTGGTGGAAGATTCTATGTTTAGATCCTTAATGATTATTAATACTCCTCTGATTATGAACATGAATATGCTTTGTGAGTAGTTACGTTTGTTCCTGAGGAAATGGGATAAGTCTTGGTATAAGTAATCATGTAAATTTGTTATTCGCTCGATATTTTTGATAAGATGTATGTTGTCTCTCCTCTAGTGGTGTCATGTGACGTCGACTACATGACACTTCACCATTATTAGGGCCTAGAGGAAGGCATTGGAAAGTAATAAGTAGATGATGGGTTGCTAGAGTGACAGAAGCTTAAACCCTAGTTTATGCGTTGCTTCGTAAGGGGTTGATTTGGATCCATATGTTTAATGCTATGGTTAGATTTATCTTAATTCTTCTTTCCTAGTTGCGGATGCTTGTGAGAGAGGTTAATCATAAGTGGGATGTTTGTCCAAGTAAGGGCAGCACCCAAGCACCGGTCCACCCACATATCAAATTATCAAAGTAACGAACGCGAATCATATGAGCATGATGAAAACTAGCTTGACATAAATTCCCATGTGTCCTCGGGAGCGCTTTTCTTTATATAAGAGTTTGTTCAGGCTTGTCCTTTGCTATAAAAAGGATTGGGCCACTTTGCTGCATCATTGTTACATTTGTTACTTGCTACCCGCTACGAATTACCTTATCACAAAACTATCTGTTTGCGATAATTTTAGTGCTTGAAGAGAATACCTTAGTGAAAACTGCTTGACATTTCCTTCTACTCCTCGTTGGGTTCGACACTCTTAATTATTGAAAGGACTACGATAGATCCCCTACACTTGTGGGTAATCAATACTCTTTTCTGGCACCGTTGCTAGGGAGTGAAGCGCCTTTGGTGAGTGGAACTTGGTAAAGAAAAAATTTATATATCGTGCTGAAATTTACTGTCACTTTTCACTATGGAAAATAATCTTTTGAGGGGCTTGTTCGGGGTATGTTCACCCCAACCGGAAGCACAAAGAGATGCTCCTCAACCTGGTGCACCTAATAAATTTTTTATTATTAAATTCCTTTGAGTATGATAGAAAAACTGCTAGCTAACCCTTATGCAGGAGATGGAACACTACATCGTGATTTGCATATAATCTATGTGGAAGAGGTTTGTGGATTATTTAAGCTTGCAGGTCTGTCCGAGGATGATGTCAAGAAAAAGGTCTTTATCTTTGAAGGAAAAGGCATTGACATGGTATAGGCTATGTGATGATATTGGATCATGGAACTACAACCGACTGAAATTGGAATTTCATCACAAGTTTTATCCTATGCATCTGGTTCATCATGATCGGAATTATATTTATAATTTTTGGCCTCGTGAATGATAAAGAATCACTCAAGCTTGGGGGAGGCTTAAGTCAATGTTATATTCATGCCTCAATCATGAGCTCCCGAGAGAAATTATTATTCATATTTTTTATGCTCGGCTCTCTCGTAATGATCAATCCATGCTCGACACTTCTTGTGTTGGTTCCTTTATGAAAAAAGATATTGAATTCAAATGGGACTTATTGGAAAGAATTAAATGCAACTCTGAAGATTGGGCACTCGACGAAGGTAAGGAGTCAGGTATAAGCCTTAAGTTTGATTGTGTTAAATCCTTTATAGACACCGATGCTTTTCGTGATTTTAGCACTAAATATGGACTTGACTCTGAGGTAGTAGCTTTATTATGTGAATCCTTTGCTACTCATGTTGATCTCCCCAAGGAGAAGTGGTTTAAATATCATCCTCCCATTGAAGTTAAAGTGGTAGAACCTATTAAAGTTGAAGAAGAAACAATTATTTATAATGCTGATCCTGTTATTCCTACTTCTTATATTGAGAAACCACCCTTTCCTGTTAGGATAAAGGAACATGCTAAAGCTTCAACTGTGGTTCGTAAGAGTTGTACTAGAACACCTATACCTCGTGAGCAAATTAAAGTAGAACCTAATATTGCTTGGTTAAAGATCTCTTGGTTGATAAGATTGATGGGCATGTCATTCATTTCTGTTATGAAGCTGCTAGAATTGCTAGACCTAGTACTAACACTACTGAAATTCATAAATTTGCCGTCTGCCATGGCGGACGGCAAAGGGGGGAACCACTGACGGCAAAGGCTTTGCCGTCAATCAGCAAACGGCAAAGTAGACGGAAAAAAAAAATCCGGTGAAGAGGTTCTTTGCCGTCTGCTTTTTTAAAGCGGACGACAAAGAATCTTTGCCATGAGGGGGGAGATGGCAAATTAAATGGGACGACACATACACCAACGACCCCGTTAAGTGTTAACGGCAGGCCTCCTCTCTTTGCCGTCTGCCATCCCCCCTTTGCCATGAGGGGGCAGACGGCAAAGGGGGGAACCAGCCCCCTCTCTCCCCCCTCTTTCCCTGTGCCATCCCACCTTTGCCATGTGGGGGCAGACGCAAAGAGGGGAGAGAGAGGGGGCTGGTTCCCCCCTTTGCCATGCGGGGCAGACGGTAAAGAGGGGGAACCAGCCCCTCTCTCTCCCCTCTTTGCCATCTGCCATCCCCCCTTTTGCCATGTGGGGGCAGACGGCAAAGGGGGGAACCAGCCCCCCCTCTCTCCGCCTTTGTCGTGTGCCATCCCCCCTTTGCCATGTGGGGGCAGACGACAAAGGGGGGAACCAGCCCCATTTTAATTTATTTCTTATTATATCCAGCATTTTTCACAATAATCAGGATATATATATATATATATATATATATATATATATATATATATTTTACATAAATAAATTTCTTTCCGTACTCATAACCATATTAAAATAACTTTCATCCATAGTACATACATATTATGCAAGTTGAATCCGTACAAACCATATATTACACCAATTTCATCCACATGCATACAAAGTTTCATATATATCCATATACTACAATAATTTCAATACAAGCTTCCGTGAAGCCATGGTACAAGAAATCATCTTTAAGCATTCCATCAATATAATCCAAGCTTCCCGTGAAGTGAATGTAATCTGCAAAATGACAAATAAGAAAGTTAGAAGAATAATACTAGATGAAGAAGTATATAGGTTATTTCGGAGAGAAATTAGCTAAGTATAGGCCATTTAATAGCTAAGTTAGGTGGAATAGGTCATCATGGAGATACATAGCCTTATTATGTCATTTAGGAGAGAACTTAGCTAAGTATAGGTCATTCTAGAGCTAACTTGGATAAAATATGTCATTTTATAGCCAACTATGATTATTAATCCATTTTGACCTTACTATGTCATTTTGGAGCTAAATTAGTCATTTTAATGAGCTAACTCAGGTTCTTATGATGTTTTACCTAACTATGCTAATTATGTCATTTTGGAGGATAATTAGCTAAGTATGTCTTTGTTGGGGAAAATAACCTACGTAGAAGAAGAAAGAGAAGAATCAAGAAGAGAAGAAGCAAGAAGAGAAGAAGAAGGAGAAGAAAAAGAAGAAGAAGAAGAAGAAGAAGAAGAAGAAGAAGAAGAAGGAGGAGAAGGAGGAGGAGAAGGAGAAGAAGAAGAAAAGAAGAAGGACAAGAAGAAGGAGAAGGAGGAGGAGAAGGAGAAGGGGCTTCTCTCCTCCTTCTCCTTCTCCTTCTTCTTCCTCCTTCTCCTTCTTCTTCTTCTCTTCTTCTTCTTCTTCCATCCTTTCATTTTTCCTTTTTATTCTCCTCTTGTCCCCTTCTTCGGGCTAAATTAGCTAAGAATGCCTTTTTGGAGCGAATTCTGTCATTTCGAGGATAATTAGATAAGTATAGGTCATGTTTTATTAAATACACCATTTTGGAGCTAGCTAAGTTAATTATGTCATTTAGGTGGAAGCCTAGCTAACTATAGGTCGTTTCGGAGCTAACTTGGGTAAAATAGGTCATTCTGGGGCAAACTATGCTTATTAAGCCATTCTGCATCTAGCTAGGCTAATTATAGGCCATTTAATACCTAAGTTAGGGGGAATAGGTCATCTTGCAGCTACGTAAGCCTTATTATGTCATTTAGGAGAGAACTTAGCTAACTATAGGTCATTTTTTATTAAATAGGTCATTTTGGAGCTAACTAAGCTAATTATGTCATTTTGTAGGATAATTAGCCAATTTAGTCTTTCTTGGATGAGTCTAAGCTACGTAGAAGAAGAGAAAGAGAAGAAGCAAGAAGAGAAGAAGAAGTAAAAGAAGAAGAAGAAGGAGGAGGAGGAGGAGGAGAAGGAGAAGGAAGAGGAGAAGAGGAAGAAAAGAAGAAGGAGAAGGAGAAGGAGGAAGAAGGAGGAAGAAGAAGGAGAAGGAGGAGCTCCTTCTCCTTCTTCTACTCCTTCTTCTCCTTCTTCTTATCCTCCTCCTTCTCTTCTTCTTCTTCTTCTTCCTTCCTTTCATTTTTCCTCTTTCTTCTCCTCTTGCCCCCTTCTTCGGGCTAAATTAGCTAAGAATGCCTTTTTGGAGTTAATTATGTCATTTCGAGGATAATTAGCTAAGTATAGGTCATGTTTTATTAAATAGACCATTTTGGAGCTAACTAAGATAATTATGTCATTTAGGTGGTACCCTAGCTAACTATAGGTCGTTTCGGAGCTAACTTGGGTAAAATAGGTCATTCCGTAGCAAACTCTGCTTATTAAGCCATTTTAGAGCTACCTAGGCTAATTATAGGCCATTTAATACCTAAGTTAGGGGGAATAGGTCATTTTGCAGCTACGTAAGCCTTATTATGTCATTTAGGAGAGAACTTAGCTAACGATAGGTCATTTTTTATTAAATAGGTCATTTTGGAGCTAACTAAGCTAATTATGTCATTTTGTAGTATAATTAGCCAATTTAGTGTTTCTTGGATGAGTCTAAGCTACGTAGAAGAAGAGAAAGAGAAGAAGCAAGAAGAAAAGAAGAAGTAAAAGAAGAAGAAGGAGGAGGAGGAGGAGGAGGAGGAGGAGGAGAAGGAGAAGGAAGAGGAGAAGAAGAAGAAAAGAAGAAGGAGAAGGAGAAGGAGGAAGAAGGAGGAAGAAGAAGCAGAAGGACGAGCTCCTTCTCCTTCTTCTCCTCCTTCTCCTTCTTCTTATCCTCCTCCTTCTCTTCTTCTTCTTCTTCTTCCTTCCTTTCATTTTTCCTCTTTCTTCTCCTCTTGTCCCCTTCTTCGGGCTAAATTAGCTAAGAATGACTTTTTGGAGCTAATTATGTCATTTCGAGTATAATTAGCTAAGTATAGGTCATGTTTTATTGAATAGACCATTTTGGAGCTAACTAAGCTAATTATGTCATTTAGGTGGAACCTAGCTAACTATAGGCCGTTTCGGAGCTAACTTGGGTAAAATAGGTCATTGCGGAGCAAACTTTGCTTATTAAGAGAGTTTGGATCTAGCTAGGCTAATTATAGGCCATTTAATACCTAAGTTAGGGGGAATAGGTCATCTTGCACCTACGTAAGCCTTATTATGTCATTTAGGAGAGAACTTAGCTAACTATAGGTCATTTTGGAGCTAACTAAGCTAATTAAGTCATTTTGTAGGATAATTAGCCAATTTAGCCTTTCTTGGATGAGTCTAAGTTACGTAGAAGAAGAGAAAGAGAAGAAGGAGTAAAAGAAGGAGGAGGAGGAGGAGGAGGAGAAGGAGAAGGAAGAGGAGCAGAAGAAGAAAAGAAGAAGGAGAAGGAGAAGGAGGAAGAAGGAGGAAGAAGAAGGAGAGGAGGAGCTCCTTCTCCTTCTTCTCCTTCTTCTTATCCTCCTCCTTCTCTTCTTTTTGTTCTTCTCTTATTCTTCTTCTTCCTTCCTTTCATTTTTCCTCTTTCTTCTCCTCTTGTCCCCTTCTTCGGGATAAATTAGCTAAGAAATCCTTTTTGGAGCTAATTATGTCATTTCGAGGACAATTAGCTAAGTATAGGTCATGTTTTATTAAATAGACTATTTTGGAGCTAACTAAGCTAATTATGTCATTTAGGTGGAACCCTAGCTAACTATAGGCCGTTTCGGAGCTAACTTGGGTAAAATAGGTCATTCCGGAGCAAACTATGCTTATTAAGCCATTTTGAATCTAGCTAGGCTAATTATAGGCCATTTAATACCTACGTTAGGGGGAATAGGTCATCTTGCAGCTACGTAAGCCTTATTATGTCATTTAGGAGAGAACTTAGCTAATTATAGGTCATTTTTTATTAAATAGCTCATTTTGGAGCTAACTAAGCTAATTATGTCATTTTGTAGGATAATTAGCCAATTTAGCCTTTCTTGGATGAGTCTAAGCTACGTAGAAGAAGAGAAAGAGAAGAAGAAGTAAAAGAAGAAGGAGGAGGAGGAGAAGGATAAGGAAGAGGAGAAGAAGAAGAAAATAATAAGGAGAAGGAGAAGGAGGAAGAAGAAGGAGAAGGAGGAGCTCCTTCTCCTTCTTCTCCTCCTTCTTATCCTCCTCCTTCTCTTCTTCTTCTTCTCTTCTTCTTCTTCTTCCTTCCTTTAATTTTTCCTCTTTCTTCTCCTCTTGTCCCCTTCTTCGGGCTAAATTAGCTAAGAATGCCTTTTTGGAGCTAATTATGATATTTCGAGGATAATTAGCTAAGTATAGGTCATGTTTCATTAAATAGACCATTTAGGAGCTAACTAAGCTAATTATGTCATTTAGGTGGAACCCTAGCTAACTATAGGCCGTTTCGGAGCTAACTTGGGTAAAATAGGTCATTCCGGAGCAAATTATACTTATTAAGCCATTTTGGATCTAGCTAGGCTAATTATAGGCCATTTAATACCTAAGTTAGGGGGAATAGGTCATCTTGCAGCTAGGTAAGCCTTATTATGTCATTTAGGAGACAACTTAGCTAACTATAGGTCATTTTTATTAAATATGTCATTTTGGAGCTAACTAAGCTAATTATGTCATTTTGTAGGATAATTAGCCAATTTAGCCTTTCTTGGATGAGTCTAAGCTACGTAGAAGAAGAGAACGAGAAGAAGTAAAAGAGGAAGGAGGAGGAGGAAGAGAATGAGATGGAAGAGGAGAAGAAGAAGAAAAGAAGAAGGAGAAGGAGAAGGAGAATTAGGAAGGAGGAAGAAGAAGGAGAAGGAGGAGCTCCTTCTCCTTCTTCTCCTCCTTCTTCTCCTAATTCTTATCCTCCTCCTTCTCTTCTTCTTCTTCTTCTCTTCTTCTTCTTCTTCCTTCCTTTCATTTTTCCTCTTTCTTCTCCTCTTTTCCCCTTCTTCGGGCTAAATTAGCAAAGAATGCCCTTTTGGAGCTAATTATGTCATTTCGAGCATAATTAGCTAAGTACAGGTCATGTTTTATTAAATAGACCATTTTGGAGCTAAATAAGCTAATTATGTCATTTAGGTGGAACCCTGGCTAACTATAGGCCGTTTCGGAGCTAACTTGGGTAAAATAGGTCATTCCGGAGTCAACTATGCTTATTAAGCCATTTTGGATCTAGCTAGGCTAATTATATGCCATTTAATACCTAAGTTAGGGGGAATAGGTCATCTTGGAGCTACGTAAGCCTTATTATGTCATTTAGGAAAGAACTTAGCTAACTATAGGTCATTTTTTATTAAATAGGTCATTTTGGAGCTAACTAAGCTAATTATGTCATTTTGTAGGATAATTAGCCAATTTAGCCTTTCTTGGATGAGTCTAAGCTACGTAGAAGAAGAGAAAGAGAAGAAGAAGTAAAAGAAGGAGGAGGAGGAGGAGGAGGAAGAGGAGAAGAAGAAGAAAAGAAGAAGGAGAAGGAGAAGGATGAAGAAGAAGGAGAAGGAGGAGCTCCTTCTCCTTCTTCCCCTCCTTCTTCTCCTTCTTATCCTCCTCCTTCTCTTCTTCTTCTTCTCTTCTTCTTCTTAATTCCTTTCATTTTTCCTCTTTCTTCTCCTCTTCTCCCCTTCTTTGGGCTAAATTAGCTAAGAATGCCTTTTTGGAGCTAATTATGTCATTTCGAGGATAATTAGCTAAGTATAGGTCATGTTTTATTAAATAGACCATTTTTGAGCTAACTAAGCAAATTATGTCATTTAGGTGGAACCCTAGCTAACTATAAGCCGTTTCAGAGCTAACTTGGGTATAATAGGTCATTCCGGAGCAAACTATGCTTATTAAGCCATTTTGGATCTAGCTAGGCTAATTATAGGCCATTTAATACCTAAGTTAGGGGGAATAGGTCATCTTGCAGCTACGTAAGCCTTATTATGTTCTTTAGGAGACAACTTAGCTAACTATAGGTCATTTTGGGGCTAACTAAGCTAATTATGTCATTTTGTAGGATAATTAGCCAATTTAGCCTTTCTTGGATGAGTCTAAGCTACGTAGAAGAAGAGAAAGAGAAGAAGTAAAAGAAGAAGGAGATGGAGGAGGAGAATGAGATGGAAGAGAAGAAGAAGAAGAAAAGAAGAAGGAGAAGGAGAAGGAGAAGTAGGAAGAAGGAGGAAGATGAAGGAGAAGGAGGAGCTCCTTCTCCTTCATCTCCTCCTTCTTCTCCTTCTTCTTATCCTCCTCCTTCTCTTCTTCTTCTCTTCTTCTTCTTCCTTCCTTTCATTTTTCCTCTTTCTTCTCCTCTTGTCCCCTTCTTCGGGCTAAATTAGCTAAGAATGCCCTTTTAGAACTAATTATGTTATTTCGAGGATAATTAGCTAAGTATAGGTCATGTTTTATTAAATAGACCATTTTGGAGCTAAATAAGCTAATTATGTCATTTAGGTGGAACCCTAGCTAACTATAGGCCGTTTCGGAGCTAACTTGGGTAAAATAGGTCATTCCGGAGTCAACTATGCTTATTAAGCCATTTTGGATCTAGCTAGGCTAATTATAGGCCATTTAATACCTAAGTTAGGGGGAATAGGTCATCTTGGAGCTACGTAAGCCTTATTATGTCATTTAGGAAAGAACTTAGCTAACTATAGGTCATTTTTTATTAAATAGGTCATTTTGGAGCTAACTAAGCTAATTATGTCATTTTGTAGGATAATTAGCCAATTTAGCCTTTCTTGGATGAGTCTAAGCTACGTAGAAGAAGAGAAAGAGAAGAATAAGTAAAAGAAGGAGGAGGAGGAGGAGGAAGAGGAGAAGAAGAAGAAAAGAAGAAGGAGAAGGAGAAGGATGAAGAAGAAGGAGAAGGAGGAGCTCCTTCTCCTTCTTCTCCTCCTTCTTCTCCTTCTTATCCTCCTCCTTCTCTTCTTCTTCTTCTCTTCTTCTTCTTACTTCCTTTCATTTTTCCTCTTTCTTCTCCTCTTGTCCCCTTCTTCGGGCTAAATTAGCTAAGAATGCCTTTTTGGAGCTAATTATGTCATTTCGAGGATAATTAGCTAAGTATAGGTCATGTTTTATTAAATAGACCATTTTTGAGCTAACTAAGCTAATTATGTCATTTAGGTGGAACCCTAGCTAACTATAGGCCGTTTCGGAGCTAACTTGGGTATAATAGGTTATTCCGAAGCAAACTATGCTTATTAAGCCATTTTGGATCTAGCTAGGCTAATTATAGGCCATTTAATACCTAAGTTAGGGGGAATAGGTCATCTTGCAGCTACGTAAGCCTTATTATGTCATTTAAGAGAGAACTTAGCTAACTATAGGTCATTTTTTATTAAATAGGTCATTTTGGAGCTAACTAAGCTAATTATGTCATTTTGTAGGATGATTAGCCAATTTAGCCTTTCTTGGATGAGTCTAAGCTATGTAGAAGAAGAGAAAGAGAAGAAGAAGTAAAAGAAGAAGGAGGAGGAGGAGGAGGAGGAGGAGAAGGAGAAGGAAGAGGAGAAGAAGAAGAAAAGAAGAAGGAGAAGGAGAAGGAGGAAGAAGGAGGAAGAAGAAGGAGAAGGAGGAGCTCCTTCTCCTTCTTCTCCTGTTTCTTCTCCTTATTCTTATCCTCCTCCTTCTCTTCTCCTTCTTCCTTCCTTCCTTTCATTTGTCCTCTTTCTTCTCCTCTTGTCCCCTTCTTCGGGCTAAATTAGCTAACAATGCCTTTTTGGAGCTAATTATGTCATTTCGAGGATAATTAGCTAAGTATAGGTCATTTTTTATTAAATAGACCATTTTGGAGCTAACTAAGCTAATTATGTCATTTAGGTGGAACCCTAGCTAACTATAGGCCGTTTTGGAGCTAACTTCGGTATAATAGGTCATTCCGGAGCAAACTATGCTTATTAAGCCATTTTGGATCTAGCTAGGCTAATTATAGGCCATTTAATACCTAAGTTAGGGGGAATAGGTCATCTTGCAGCTACGTAAGCCTTATTATGTCATTTAGGAGAGAACTTAGCTAACTATAGGTCATTTTTTATTTAATAGGTCATTTTGGAGCTAATTAAGCTAATTATGTCATTTTGTAGGATAATTAGCCAATTTAACCATTTTGGAGCTAACTAAGCTAATTATGTCATTTAGATGGAAGTCTAGCTGTTTTTTATTTAAACACTAGAAATAACATACCATTATCATCATCACGGCGGTGAAGCATGGTGGCTCTGGCTTGTTTCACATGGAGAAGGCTGCCCTGGAGAAGGCTCCACTGTAGAAGGGTCGTGCGGTGCGTTTCGGGAGATATTCTGCACCAAACATCGTTTGAATGTGTCGTTAGCATGAGGACACTCTTAAGATCACCGCACTGAAATGAAACTCACCGTCCCCGCCACGTTAATGACTGGCATCGGTGGAGGGACTTGGCCGCTCTTCTCGCACATAGACTGTACATTTGGTTTCGACAAGTCAATGAAACGGACATTCAAATGCAAGATTTGAAATAACATGAAGAAGAAACTTACCACGAAGAGCTCGTATATGGCCCTGTTAGACGCATCATTCCGTGCCCTCTCCGCCTCCACCAATGCAGTCGTCGTCTCCTCCAGCTCCCTAATCTCCTTATCCTTCTCCGCCATAGCCACCTGCATTGCCTCTCTCTTTCTGAATAGCAGCCTGCAACACAACTCATTGTTAGCAATGTAATCATATTGGTTCCAACGCACAACATAATGCGGAAAGATAGCTGATTCCATTAAACTAACCTCGATGGCGAGCTCGATTGGCCGTGGACGACGTGTTATCTCCGGACAAGAGCTCGTTTGGCGTGCCTTTATCTGCCGGAGAGTGCTAGCACAACGTATAAGGCCGTCTCCAATGGCGATCGAGCCATGGGGCCTCCCATTGCCAGCTATCATCACCAGCTCTGGATCAATAGGCCCCTCGCTCGGGTTAAAGTCTTCCCCTTTCCTCGCCTTCCCGTGATCTCTGTACTTCACGAGCTTGTGGTGGGAGGAGATGTTGGTGAAGTTTTCTGGATGCTCGAGGTCAGACTCAGAGAATGCCTTGACCTTCTTGTACGAGGCAGTATGAGCCATCGCATACAGGTCGTACATCTGTGGCACCTCCGTCTTATTGTGACGCGCCTAAAAGAGAGAGAGAGGAAAAATGTATTAGTAAAGGGCTCAAGATAGCATTAAGAATGAATTGCATGAGGCATGAAGCAAACCACATACCCAGTTCTCGCCAAATTGGATTAAGTCGACGCTCCCTTGATGGTGTGGCACACCAACCATTTTGCCACGCCTCTCCTTGGCGTTGTTCTGGCTGGCCTCCCACGTTTCGGAGCACCACTGATCCACCAAGGCCTCCCAACAATCCATCTTATCCACACACCATCTCGGGGGCACCTAAGTTAATAAAGAGAAATTTGAGCGCGTAAGAACCAAATCAAGGAAACTAACTACAAAGCCTTAATAATATGTAATTACCTTCATGTAACGCTCCTTCTCCATCTTAGCATCACGGCACTTCGCCTTGTCACTCCTAATACGCCGCGTGGCATAGTAGTCTCGAACAGCCTGCACCCGAGCCTCGTGCCGAAAGTTTTGAAGTAGGCGGCGACATTCGGTTTCGATAACCTTTGCCGCGTCCTCCTCGTATCCCTCCTCACACCTGTAGTAGGTCTGCAAACGAGACAACACCGATTAGTACAATAAATAGCTATGGTTGATTTATAATTGTGTGAAGGAGAAATTACATAGAACTTTCGGATCACCATGTCCGCCCTCGTGTCGCACAAAACACCGTCGATCTCCACCTCCGGCGGGGCCGGGGCACCCAATTAGTGCTCCCAGGTCATTCCTACCTCTCGCTCCCGACCGGGCAACGTAACAAACCCTGGGAAGTTTTTACGGCAAAGCACACCAAGGACGTTGTTGGGCTTGCGGACACCCTTGGCAACAATCCAACCCGTACAATATGACAAATTAAAGCCAAAACATTAGATATTTGAGAAAACGCGAAGGCAAAGAGTAAATTAACTTACTTGTCCCCATTTGGCCTAATCGACCACCTCTGCTCGGGGGTCGCCGACACGAGCGGGAGCCCCGAACTACCACGCTGGTAGACGGTAGCCCCCTCACCCAGCTCCTCGTCGCTACCAGCATGGCCACTTGGCTCAGCCCAGGTATCCCACTGGGTCTCTTGGGACGTACCCTCATCCCTGCTTTGCTCCGGAGTCGCCTGGAATGAAGCCTCTGGGACACGAGTCTCGTGGGTCGAAGGCTCGTCGACCTGAGGCTCGTCGACCTGAGGCTCGTGAACCGGAGACCGTGTAGCCTCCACCTCAGACGAATCCACCCTAGAAGTCCTCTGCTCAGGTGAATCAGCTCTGGGTGGTGGCGGAGACCGTGTAGCCTCCACCTCAGAAGGCGTGGCAGCCACCGCCCTACCTCTCCCTCGGCCACGTGTACCTTTAGTACAACATAAATACCAACATGAGTAATAAAATGTATATAAATACCAATATGCATACAACATGAGTATAACATAAATACCAACATGAATACAACGTGTACCTTTAGTACCTCTCGGCTTAGCGGGGGGTCGACCTCCTCTCACGGGGGGCGCTCCTTGCAGAGTAGAGAGCAACGCTCTGCGAAGAGGCGAGGGAGGAATGGAAGTACCCATCCCATCACCCGCCGACGAAGAAGGAGCCGCAGAGTGCTTTCGACCCTTTCCCACCATCTTTCAACACCTGTCTAGCTACCTATGGGGGCACAAGAAATAAATATATAATTCATCATCTATATTCATACGCTAATCAAGTTTGTCAGTTTTATTACGTCCATGCAACCTACACGCTAATAGGTAAAGATAGGTCCTAATCCCACCCGAGTATGTGTAGATTGGGTTCGTTTTCCCATGCTCTGCTCCAGATGCGACGCAGAATTTCGGCAGCACCTCCCCGCTGTTCTCCTGATACACGTCTCGGCAATAAGCAGAGAGGATGTGTACCCAGAGAACAACAGGGGAGGCACTGGCGAAATTCTGCATCGGATCCGGAGTACAACATACGGGAAAACAAACCCAATCTACACATACTCGGGCTATCCATGGATAATGTTGGACCATTCGAAAGGATGGCGGTTATAAATATGCAAAGAAATGCATATTTATAGATGTCGCCCTTTCGAACGAGAGATGCATACTGGTCACGCATACTCATGATTGAAGAAACCTATAGCTAGCAAGTTTCATCGACACGAAGACCGGGACAAAGCAAATTAAGGGGGTAGGAGGAGAAGTCATTTGTGCTCACCAACAAACGCAAGGGCGGAGCTCGTCCAACGCACGTGGAGGTCGTCGAACAACTGCACATTGAAATTCACACGATCAACACAAATATGATGTTTTTATAATTAACATAACTATGTGACCTAACTCATAACTATGTGGGTCAGTATCGTCGGGGGTCGAGGGTCACTGGCGTCGGGGGTTGGGGTCGTTTCGGTCAACAAGGGGCCGAAGAGGTGTCGGGGCTCGGGAGTTGGGGTCAGTGGCGTCGGGGGTCGGGGTAGGGGGTCGGGGGTCGAGGGTGAGTGTCGTCGGAGGTCGGGGGTTGGGGGTCAGTGGCGTCGGGGGTCGGGGGGTCGGGGGTTCGCGTACTACGTCATCTCCTCCAACCTCATCAGCTACCTGATCGGCCCGCTCGGGGAGAGCACGGCCACCTCCGCCGCCGTCAACGCCTGGTCTGGCGCCGCGTCCATGTTTCAAAATTTCATTGTTTTGTCCGGTGGAAGCACACACACCACAACATAGTGCTTCCCACGTCGATGTGCTCATGAATCAGCTGGACCGGGTCGATCTTCGAAGATAGAATAATGTGCTCAACCCTAAACCTTTTTCTTTTCTAATGACACCACTTTTTTCTTGAAACACATCATCAATACTCCCGAGTCAAAAAAAAATATTGTTTTTTAGCCTTTCCGATGAAGAGGTACTGTGAGAAAAAATATTTTTTGTAGATAATAAGTGTCACATGTGTGACACAGAACACATCGGCGTTTTCAAACTTCAAATACCACTAAATAGAAACAAAACAAAAAAAACACATCATGCTTGACAACTAATGTTATCATCCTCGTGTCATTAATTTTACCATAAACAATTGGCATATACAGTATAATCTAACAAACTAATTACCACAAACTAATTACCATGAAACTAAAAATGACAAAAGAGAAAAAAAACAAAAAGAAATTTACCTAGGGAGGAGGGGCGGCGCAGGGAGGAGGGGCAGGGACGAGGGGCGACGCAGGGAGGAGGGGCACCGCAGGGAGGAGGGGCGGCGCAGGGTGGTGGCGGGAAGGAGGGGCGGCGCAGGAGGGGCGGTGCAGGAGGGGCGGTGCAGGGTGGGGGAGGCGCTGGGTGGGGGAGGCGCCAGGGGAGGGGGCGGCGCACGGGAGGAGGGGCGGCGCAGGGAGGAGGGGCGGCACGGGGCAGGGAGGAGGGGCGGCGCAGGGAGGAGGGGCGGCACGGGGCAGGCGCGGCGCGGGGCAGCGGCGTAGGACGTCGGCAGGCGGCGAGGCGCGCGGTGGGGGATTCGAGCAACGGGGTGGGCTACGTGGGAAGCCTCGGTTGGAGGGGGCGAGCATGAGTGTGTTCGGTGGGCTGCCGCGCCTTTGTCGTCCGCCGCGCTCCTAGGCGGATGGCAAAGGCCCCCAGGCAGACGACAAAGGGGAGGGGTGGGTGGGGTGGGGTTTCGGCCGTTTGGGGGGGCCTTTGTCGTCTGCCCTCCCTTTGTCGTCCGCACAAGGCTTCTTTGCCGTCCGCCAGCGGACGGCAAAGAGGTGGCCGACGGCAAAATAAAATTTTTCCATCAGCCACCTCTTTGTCGTCAGCACTCTGACAGCTGACGGCAAAGAGTACCTTTGCCATGTGTCAGCTGACGGCAAAGGCCAAGCAGACGGCAAATTTCTAAATTCTAATAGTGTAAAGGTAAACATAGACCTATTGTTGGTGTGCCTGTTGTTTTTGTTAAAATAGGAGATCATTGTTGTCATGGCTTATGTCATGTCGGTGCTAGTGTGAGTGCAATTCCCTTTATCCTATACCAAGAAATTATGAATGATATTGCACCAGCTGAATTAGAGGAAATTGATGTTACCATCAAGCTTACTAATAGAGATGCTATTGCACCAGTTGGGATTGTTAGAGATGTTGAAGTCTTGTGTGGGAAAATAAAGTATCCTACTGATTTCCTTGTTCTTGGTTCCCCACAAGATGATTTTTGCCCCATTATATTCCGTAGACCCTTCTTGAATACTGTTAATGCTAAGATTGATTGTGAAAAAGAAACGATTATTGTAAGTTTTGGGGATGCATCTCATGAGTTCAATTTCTCTAAATTTTGTAGACAACCCCATGACAAAGAATTGCCTAGTAAAGATGAAATTATTGGTCTCGCTTCTATTGCTATGCCTCCCACCAATCCCCTAGAACAATATTTGCTAGACCATGAAAATGATATGTATATGAATGAAAGGAATGAAATAGATAAGATTTTCTTTGATCAACAGCCTATTCTGAAACACAACCTGCCTATTGAAATACTCGGGGATCCTCCTCCACTCAAGGGTGATCCCGTGTTTGAGCTTAAACAATTACGTGATACTCTGAAGTATGCTTATCTTGATGACTAAGAGATATATCATGTTATTATTAGTGCTAACCTTTTAGATCATGAAGAAAAGAGATTATTGAAAACACTGAGGAAGCACCGTGCCGCTATTAGATATACTCTTGATGATCTTAAGGGCATTAGTCCCACTCTATGTCAACACAAAATCAATATGGACCCTAATGGTAAACCAGTTGTTGATCACCAACGACGATTAAATCCTAAAATGAAGGAAGTGGTAAGAAATGAAATACTAAAGCTTCTCGAGGCAGGTATAATTTATCCTATTGCTCATAGTAGATAGGTTAGTCCCGTTCATTGTGTCCCTAAAAAGGGAGGTATTACCGTTGTTCCTAATAATAAATATGAATTCATCCCGCAAAGAATTGTTACAAGATATAGAATGGTAATTGATTTCAGGAAATTAAATAAGGCTACTAGGAAGGATCATTACCCGCTACCTTTTATTGATCAAATGCTAGAAAGACTATCCAAACATACACAATTTCTGCTTTCTAGATGGTTACTATGGTTTCTCTCAAATACCTGTATCAAAAGAGGATCAAGAGAAGACCACTTTTACTTGCCCTTTCGGTACCTTTGCTTATAGACGTATGCCTTTTGGTTTATGCAATGCACATGCTACCTTTTAAAAATGTATGATGGCTATATTCTCTAACTTTTGTGAAAAGATTGTTGAGGTTTTCGTGTATGATTTTTCTGTTTATGGAACTTCTTTTGATGATTGCTTGAGCAACCTTGATCGAGTTTTGCAGATATGTGAAGAAACTAATCTTGTCTTGAATTGGGAGAAGTCCCACTTTATGGTTAATGAAGACATTGTCTTGGGACACAAAATCTCCGAAAGAGGTATTGAAGTTGATAAAGCTAAAGTTGATGCTGTTGAAAAAATGTCGTGTCCAACAGATATCAAAGGTATAAGAAGTTTCCTTGGTCATGCTGGTTTCTATAGGAGATTTATTAAGGACTTCTCTAAAATTTCTAAGCCTCTCACTAATATATTGCAAAAGGATGTTCCATTCATTTTTGACGATGATTGTGTAGAATCATTTGAAATTCTTAAGAACGCCTTGATCACTACACGAGTTGTTCAACCACCTGATTGGAACCTACCCTTTGAAATTATATGTGATGCTAGTGATTATGCTGTTGGTGTTTATCTAGGACAAAGAGTTGATAAGAAATTAAATGTCATCCATTAAGGTAGTAAAACTCTAGACAGTGCTCAAAGAAACTGCGCTACAGCTCAAAAGGTATTTTTAGCAGTTGTGCTTGCTTGCGATAAGTTTAGACCTTATATTATTGATTCCAAAGTAACTATTCACACTAATCACACTCCTATTAAGTACCTTATGGAAATAAAGATGCTAAACCTAGACTTATTAGATGGGTTCTTCTGCTACAAGAATTTGATCTGTATATTATTGATAGAAAGGGCGTTGATAACCCCGTAGCAGATAACTTGTCTAGATTAGAGAATGTTCTTGATGACCCACTACCAATTGATGATAGCTTCCCTGATGAACAATCAGTTTTCATAAATGCTTCACGCAATGCTTCTTGGTATGCTAATTATGCTAACTACATCGTTGCTAAATTAATACCGCCTAGCTTCACATACCAACAAAAGAAAAAGTTCTTCTATGATTTAGGACATTATTTTTGGGACAATCCACACCTTTATAAAGAAGGAGTAGATGGTATTATTAGACATTGTGTACCTGATCGTGAACAGGGACAGATCCTACACAAGTGTCACTCTGAGATCTACAGATGACATCACGCTGGAGATAGAACTACACACAAGGTATTACAATCTGGTTTTTATTGGCCTACTCTCTTCAAGGATGCTTGTAAGTTTGTCTTGTCTTGTGATGAATGTCAAAGAATTGGTAATATTAGTAGACGTCAGGAAATTCCTATGAATTACTATCTCGTTATTGAACCATTTGATGTTTGGGGTTTTGATTATATGGGACCTTTTCCAAAATCCAACGGGTATACTCATATTCTAGTTGTTGTTGATTATTTTACTAAGTGGGTAGAAGATATTCCAACTAGTAGTGCTGATCATAACACTTGTATTAAAATGTTGAAAGAAGTTATTTTCCCTAGATTTGGAGTCCCTAGATATTTAATGACTGATGGTGGTTCACACTTTATTCATGGTGCTTTACGTAAATTGTTTTCTAGGTATGATGTTAATCATAGAATTGCATCTCCTTATCATCCTCAGTCTAGTGGGCAAATAGAATTGAGCAATAGGGAAATAAAGTTGATATTGCAAAAGACCGTTAACAGATCTATAAAGAATTGGTCTAAGAAACTTGATGATGCATTATGGGCTTATATAACCGCTTACAAAAACCATATGGGTATGTCTCCGTATAAAATGATTTATGGTAAAACATGTCACTTACCTCTAGAGCTAAAACATAAAGCTTATTGGGCAATTAAAGAGCTTAACTATGATTTCAAACTTGCTGGTGAGAAGAGGTTATTTGACATTAGCTCACTTGATGAATGGAGAACCCAGGCCTGTGAGAATTTCAAGTTGTTTTAAGAAAAGGTTAAGAGATGGCATGATAGAAGGATACAAAAATGTGAATTCAATGTAGGTGATCATGTCTTGCTATACAACTCTCATTTAAGATTTTTTTGTACGAAAACTTCTCTCTAAATGGGAAGGGCCTTACATTATCGAGGAAGTATATCATTCCGGTGCCATCAAGATCAACAACGCCGAAGGCACAAATCCGAAAGTGGTGAATGGACAAAGAATCAAACATTATATGTCAGGTACTCCCATAAATGTTGAAACTAATATTATCAATACCATAACGCCGGAAGAGTACATTAGGGAGACCCATCAGAACGTCTCGGACCCCGAAAAGGAATAGGTATGTGCTACGGTAAGCAAACCAACTCCAAAACATCTTCAATGGCATTTTTTGTCAGTTTTGGAATATTTAAAAAATTAGGAAAATTTAAAGCAGTCTGAAGCATGCACAAGGAGGCGACAAGCCTCGTCGCGCCCTGCAGGCTTGTGGCCACCCCGTGCACCCTCCGGACTCTGTTTTCTTGTGGAATACTCCTTCGGGTCGGCAAAAATTCATTATATAATCTTCCGAAGGCTTTGACCTTCGTATCTCGACAATATCTCCTGTTTTCGTTTTGAGCTGTTTCTGCAGCAGATTTAGAGTAAGAAGTCTTAGCAAGAGTCTATTGGGGAGAACCTTGCCGTTCACCACTTCGGGCAGGTCACGGAGGAAAAGGTGGAAGCTGACTTGAAGAGGATAGATGCTATGGAGGAAGACCAAGAAGTTACCTCTCGTTTGCAACCTGAAGCCATGTTGGAAGAACTTCAGAGCTTAGCAATTCCGAATTCGATTATCCCTCCCAATGCCAAATTTCTTACTTATGAAAATATGAAAAAGAGTGTTGCTTTTCCCCCACAACAATGGAACATCCATGGGTTATGGGAGCTCTAACCGTCACCGGAAAACTACACAAGGAAATAATGGATCTCACACGGCGAAATAATAAGCTTGAGGAGGAGAATCACATTCCGAGGGGCATCATCGCCAAGAATATAACACCACCACCTCCAAAGAAGGACAACTGAACACATGGGTATGGGAACTCCCCTTGGCTTGTGCCAAGCTTGGGGGAGGTGCCCCGGTATCGTATCACCATCACGCCTTTTACCTTTTTCATTTTTCTTCGTTCGATAGTTTTAGTTATATCTTGATCTAGTAGAATAAAGTTTTAGTGTGATCTAGTTTTAAGTTTTTCTTTTTTGTTTCCCCTATGTAAGCAAGTCTGAGAGTTATATAATAAAGAGTAGTTTTGTGTTGAGGGTGTTGCTTGCTTGCTATGATCTTGAGAAAAAGAAATAGAAAGAAGTATAGAATAAAAGCAAAAGAGCATACATAATGATCTTATGGGGAGTGATGACTTCACATATAAAAAGTATGTCGGTTGAAATTTGTTGTGAGTTCACAAACAAAGCTATTGGTCATTGTTACAAATAAAAGGAAGTAATAAAGAAAGAGAGGTTCACATATAAATATATTATCTTAGACATCTTTTATGATTGTGAGCACTCATTAAAATATTATATGATAAAAGGTTGATGTTGAAGAAGGAAGACAACGTAATGAGTTATGTTTGCTTATTTTCGAATAGAAGTTATATGGTTGTATATCCTTCAACGTGTGTCACTTGCTTCCACCTCATATTAGCCAAAAACTCATGCTCCAAGTAGAGACATTACTTGTGCATCCAAAAAACCTTTAACCCACTTTTTCCTTGAGAGTCCACCATACCTACCTATGGATTGAGTAAGATCCTTCAAGTAACTTGTCATCGGTGCAAGCAATAAAAATTGCTCTTTAAATATGTGTGATTTATTAGTGTGAGGAAAATAAACTTTATGCGAACTTGTGATATTGAAGAAATAAAAGTGAAGGACGACATAATAAAGTTCTTTATCACAAGGGGCAATATAAAGTGACATTCTTTTGCATTAAGGATTTCTGCATCCAACTATAAAAGTGCATGACAACATCTGCTTCCCTCTCCGATGGGGCCTATCTATTACCTTTACTTTCTGGTACTTACCTTTATGTAAGAGTCATGGTGATCTTCACAATTTCCTTTATTTCGCCTTTATCTTTTGGCAAGCGTCATGTGTTGGGGAATGATCTAGACAAATATATCCACTCAGGTGTGGGTGATCATGAGTTATTATTGTTGACATTACCCTTGAGGTAAATAGTTGGGAGGCAAAACTATAAGCCCCTATCTTTCTCTCTGTCTGATTGAAGGTTTGACCTCATAGGTACCACGTGAGTGTTAGCAATTATGAAAGACTATAAGATGATTGAGTATGTAGATTTTCTTTACAAGCTCTTATATTGACTCTTTCCTACGTTGCGATAAATTGTAATTGCTTCAATGACTAAAATCATAGTTCGTTAGTTCACAATAGAGTTCTTGATTCATATTTTGCCTTGTGAATGAACTCTTACTATAGCATAAGATATTCTATGTCAATATGTGTTCCTGTTCCAAAGATAACCATGATGCCTTCATGTCTGTATTTTATTTTATCGACACCTCTATCTCTAAACATGTGGGCATATTCATCGATCTCGGCTTTCGCTTGAGGACAAGCAAGGTCTAAGTTGGGGGGAGTTGATACGCCCATTTGGCATCATGTTTTTATATCAATATTTATTGCATTATGGGCTGTTAATACACATTATGGTACAATACTTATGACTATTCTCTCTTATTTTACAAGGTTTACATGAAGAGGGAGAATGCCCGAGCTGGAATTCTGGACTGCAAAAGGAGAAAATCTAAGACACATATTCTGCACAGCTCCAAAAGTCCTGAAAAGTTACGGAGAATTATTTTGAAATATATAAAAAATAGTGGACGAAAGAAATACCGGAGGGGACCCACTAGGAGGCCACAAGCCAAGGGGTGCGGCCTACCCCCCTGGTCGCTCCCTGCAAGCTTGTGGGCCCCCTGGCAGGCCTCCGGTTCCCATCTTCTTCTATACGAAGGGTTTTGACCTGGAAAAAAAAATCAAGAGAGAGCTTTCGGGATGAAGCGCCGTCATCTCAAGGTTGAACTTCGACAGAACCAATCTAGAGCTCCGGCGGAGCTATTCCGCCAGGGAAACTTCCCTCCCGGAGGAGGAAATAGAAGCCATCGTCATCACCAACGATCCTCTCATCGAGAGGGGGTCAATCTCCATCAACACCATCTCCTCTCCAAACCCTAGTTCATCTCTTGTATCCGATCTTTGTCTCAAAACCTCAGATTGGTACCTGTGGGTTGCTAGTAGTGTTGATTACTCCTTGTAGTTGATGCTAGTTGGTTTATTTGGTGGAAGATTCTATGTTCGGATCCTTAATGATTATTAATACTCTGATTATGAACATGAATATGTTTTGTGAGTAGTTACGTTTGTTCCTGAGGACATGTGATAAGTCTTGTTATAAGTAATCATGTGAATTTGGTATTCGTTCGATATTTTGATAAGATGTATGTTGTCTCTCCTCTAGTGGTGTCATGTGTACATCGACTACATGACACTTCACCATTATTAGGGCCTAGAGGAAGGCATTGGAAAGTAATAAGTAGATGATGGGTTGCTAGAGTGACAGAAGCTTAAACCCTAGTTTATGCGTTGCTTCGTAAGGGGCTGATTTGGATCCATATGTTTAATGCTATGGTTAGATTTATCTTAATTCTTCTTTCGTAGTTGCGGATGCTTGCGAGAGAGGTTAATCATAAGTGGGATGTTTGTACAAGTAAGGGCAAGACCCAAGCACCGGTCCACCGACATATCAAATTAGCAAAGTAACAAACGGGAATCATATGAGCATGATGAAAACTAGCTTGACATAAATTCCCATGTGTCCTCGGGAGCACTTTTCTTTATATAAGAGTTTGTTCAGGCTTGTCCTTTGCTATAAAAAGGATTGGGCCACTTTGCTGCACCATTGTTACTTTTTTTACTTGCTACCCGCTACGAATTACCTTATCACAAAACTATCTATTACCGATAATTTCAGTGCTCTCAGAGAATACCTTACTGAAAACCGCTTGTCATTTACTTCTGCTCCTTGTTGGGTTCGACACTCTTACTTATCGAAAGGACTAGATAGATCCCCTACACTTGTGGGTCATCACCGCACCGCTCCCAACTCTCCGCCCGTGTTGCTCGCCCGCCTTGCACATCGTCCTCTTCCTAGTAGGGCCAGGCGGCGACGGGCAGCCCCTCAGTAGCTGCACAGGCCAGGTGGCGAAGGGGAGGCTGTAGGAGCTCGTGGAGGAGAGAAAGGGACAGACGGAGGAGCTCGCGAAGCGGATGGGCTCGCGCGGATACAGGAACTTGCGGTGCCGACGGTGGAGGAGAATGCGCGGCCGAAGGAGCTCGGGGGGACGACCGGAGGAGCTCAGGCGGAGGAGGTCCCGATGGGCTTCGGTGCAAGACGGGGGAGAGGAAGAAAGACTTGTGCGGCGACTGGCTGAGCGGTGGCCGGGGCGGTGTGCGGCGGAGCGGTAGCGGCAACAGGTGGGGCGAAGGGCGGTGGCACACGGTGGCGCGATCGGCGGTGGTTTCCTGCAGGTGCAGGAGAAAGAGAGAAAGGGAGGGAGGCAAGAGAGAGAGAGAGAAAGAGAGAGAGAGAGACGAGGGTATAAGATGTACGTGCTGGGTACGGATCTGGTGAGTGGTGGGGATGGGCTGCGCGCTGGGTGAATCCATGTGTGGGATGTGCGTCTCACATGTTGCCCAGTCATCAATCCGTGTGCTTGATCCGTGTAGTGTGCTTTCTCTTTGGTGTGTGCGAAACGGAATACAGACGACAAAGAGCATATTTTACCGTCTACCGAAAAGACACTAATAGCAAAGATTCTTTGCCGTTTGCCAAAACAAATATTGATGGCAAAGATTCTTTGTTGTGTGTCATTTTTATTGTAGACGGCAAAGTGGTCTCTTTGCCGTCCGTTTTCATTTTTGCAGGCGGCAAAGTTTTTTTTACTGTCACTTTTTCTTTGTCGTCTGCTGATGATGGCAAACCATTTCTTTGTCGTTTGCCAGATGAAAAGCTGACGGCAAAAACGCTCCCTGACGGTAAATTAGTTGTTTCCCGTATTGATACGTCCATTTATATTTCAGAGCTTTGGAACCAGCACTTCATATAGGTCGCTTGGGAGATCCGTGAGTATATAGACATTATTTGCATGTTTTTGCTACAGTTTAACCACTTGAAATCACTACAACAAGACCCCACCTATAGCAACGCATTTTTTCGTATCTAGAAGCTCATATATGCGTTGCTAACGTCTTTACCAACGATTTGAGATGTGTTGCCTTATCCAGTGTTGCTAGCGCATAATGCAACGGTTATACTTTCATTGGTAAAAATGATCGTGGCAAGAGTACAACACATATAACCGATTTTTGCAACTCGTATGCGTTGGTGATTAATGTACAAGAATCCAAATCTCGCAACAAAGAATTTGCAATGCTTCAGGTGTTTTACATATAGAATGTGAATAATATTTTATATATTTCCAGCAATTAACTTAGTGCTCCACATAATGGTGATAAGTATGTATATCAAGTCAGAAGAAAAATGTACGATGAAAAAATATATACTCATGGGAGTAAGAAATCATATATTAAAAAAATGTTGAATTACAATAGTTGATATTACATGAGGAATATCATCCAAATGTGATGCATAATATAAATATTTCCTTGACACTCAAACTTCCATCAAAATATCTATAATTTAACTAAAACTTAACCGAGCGACATTATCCAAGAGGAACAACATGCCTACAACTTAATTAAAACTGATAACCGCCATCATAACTAAAACTGAAAACAATCATCATCAACATCATCATGAACCAGAACATCATTATCTCTGCTGTATACTTGCGAGACACCCATATAATCGTCCATATACCTTTTGAATCTACAAAGAAAATAACAAAATGATCTGTTAATACACAATGCATTGACATGATGCAGATAGTGATGGGTTGCCCAACAAACAATACTTCTTACACAGGATCATTACTTCAGAAATATTGTGCCCGACGAGATTATGACTAGTAAAAAGAAAAGTTGTAACCTGGAAGTATTCCCTTAACACTGAATATACTACTTCAGATCACAAAACAATTATAAATACACTCATGAAAATATAAACAGATGTGGTTGTAGCCTATTGACTCATCTATCAAGGATTAATGGGTTAGCAGCATATACGCATTTTTAAAAAAGTTGACGCTCCCTTGATATATAATACTAATAATTACCTATTTAGTAGAATACTTCCTCTGTTCCTAAATATAAATGTTTTTAGAGGTTTAACTAGAAGACTACATACGGATGTATATAGACATATTTTAAAGTGTAGATTCATTCATTTTTCTCTCTATGCGGCTCCTTAGTGAAATCTTTAAAAAGACTTATATTTAGGAACGGAGGGAGTCGAAATCAGTGTATGAATGTAAATCAACGGTGGAAGTCAGTCTGTAGGCCTATCAGTATTCGTCACTGAATTACACAAGGGCTAAAAACATTTGACACAGATTAGTTGTAGTAGAATCGAGAGTGCA
Source organism: Hordeum vulgare subsp. vulgare (assembly GCF_904849725.1). Lineage (NCBI taxonomy): Eukaryota > Viridiplantae > Streptophyta > Magnoliopsida > Poales > Poaceae > Hordeum > Hordeum vulgare. The sequence continues at coordinate 535,695,558 of NC_058523.1, read as the reverse complement.
TACCTAGACGCCCACACGAGAAAAGAAGGCAGAGGTTAGAGAAAGGGAGAGAGAGAGAGGACGAAGCCAAGGGAGGGGATTCACTTACCGGACGAGAGGAGGACGACATGGCCACCGGCGGCGGTGTCGACCCCCGAAACCCTAGCCATGAGGCGAAGATCGCGGGTGGGCTTTGGTGGCCGCAAGCATCGAATCCGGACGGATGGGAGGGCGCCGCGGTGTGAGGGAACCTTGGGCTGTGCTTCACAATGGAGGGATTTACTGGACATCGCCTGAATCAGCCGCCGCAGGTGGCCCAACGAGGATCTACATCAAGAGAGAGAGAGAGAGATGGGGGTGTGAGAGGGATGGATGGGTCGGGGATGGGCGGATTTGGTAGCCTCCGGGGCTGCGAGGTGGGATGAAGGGAGGGGAGGGGAGGGCCGGCGACGAGGTGGAAGGGGGAGGGTGACGAGCCAGTTGATGGAGGCAAGGTGGGAGGAAGAGGGTGACGAGACGGTTGATGGAGGCGAGGTGGGAGGAGGAGGGTGACGAGACGGTTGGTGGCAGCGATTTGGGTGAGATGACGGGCATCACGGGTTCTAATTCTCTTGGGTCCCTCTTTGTTTTTTTTCAGATGTTCACGGTAGGGCCAAGATCTGCAATCTACAATGCATATCTGCAACCTTTAATTTGCGTATCTATTGTGATATTACAACGTATAGCCAAAATGTTGTAAAATTTGTGTTGCTTTAGATGAGGTATCCTTGTAGTGAATACTCCCTCCGTTTTTAAATATAAGTCTTTTTAAAGATTTCAATAGAAGACTACATACATAACAAAATGAATGAATCTACACTTTAAAGTATGTTTATATACATGTGTATCTAGTTTTATAATGAAACATCTAAAGGGACTTATATTTAGGAACGGGGGAAGTATTTCGTATATGAGGTTGAGTATACAACGAGTGGGAGACGGGGACGGCACAACATTGCGTGTAGGAGCAAGGTAAATACTTTGACAAGTGTAGGTGCGGGATGGTGTGACGGAGTCAAGGTGGTTAGAGCATTTACAACCACATTCCTCGTATTCGTCTCAAACGTCTCGACAGATCGTTCGATCATTGATCGATCACGAAATTTTGATTTAGTTGGCCGTCTTAAACGGACCTCAAACGCCAGGTTGATCGGCACCCCTCATATCTAATCTAAATATAGTGCGGATATGAAATGCCCGGGCACGCATGTAATTTTTTCCTAGCCCGTGCTGGCCCGCATCGGTCCCTCATAAATTCTATCCCATCGGCTCGCCATACCAAACCCTAGTCATTTCATTCCACTTCCCATCACTCCCATCCGCCACCCAAGCTCACCTCCGGCAATCCTCGGCCTTCTCCGACATGGAGGGCAGCGGATCCGAGTCCATCTCCAGATCCGTCGACCACAAGCTCATCCCACGCGACTCCGATGAGGTGATGGCGGTCCGGCTTGCGCTCCGCCGCTCCTGGGAGGCCGATGACAATGATCAGACTCGCAACGTTAGGAATCCAATGCGTCCGAATAATCGGTGCTTGGGTTCGATGTCGCTGCCTCATCGAAGGCGGTGTGGTCCGTCTGGTGTCCGAACGCCGGGACAGACGCATAACCGCTCCGCTGGCATGCTGGGACGCACCATGGGCTTCTACGAACGCTAACATGGTGCGGCATGCCCGTCATGCGAGGTGACGAAGGCCCTCACGGTGGTGGACGTTGGAGAGGCGGAGTCACACTCTCCGACGGCCCGTATGGTGCGGGCTCCACAACCGCGTCGTGATGGAAATCGGTTCCTCCCAGAAAGGATCTGTCATCGACCTCAAAGTCCACCAACACCGCGTGGGTTACGGGCCCCGACTAGAAAAAGTAGGACATGGGAGACGACGAGAGCTGGACTTCCGTGAGCCAGCTATTGCCCCATGAAAATGTATTACTTAAGACGTGATCGGTCAATGTCTGCGGACATCTTATTTACAAAGGGATCATGCTGTTTTTATTTAAGACGTGATCGGTCAATGTCCGTTGGGCCGCCCCGTTGGCTTGCTCACGCTCCCGTCCGCGTCCCGGTGGCTTCGTGCATGCGGCAGCGCACGCTCGCGCCTGCGCCCGTTCCTGCACGCCCGGCAGCGCCTGCGCGCACGGTGACCCGCGCCCTAGCGGCTGCGCGTGCTCGCATCCGCGCCCGTGGATGCGCTCCCCAAGGGCTACGCGCACGGCGGCGTGTGCCCTGGCGGCCAGCGCGAGTGCGCGACGTGAGTTACAGTCTTGCACGACGCGTGCGAGCTCCGGTGCTCCACGGGCGACAACCCTAGTGTGGCGTCCGAGTTCTTTGCCGCGATTTTCTTGTCAGGTCGTTGCATGTGGGGTCAAGTGGAGGTGCCTGGTCGTGACCGGACAACCTAAATTTGAGACGGTTTAAGATGCACTGGTGAGTTCGGGCATTTATGGAATATATGGGGTCTGATTGGATCAATTTTTATTGGAAACTAAAAGATCTACAGGCGGACATTGCAAATATGATTCCCTAAACGACCGCGGACGCGTTTGATCAGTGACTGGGCATGTTCTATGTTTGTCCGTCCGTGCAACCATACTCCTTATTTTTTTCCTCATATGTCCAATCACTTGCACATGATTATCGAAGAGGAAGAGAAAAAAAAAAGAATAAATAAAGAAAAAAATGATGATCCAGGGTGGGGTCGCGTCCGCGAGCCCTCATATCATTCCCATATTTGAGAAGGTTATGAGGGTTTGCGAACAGTCCGGACGTATAGGGATGATACGGATGTCTGACTCGGTCATTTTTTCTTCTCTCTCCTGTACGGTCACTAACCGGGCGCATCCGTACGCGTGCGAGGGATTATTTGAGGCACCCGACTGTAGATGCTCTAACCCAACGGTCGTTTCGATTTATGATCTGATTGTAGATTTCCTTTTTCTTTTTAGTAGTCTTGGGAAGGCCGGATGACGCAGTTAATTTGATTGAGTAAAAAAAATCGTCAGGTGACTGAGAGCATGGTTAATAGAATAGTCAGCTAGTGGCTGTAAGCTATTATGATATTATTTATAGCTCATCTTATATCTAATATGTGTAATAGTTTATTGAAAAAACGTATTTTTTTTATTATATGACCCATCTTTCACTCTCACACAAAATATCTAGGAGCACGTGCTAGAACTGGCTCTTAACTAAAAACCCGCTTAGTAGCTTCTTTCTTTTTTTCTCTTTCCTTTAATAAAAAAAAAAATAATTTTTTTTATAGTCAGCTGATTCAGCTCTACTAGCTCTAATAGATAGTCCACCATTTATTTTAAGCGAAAATTTTACGTTCAGCCGACGGACCGCACGCGAGCAATCCGCCGACTCCTTTGTACGCCGCGTGTTTCTTTTTCTGTAACTTTATCTGTGTTGCAAAATTTTCCTCCGCAACAATACACAAGTTGCAAAACATAGAATCGAAGAAAACGCCGAAGCGCGCGCGAAGAAAAAAAACTACAACAAAGCGATTGTTTCAGAAACTCAAACGTTGTTTCAGGAATTACCGGGTGCCCAGCCGAAGCACGCGCGAAGAAAAAAAACTGCAACAAAGCGATTGTTTCAGAAACTCGAGCGTTGTTTCAGGAATTACCGTGTACCCAGCCGAAGCGCGCGCGAAGAAAAAAACTGTAACAAAGCGATTGTTTCAGAAACTCGAGCGTTGTTTCAGGAATTACCGTGTACCCAGCCGAAGCGCGCGCGAAGAAAAAAACTGCAACAAAGTGATTGTTTCAGAAACTCGAGCGTTGTTTCAGGAATTACCGGATACCCAGCCGAAGCGCGCGCGAAGAAAAAACTGCAACAAAGCGATTGTTTCAGAAACTCGAGCGTTGTTTCAGGAATTACCGGATACCCAGCCGAAGCGCGCGCGAAGAAAAAAACTGCAACAAAGCGATTATTTCAGAAACTCGAGCGTTGTTTCAGGAATTACCGGATACCCAGCCGAAGCGCGCGAAGAAAAAAAAACTGTAATAAAGCGATTGTTTCAGAAACCAGAGCATCGTTTTAGAAATTAGGCCAAAGCCCCACGTACGGATCAGATGGATGAGATCGGATGGATGCACCAAATCAAACGACTGTGAATGTGACGGATCATTGAAAATAATCCATCGATGAATGCGTAGCGTTGCCCTTATTTTAACAAAATGCTACTACTTGCAAAATTAAACATTCCAACTCATTATAGCACACCATTGTACGAGAGTTGAGAGGCAGATGAAAACGTCGTGGCGGTAGTTTTTCAATAAAGTCTTATCCCGACGACAGCGATTGGATATGCGTACAGTAGGATATTTCGTCCTCAAACCTCCTCCACACGCACGCACGCACGGTCAAGTCGTCGTTTCCGGCCCCGATTGATCGACGGCGACTGGACGCGCGCGACCGCAACCGGTACGTGCCGGGCCATGTATCGGCCACGGTCGGTCGTCGACATTAGTTGCCGCTCGGTGGCCGCGCATGCATGTCTCTGTCCTCCACATGGCCGTGCACCGTTCGCCCTTCCTTTTTCTTGTCGCCGTGGACGTTCCGCCGGTGCCTCGTTCAAGAAAACGGCCCTTCCACGGCTCGACCACTCGGCTGTGCGGTGCATTGGCGGTTGCGAGTGCATCCAGGTGGTGGTTCGGCCGACCTCATCGACCGACCGATCGGAGTAGCAGAATCGATCACCTGAGCGGTTGGACGCCGTAAAGCATTCCACAAATTTTCTTCCGCGTCCGATCTGATATGGATATAGGAGGAGTTAGTTGCATACATTTGACAACAATGCGAATCAACTGAATGAAATTCGTGCAAACATGGTTGAATTTTATGTAAACATGACGAATTTTATAAAAACACAACAGATTTCAATACACGTCGACAAAAATAAGACCACCCCTAAACCTATGCTAAGGCGTCGGCGCCCGACGTCCAAGCCAATGTCGTCCTCATCCGCTGTCTTTATGATCACCGACGATAAGACTGATGGAGTAAAGGTGCGGTCTCGAGTGAGGAAGAATATGACACCTGAGACGGACTATCCCACATGGGACACCAGCCCTGCCGCCTCCTGTGCCCTACTCACCCTCGAAGGAGTCTGCACCCCGTTCGTCGTCGGTGAACGTGAGGTCCACGAGAGAATGGTGGTGCCTTGGCTGTCGTTGTCCCATCGGGCTGCTTGATGGTTAATCGGTGGTGTGTAGCAGGCGTAGCTGGCGTTGTTTTCCTCCGCGATCGCATGCAACCACGCCTTCGCAAGGAAACACACGACACGAGCTACAATCAAACTTAATAAATATGACCCCCTAAATGTTTACGGACGTGCCCGATGAGTGATTTGGTGAGTCCTTTATTTGTCCGTCCATGCAACCGCACTACTCATTTTCTTCCTTATATGTTAGGTCATTTGCACATAATTGTTGGAAAAAAGAGAAAAAAATATATGAATAAAGAAAAAAAATGGTCTGAAATGGGATCGCGTTCTACGCGACAGGCTGACCGAATGGGTCCGGTCATGTCCGCATGCACTTATATCCTCCCTATATTTATCCTTAGTACTCCCTCCGTCTCAAAATTCTTGTCTTAGTTTTGTCTAGGAATGGATGTATCTAAATACTAAAATTTGACTAGATACATTCATATCTAGATAAATATAAGACAAGAATTTTGGAACGGAGGGAGTATAAGGATTCCCGGACAGATCAGGCGTATAAGAATGATATGACGAATCCGATTGAATCATTTTTTCTTTTCTATTCCCTTCGATTATTGACCGACACATCCACAAACATATGAAAGATCATTTGAGACGTTTAATTGTAGATGCTCTAAGCTACCACACTGACTAAAGGAGAAATCAGTAATGGTAGAACCTTCCGTGATCAACATGTCACGTGTCGCTATCTCGGCGTTGCTTTCTCCGACCGCGATACGGCGGAGCGTGCCGGGACAAGGATTTGGGCGCGTGGAAAAGTTGCCTTGCCGTAGCCCGTAGCCAGGACACTTCTTCACTGATCTTTGTAACGCAAGGGCGTCTAGTGCTGAAAGCTGGATCCCGGCCTCTTTCACCTTTTGTCTTTATTTACTGAAAGCTGGATCTGAGATTGATCATGCTACGGCCTATGCGCAGGGCAGGGAGGAGTCGAAAAGTAACAATGAGGAGGTACCACGAAGATCGTCTCTAGCTAGCGCTCGTTGATGTAGTACGTACCTAGTTGGAGTCTGGATCTCACAGTTTGTTCTGGGGCCTTGCTTTCGTCGCACGACTGACGTACGACTGCGTTTCCAGCTGCGGCGAATTGGCGAGAACTAGCACAAATGCCCGTGCGTTGCAACGGGAGAAAAATAAAAAAAGGCACGTACGTAAGGTCTTTGATTATAAAATATGTACAAAGAAAGAACCTAGTGCAAGTATATCATGTCCAAAGATTATAACATTTTCCAAATATTGATGCTTAAGTTAACATGTTACAATACAAATAGTCAATACGAAATAAAGACAAATATTGATTAGCATTGTATCCTAAATAGTTATTTTTTTTAATATTTAATATGTAAAATAACAACATATTCAAACTCTACACATTTTTCTAATCAAGTTTCATATATAACATGTTTAAATTGAATTTACGGTTTAAAAGATATTGTTATTTGAAAATACATATTTATTCTGAATGAACTTCGAGGTTATTAACACATATGTGAGGGGCGTATGTAAAAAATTTCAAAAACGATTCGTTCTGAATATAATTTGGACTGCGGGTTATTTAGCACGAAAGTAAGGGGGTTTTGTGTAAAATATAAAAAAAACGGTTCAGCCTCACTTAAAAACGTACCGTGGGTTAATTAGATGAAACTACAATGGTATTTTTGTAAAAATACCACGACGGACGCCAGAAGCAGCGGGTGGGGAGATTTGTTGGCCGGGGCTTGGTGATCGATCGGGTAGGCAACCGGCCGGAGCTGATGGAAGTTTTAAAATGGTCTGTAGACGCAACCCTCCAGAATTGCCCCTTTTTCAGTGTGCACTGCTTGCTTTGCCCAGCTTTAAATAAGAAAGAACAAATTTGAACCGTCGGGTGAATGCTTGAGGCATAAGAAACCCATTTCGTCCGTCGCCGTCCGTTTGGATCCATGCGGATAGAAAAATTGGCCCAACACGTTGATCCAAACGGACGCGCGTCCGTTTTTCGTCCACGCATGGACTCATTTCCAACTTAATTTTGAGCTTAATTTAGGTCGGCGCGGACGCGGACGACGCACGCGTGCTCCTTTCCCTAGCCCGTCAGTTGGTGGCACATTGGTCATTCTCCATCCCTACCGACACCTAGGCCTCACCTCGCCCCTTCCCCGTTGCCGCCGGCGCCCAGTTCCGGTGCCTCGGCCCCAGGCGCCGACACCTACCCACGCCGTCGGCCGCATCGCCGCTGGGCCACCACACCTTCTCCGACCCCAATTCGACGTCGCCGATCAGCTTCGTCGTCCACGCCCGCAAGCCGTTCGATAGTTTGCCTCAAGGTACAAATGGACTGCGTTGACGAGTTCTTTTTCATAATGTTCTCTGCGACTCCGACGATTCCTCATCCGACGATGAGCAGGTGGTGCTTGTCGTGTTGGTCCATGACCACCTTAATAGGCAGCGATCGTTCTGGGGCTTGATTCCGGGGCATGTTCCGGCGTTGAATCGCAACTGAGAGAGCGGTCATTTCCTTCTATAGAAGGACTACTTTGACACTACCAATCCGTTGTTCAAACATCAGAAATTCCGGTGGCGTTTCCGTATGGCTAGGCATGTTTTCAACCGGATTGGGGAGGGGGTGGTCGGATATGATGACTACTTCGAGTGCAAAGAGGATGTCATTGGAAAGATTAGCTTCTCATCTTATCAGAAATGCGCTACAGCTATCCGGATACTTGCTTACGTAGTACCCGGTGATCTTACCGATGAGTACTACTACCTCTTGAGCTTGCGTTGGTTTTTCCTTGAAGATGAAAGGGTGATGTAGCAAAGTAGATAAGTATTTTCCGCGGTTTGTTGAGAACCAAGGTATCAATCCAGTAGGAGTAACAAGCAAGGCCCCAATAGTAGTACCTACACAAACAATCAAACACTTGCACCCAACGCTATAAAGGGATTGTCAATCCCTTTAGAGTTATTTGCAAAATTGAGATCTGATAGAGATAGATATAAAAGATTGCGGAAACAAAAGTAAATAAATTACAACAAAGTAGTTTTGGTATTTTTGGTTTATAGATCTGAAAATATTATATGAAAAATAGACCCTGGGGCCATAGGTTTCACTAGAGGCTTCTCTCATAAAGAAAAATAACAAAGTGGGTGAACAAATTACTGTCGAGCAATTGATATAAAAGAGAATAATTATGAAGATATCTAAGGCAATGATTATGCATATAGGCATCACGTCCGTGTCAAGTAGACCGAAACGATTATGCATCTACTACTATTACTTCACACATCGATCGACTCCTACCTGCATCTAGAGTATTAAGTTCATGAAGAGCAGAGTAACGCATTAAGTAAGATGACATGATGTAGAGGGATAAACTCAAGCAATATGATGAAAACCCCATCCTTTTATCCTTGATGGCAACAATACAATACGTGCCTCGCTAGCCCTACTTTGTCATTGGGTGAGGACACCACAAGATTGAACCCAAAACTAAGCACTTCCACATTGCAAGAATTACCAATCTAGTTGGCCAAACCAAACCAATAATTCGAAGAGACTTGCAAAGATATGAAATCATCATATAAGAATTCAGAAGAGACTCAAATAATGTTCATAGATAATCTGAACATAAACTCACAATTCATCGGATCTCGACAAACACACCGCAAAAGAGTATTACATCGGATAGATCTCCATGAAGATCATGAAGAACATGGTGTTGAAGATAAAAAAGAGAGAAGCCATCTAGTTACTAGCTATGGACCCGTAGGTGTGGTGAACTAGTCACATATCATCGGAGGGGCAATGGAGTTGATGTAAATGCCCCCCCATGATCAATTCCCTTTCCGACAGATTACCACAAAAGGCTCCCAGATTGGAACTCATGACAACAGAGGCTCCCGACGGCGTAAAAGTATTTTTCATAGATCTTTTTGGCAATACGGGAATATTTAGGAATTTATAGGACAAAGAATAGGTGTAGGAGACATGCAGGGGGCCCACAAGCCAGGGGTGCCCTGCACACTTGTGGCCTCCCGGCAAATGTCGTGCCCCCTACTCCAACTCTCATGGGTGTCTTCTGGTCCAAGAAAAATCTTTCCGGATATTTTGTTCCGTTTGGACTCCGTTTAATATTCCTTATTTGGAATACTCAAAAACGTGGAAAAACAGAAATTGGCACTAGGCTCTAGACCAATAGGTTAGTCCCAAAAATAATATAAAACAACATATAAATGCATATGAAACATCGAAAATAGATAATATAATAGCATGGAACAATAAAAAATTATAGATACGTTGGAGACGTATCAAGCATCCCCAAGCTTAATTCCTCCTCGTCCTTGAGTAGGTAAATGATAAAAAGAGAATTTTTGATGTGGATGTAGGGGATCGTAGTAATTTCAAAAAAAATCCTACGCCATGCAAGGATCTGTCTATGGAGAAACCAGCAACGAGAGAGGCTGTATAGCATCTTCATACCTTTGAAGATCGTTAAGCGGAAGCGTTACTATGAACGCGGTTGATGGAATCGTACTCGCGGTGATTCAGATCGCGGTGGATTCCGATCTATGCACCAAACGATGGTGCCTCCACGTTCAACACACGTACAACCCGATGACGTCTCCTCCTTCTTGATCCAACAAGGAGGGAGGAGAAGTTGAGGGAGAGCTCGGGCAGCACGACGGCGTGGTGACGGTGGAGCTATGTGGTTCTCCCGCAGGGCTCCGCCAAGCCTTGGGGAGGAGGAAGAAGAGGGAGGTAGGCCTGTGCCTTGGGAGAGATCAATTGTGTGTCTCAAAAGGGCCAAAACCTCAAGTATATATAGGAGGAGGGAGAGGGAGGGCTGCCTTGGCCCCTCCTCCAAGGAGGAGGAGTTCCGCCGAGCTAGGGAGGAGTCCACCTCCCACAAGGGAGGTGGATTCCTTTCTTTTAAAACTCCTTTTGCCTTATCTCTTTATCCCTAGCCGCATGAGACTTTAGGGAAGGCCTTGGCCAGCCCAATAAGGGCCGATCCACCTCCTCTAACAGCCCATGAACTCCTTTGGTCGTCACACCCCTCCCAGGGGACCTCCCGGCACTCCCCGTACACTACAGATGAGCCCGAAACTTTTCCGGTGACAAAAACAGGACTTCCTATATATCAATCTTTACTTCTGGACCATTCCAGAGCTCCTCGTGACGTACGAGATCTCATCTGGGACTCTGAACAACCTTCGGTAACCACATACTATTCGCTTTACAACTCTAGTGTCCTCGAACCTTAAGTGGTAGACCCTACGGGTTCGGGAGACGTGCAGACATGACCGAGACATCTCTCCGGCCAATAACCAACAGCGGGAACTGGATATCCATGTTGATTCCCACATTTTACACGATGATCTCATCGGATGAACCACAATGTCAAGGATTCAATCAATCCCGTATGCAATTCCCTTTGTCTACCGGTATGATACTTGCCCGAGATTCGATCGTCGGTATCCCTATACCTTGTTCAATCTCGTTCCCGACAAGTATATTTACTCGTTCCGTAACACAACATCCCATGGCTAACTCCTTAGTCACACTGAGCTCAATATGATGATGGATTACCGAGTAGGCCCAGAGATACCTCTCCGTCACACGGAGTGACAAATCTCTGTCTCGATTCATACAACCCAACATATACTTTCGGAGATACCTATAGTCCACCTTTATAATCACCCAGTTACGTTGTGACGTTTGATACACCCAAAGCACTCCTACGGTATCCGGGAGTTGCACAATCTCATGGTCGAAGGAAACGATACTTGACATTAGAAAAGCTTTAGCAGACGAACAACACGATCTAGTGCTATGCTTAGGATTGGGTCTTGTCCATCACATCATGCCCCAATGATGTGATCTCGTTATTAATGACATCCAATGTCCATGATCAAGAAACCGTGATCATCTATTGATCAACGAGCTAGCCAACTAGAGGCTCACCAGGAATACATTGTGATCTATATATTCACACATGTATTACGGTTTCTGGTTAATACAATTATAGCATGAATAATAGACAATTATCATGAACTGGAAATATAATAATAACAACTTTATTATTGCCTCAAGGGCATATTTCCAACACTCTTCCACTTGCACTAGAGTCAATAATCTAGTTACATTGTTATAAATCAAACACCCATAGAGTTGTGGTGTTGATCATGCTTTGCCCGTGGAAGAGGTTTAGTCAACGAGTCTGTGACATTCAGATTCGTATCTACTTTACAAATATCTATATCTCCATCCTGTATGTATCCACGAATGGAATCGAAGCGGCGCTTGATGTGCTTGGTCTTCTTGTGAAACCTGGGCTCCTTTGCAATGGCAATAGCTCAAGTGTTGTCACAGAACAGAGTCGTCAGACCCGACGCACTTGGAATCACTCCTAGGTCGGTGATGAACTCCTTCACCGAGACTCCTTCATGTGCTGCTTCCGAAGCAGCTATGTACTCCGCTTCACATATAGATGCCGCCATGACGCTTTGCTTACAATTCCACCAGCTAACTACTCCATTATTCAAAATATACACGTATCCGGTCTGTGACTTAGAGTTATCCGGATCTGTGTCGAAGCTAGCATCGACGTAACCCTTTACGATGAGCTCTTCGGCACCTCCATAAATGAGAAACATATATTTAGTCCTTTTCAGGTACTTTAGGATATTTTTGACCGATGTCCAGTGATCCACTCCTGGATCACTCTGGTACCTCCCTAACAAACTTATGGCAAGGTTCACATCAGGTCTGGTACACAGCATGGCATACAAGATAGAGCCTATGGCTGAAACATAGGGGACGGTACTCATCTTTTCTCTATCCTTTGCCGTGGTCGGGTGTTGAGTCGTACTCAACCTAACACCTTGTAATACAGGCAAGAACCCCTTCTTAGCCTTATCCATATTAAACTTCTTCAATATCTTGTCAAGGTATGTGCTTTGTGAAAGACCTATGAGGCATCTTGTTCTATCTCTATAGATCTTGATGCCTAATATGTAAGCAGCTTCTCCAAGGTCCTTCATTGAAAACCTCTTATTCAAATAGGCCTTGATGTTTCCAATAGTTCTATATCATTTTCCATCAGCAATATGTCATCCACATATAATATGAGAAATACTACAGGGCTCCCACTCACTTTCTTATAAATACAGGCTTCTCCATAAGTGTGTGATGACGAGATGATGTATATACTTCTCGCACCTCGTTGGTTATTGATAACCCACAAGTGTAGGGGATCAATCGTAGTCCTTTCGATAAGTAAGAGTGTCGAACCCAACGAGGAGCAGAAGGAAATTACAAGTGGTTTTCAGCAAGGTATTCTCTGCAGGCATTGAAATTATTGGTAACAGATAGTTGTGTGATAAGATAATTCGTAACGGGTAGCAAGTAACAATAGTAACAAAAGTGCAGCAAGATGGCCCAATCCCTTTTGTAGCAAGGGACAAGCCTGGACGAACTCTTATAAAGGGTAAAGCGCTCCCGAGGACACATGGGAATTTCTATCAAGCTAGTTTTCGTCATGTTCATATGATTCGCGTTCGCTATTTTGATAGTTTGATATGTGGGTGGACCGGTGCTTAGGTACTGTCCTTACTTGGACAAAAATCCCACTTATGATTAACCCCTCTCACAAGCATCCGCAACTACGAAAGAAGAATTAAGACAAAGTCTAACCATAGCATTAAACTAGTGGATCCAAATCAGTCCCTTACGAAGGAACACATAAACTAGGGTTTAAGCTTTTGTCACTCTACCAACCCATCATCTACTTATTACTTCCTAGTGCCTACCTCTAGGCCCAAATAATGGTCAAGTGTTATGTAGTCGACGTTCACATAACACGACAAGAGGAAAGACAACATACAACACATCAAAATATCGAACGAATACCAAATTCACATGACTACTTATAGCAAGACTTATCCCATGTCCTCACGAACAAACGTAACTACTCACAAAGCATAATTATGTTCATGATCAGAGAGGTATTGAATAGCATAAAGGATCTGAACATACGATCTTCCACCGAGTAAACCAACTAGCATCAACTACAAGGATTAATTAACAATACTAGCAACCTTACAAGTACCAATCGGGGTCGCGAGACGGAGATTGGGTACAAGAGATGAACTAGGGTTCGGAGATGAGATGGTGCTGATGAATATGTTGATGGAGATGAGTCCCCTCCGATGAGAGGAGTGTTGGTGATGACGATGGCTATGATTTCCCCCTCCGGGAGGGAAGTTTCCCTGGCAGGACGGCCCTGCCGGATCTCTAGATTGGTTCTGCTCAAGTTTCGCCTCGTGGCGGCGGCGTTTCTTGAAAGATCTCCCTTGATTTTTTTTTCTAGGACGAAACCCTCCTTATAGCATAAGATGGGAGCCGGAGGGGTAACACGGGGCCCACGAGCCACCTAGGCGCGGCCAGGGGGTAGGGTGCGCCTGGCACGCTCATGGCCTCCTGGTGGCCCCCCTCTAGTATTTCTTCCGCCCAATATTTTTTATATATTACACAAAAATTCCTCGCAAGTTTCCAGGTCATTCCGAGAACTTTTATTTTTTCACAAAAACAACACCATGGCAATTCTGCTGAAAACAACGTCAGTCCGGGTTAGTTCCATTCAAATCACGCAAATTAGAGTCCAAAACAAGGGCAAAAGAGTTTGGAAAAGTAGATACGATGGAAACGTATCAACTCCCCCAAGCTTAAAGCCTTGCTTGTCCTCAAGCAATTCAGTTGACAAACTGAAAGAGACAAAAGAAAAACGTTTACGAATTCTGTTTGATCTTGTTGTTGTAATTATATCAAACTCATATTCGGATTTTCAGCAAGATCATAAGCTAACCACATAAGCAATAACATTTAGGTCTCATGGTGTACTCATATCAATGGCATAATCAACTAGCGAGCAATAATAATAAGTTTCAAACGTCAACACTTCAATCAAAACAATCATGATACAATATGAACAGATGGTATCTCGCTAGCCCTTTCTGAGACCACAAAACATAAATGCAGAGCACCTTCAAAGACCAAGGGATGATTGAACATTGTAATTCATGGCAAAGAAGATCCAGTCACAATCATATTCAATATCAATTAATAGCAAATCATAAAAATGACAGAGGTGCTCTCTAATTGGTGCCTTTTATAAGAAGAGAATGACTCAACAGTAATGTAGATAGATAGGCCCTTAGCAGAGGGAAGCATTGATTTGCAGAGGTGCCAGAGCTCAAGATTTTTAAAACACAGATAAATAATTTTGGGTGGCATGCTTTCATTGTCAATGCGATGACCAAGAGTTTTCACTATCTTCCATGCTACACATATTATAGGCGGTTCCCAAACAGAAAAGTCAAGTTTTGACTCCCCCACCACCGATCAATCACACTCCATGACTAGCCAAATCCTGGGGTGCCGTCCATACCAACAACAATGCAGGGGGAGTTTTGTTTGCAATTATATTTTTGATTTGATTTGAGCATGGAACTGGGCATTCCAATTACCGGCCCCTTTCTCGTGAGTGATAGTGAATAAACACGTATCGAGGATAACACGCCTACCATGGAAGATACTTACCACCCCTTGTCACCCCATGAGCGATTCGGGCATACAAAACAAATTATTATTTGAAGATTTAGAGAGTGGCACATGCAAATTTACTTGGAATGACAGGTAGATACCGCATATAGGTAGGTATGGTGGACTCATACGGAACAACTTTGGGTTTATGGAAGTGGATGCACAAGCAGTATTCCCGCTTAGTACAAGTGAAGGCTAGCAAAATACTGGGAAGCGACCAACTAGAGAGCGACAAGAGTCATCAATATGCATTGAAATTAACCAATGTTGAGTGCAAGCATGAGTAGGATATAAATCACCATAAACATGAATATCGTAGAGGCTATGTTGATTTTATTTCAACTACATGCGTGAACATGTGCCAAGTCAAGCCACTTGAATCATTCAAAGGAGGATACCATCCTATAATACTACATCATAATCATCTTGAAATTCATATTGGCATCCAAGACAAACCATTATAAGCTCCTAGCTAATTAAGCATGGCATCAGAAACTATGATCTCTAAGTTGTCATTGCAAACATGTTTATCTCATAACAATGTTGAATTAGGAATGTTGAGCTAGTCATATTTACAATAACAAAATAGGTCGAGTTCATACCAGCTTTTCAAGGCTCAGTCACTTCATCATATATCGTCATTATTGCCTTTCACTTGCATGACCGAATGATGTGAATAATAATAAGAGTGTTCGTGCATTGGACTAAGCTGGAATCTGCAAGACAAAGTAATATGACTCTTTGACAGATAAACAATAATGCATATGAAAACCACTAATCATTTTAATCATGGTCTTCTACATCGACCCGAAGAAAAAGAAAACTATTTACAAGGGAAAGCTCCCAACAAGCAAAAGAAGAACGGGAAATCTTTTTGGGTTTTCTTTTTTATTACCACTAAGCATGCTGGAAAGTTTTGGAGTCGGATTACTTACCGTATCACATACCTCTTTGTTCTTGGAGTCTGAAACAAGCTGGTAAATATCCTTTATGTACTCCTCCGGAGTTATGGTATTAATAATATTGCTTTCAACATTTATGGGAGTACCTGGAATATAATGCTTGATTCTTTGCCCATTCACAACTCTCAAAAAAGTGCCTTCCGCGTTGTTGATTTTGATGGCACCAGAACGATACACTTCTTCGACAATGTAAGGACCTTCCCATTTGGAGAGAAGCTTGCCTGCAAAAACTCTTAAACGTGAATTGTATAGCAAGACATAATCACCTACATTGAACTCACGATTTTGTATCCTATTATCATGCCACCTCTTAACTTTTTTTTTAAACAACTTGGCATTTTGATATGCCTGAGTTCTCCATTCATCAAGTGAGCTAATATCAAATAACCTCTTCTCACCAGCAAGTTTGAAATCAAAGTTGAGCTCCTTGATTGCCCAATAAGCCTTATGCTCTAGCTCAAGAGGTAAATGACATGCTTTACCGTAAACCATTTTATACGGAGACATGCCCATGGGATTCTTATAAGCAGTTCTGTAAGCCCACAGTGCATCATCAAGTTTCTTAGACCAATTCTTTCTAGACCTATTAACAGTCTTTTGCAGAATTAATTTAATTTCTCTATTACTTAACTCTACTTGACCACTAGACTCAAGATGATAAGGAGATGCAATTCTATGGTTGACATTGATACTTCTCAAACGTATCTATAATTTTTGATGGTTTCATGGTGTTATCTTGTCAACTTTGGATGTTTTATATACCTTTTATATCTTTTTTGGGACTAACTTATTAATTCAGTGCCAAGTGCCAGTTCCTGTTTTTTCTGTGTTTTTGACTATTTTCAGATCTGATTTTGGAACGGAGTCCCAACGGAATAAAATCCCCGAAATGAATTTTTCCAGAACAGAAGAAGATCGGGGGACTTGAGGGCCAAGGCAGGAGGCCCACAGGGAGCCCAAAAGCCCTATAGCTGCGGCCAGGGGGGCCGCAGCTACCAGGCTTGTGGCCTCCCTGGAGCTCCCCTGCCCTAGCTCTTTGGCCTATATATTCCCTAAAATCCCAGAAAAAAGGGCATCCACGAAACCACTTTTCCACCGCCACAAACTTCCGTTTCCGCGAGATCTCATCTGGAGACCCTTCCCGGTGCCCTGCCGGAGGGGGCTTTGGAGCTGGAGGGCTTCTACATCAACATCATTGCCTCTCTAATGACTCTTGAGTAGTCTACTTCAGACCTACGGGTCCGTAGTTAGTATCTAGATGGCTTCTTCTCTCTCTTGGATCTTCAATACAAAGTTCTCCATGATCTTCATGGAGATCTATCCAATGCAATCCTCTTTGGCGATGTGTTTGTCGAGATCCAATGAATTGTGGATTTGTGATCAGATTATCTATGAATTATATTTGAGTCTTTGCTGATTTCTTATATGCATGATTTGATATCCTTGTAAGTCTCCCCGAGTCTTGGGTTTTGTTTGGCCAACTAGATCTATGATTCTTGCAATGGGAGAAGTGCTTGGTTTTGGGTTCATACCGTGCGGTGATCTTTCCCAGTGACAGAAGGGGAAGCAAGGCACGCATCGTGTTTTTGCCATCAAGGGTAACAAGATGGTCTTTCATCATAGATTTGAGATTGTCCATCTACATCATGTCATCTTGCTTAAGGCGTTACTCTGTTCTTATGAACTCAATACACTAAATGCATGTTGGATAGCGGTCGACGTGTGGAGTAATAGTAGTAGATGCAGAAAGTATCGGTCTACTTGTTTTGGACGTGATGCCTATATGTATGTCGAAACATCGAGAAATTGTGCATATAGAAAACTCTAAAGAAAGAAAAAAAGGAGACCCGTGCCATGATTTTCAAATCTTTTTCTATTTAGTAGTCTAAGTTTCTCCATGAGGATAATTAATTCGGTCGTTGTGGTCAGACTCTATTATGGATTTGTGACTACATTCTCCATAGGTCCCTCTTAGATCTTCTTTCTCCAATCTTGGATTAGGGAAGAAGGAGATATTTGCGACTACTGGCGGTTTCATTATGGGGCAGCTCATGATCTTCATATCGATCTATTATCCACCTCTGTATCTATTCTTTCTTAGCAAAACAGGTGCAAGATCTATCCAATTTGGTTATATTATATCATGGACTCGAAAAACGGATCTGAATTTGACTGAAATGCATTGCCATAGATAACGTCATGACTTTGCGCGGTTCTATCAATTGCTCGACAGTAATTCGTTCACCCACCATCTACTTGCTTTCATGAGAGAAGCCACAAGTGAACACTACGGCCCCCGGGTCTACTCACAATTATCATCTCAGCTTTTACTTTTACTTAGCTTTGTTTACTTTTTGCTTTTAGTTCTCACTTTGCAAACAATCTATAAGGGATTGACAACCCCTTCATAGCGTTGGGTGCAAGCTCTTTGTGTTTGTGCAGGTACTTGTGACTTGATGCGATCCTCCTACTGGATTGATACCTTGGTTCTCAAACTGAGGGAAATACTTACCGCCGCTGTGCTACATCACCCTTTCCTCTTCAAGGGAACACCAATGCAAGGCTCCAAGGCCGCGGGGAAATCCTTTGCATACTTGCCAAGGAAATCCCTATAGGCGTAGCCAGCAGCAGAAGGATTTCTGGCGCCGTTGCCAGGGAGAGATCAAGTCAAGATCTATCCAAGTAAATGTCACAAACTCATCTCTTGCATTTACCTTTTTTGCCAGTTGCCTCTCGTTTTCCGCTCTCCCACTTCACCAATTTGCCTTTTTCGTTTGCCTTTTTTTCGTTTGCCTTTTTCGTTCGCCCTTTTCTCTCGCTTGCTTTCTGTTCGCTTGTGTGCCATGTGCCTTCAATATGCTTGCAACTTCGCTTGCTGAAAATCTAGTGATATGGATCCTCATCCACTTGCTAATATCTTTAAGAGATCCAATTATGTTGATCCAATTGCTAGTGAGTCGAGTGCACTTGACTATCTTTGTGGAGTTTTGCTTGAGATGCGTGAATCTAAAAATTTTGAGGAAGAAATTTATGAAGTGATTCATGAGGGCTCCTTGGATGAAAAGCATGATTGCAATGGTTTCACTATAAATTCTATTAGTGACAACCATGCTAAAAATATACAAAACCCTAAGCTTGGGGATGCTAGTTTTGCTATATCCACTACTTGTTGCAATGATCATGAGTGGGGCGATGATTTTTCTTATGATCTTGAAAAATTGTTTAAACCTCAGGATGGATATGATATTTGCAATATTATTGAAAGTGGGTTTGGAGAAGTCATGACTTTAGTTGATGATAATCCCACTATTTTTGAGGAGTGTCAACTTTGAATGCATGTGTATCATGAAAAGAATATCCTATGTGATAGTTACATTGTTGAATTCGAATATGATCCCACATGTAATTATTATGAGAGAGGAAAATATGGTGGTAGAAACTTTCATATGACGAAATCACCTCTCGTTATGTTGAGATTGCTATTGTCTCTTTCTTCTTCCTTGCATATGGTAACTATTGGTTGTCTTGACAATCTGTTTTCCTATAAAATGCCTATGCATAGGAAGTATGTTAGACTTAGATGTGATTTTTACATGCTTTATGATGCTCTCGTTGTGCTTCAATTCTTGTCTTTTGTGTGAGCATCATTGAATTATCAATGCCTGGCTAAGGGCGTTAAACAATAGCGCTTGTTGAGAGGCAACCCAATGAATTTATCTTTTTCTTTCTATTTTGTTGCATCCACACTTTCATAATTCTTTTATGATTGTGTTTTTGTGTTTCTTTTGCGTTTGTGCCAAGTGAAAACGTTATGATTAGTCTTGGGGATGTGTTGGAATTATGCCCTAGAGGCAATAATAAATGTAGTTATTATTATAATTCCTGTATCAAGATAATCGTTTATTATCCATGCTATAATTGTATTGAATGAAGACTCATTTACATGTGTGGATACATAGACAAAACACTGTCCCTAGCAAGCCTCTAGTTGGCTAGCCAGTTGATCAAAGATAGTCAGTGTCTTCTGATTATGAACAAGGTGTTGTTGCTTGATAACTGGATCACGTCATTAGGACAATCACGTGATGGACTAGACCCAAACTAATAGACGTAGCATGTTGATCGTGTCATTTTGTTGCTACTGTTTTCTGCGTGTCAAGTATTTGTTCCTATGACCATGAGATCATATAACTCACTAACATCGGAGGAATACTTTGTGTGTATCAAACGTCGCAACGTAACTGGGTGACTAAAGATGCACTACAGGTATCTCTGAAGGTGTTCGTTGAGTTAGTATGGATCAAGACTGGGATTTGTCACTCCGTGTGACGGCGAGGTATCTCGGGGCCCACTCGGTAATACAACATCACACACAAGCCTTGCAAGCAATGTAACTTAGTGTAAGTTGCGGGATCTTGTATTACGGAACGAGTAAAGAGACTTGTCGGTAAACGAGATTGAAATAGGTATGCGGATACTAACGATCGAATCTCGGGCAAGTAACATACCGAAGGACAAAGGGAATGACATACGGGATTATATGAATCCTTGACACTGAGGTTCAAACGATAAGTTCTTCGTAGAATATGTAGGATCCAATATGGGCATCCAGGTCCCGCTATTGGATATTGACCGAGGAGTCTCTCGGGTCATGTCTACATAGTTCTCGAACCCGCAGGGTCTGCACACTTAAGGTTCGACGTTGTTTTATGCGTATTTGAGTTATATGGTTGGTTACCGAATGTTGTTCGGAGTCCCGGATGAGATCACGGACGTCACGAGGGTTTCCGGAATGGTCCAGAAACGAACATTGATATATAGGATGACCTCATTTGATTATCGGAAGGTTTTTGGAGTTACCGGGAATGTACCGGGAATGACGAATGGGTTCCGGGAGTTCACCGGGGGGGGTGGGAAACCCACCCCGGGGAAGCCCATAGGACTTGAGGGTGGCGCACCAGCCCTTAGTGGGCTGGTGGGACAGCCCAAAAGGGCCCTATGCGCATTGGAAGAAAAATCAAACAGAAAGAAAAAAAAGGAGGAGGTGGGAAGGGAAGGAAGGACTCCCACCCACCAAACCAAGTCCAACTCGGTTTGGGGGGGGGGGGGACCTTCCCCCCTTGGATCGGCCGACCCCCTTGGGGCTCCCAAGGCAAGGCCCCCCCTCTCCCACCCATATATACGGAGATTTTAGGGCTGATTTGAGACGACTTTTCCACGGCAGCCCGACCACATACCTCCACGGTTTTTCCTCTAGATCGCATTTCTGCGGAGCTCGGGCGGAGCCCTGCTGAGACGAGATCATCACCAACCTCCGGAGCGCCGTCACGCTGCCGGAGAACTCTTCTACCTCTCCGTCTCTCTTTCTAGATCAAGAAGGCCGAGATCATCGTCGAGCTGTACGTGTGCTGAACGCGGAGGTGCCGTCCGTTCGGTACTAGATCGTGGGACTGATCGCGGGATTGTTCACGGGGCGGATCGAGGGACGTGAGAACGTTCCACTACATCAACCGCGTTCACTAACGCTTCTGCTGTATGGTCTACAAGGGTACGTAGATCACTCATCCCCTCTCGTAGATGGACATCACCATGATAGGTCTTCGTGCGCGTAGGAAATTTTTTGTTTCCCATGCGACGTTCCCCAACAGTGGCATCATGAGCTAGGTTCATGCGTAGATGTCTTCTCGAGTAGAACACAAATTTTTTTTGTGGGCGGTGATGTGCGTTTTGCTGCCCTCCTTAGTCTTTTCTTGATTCCGCGGTATTGTTTGATTGAAGCGGCTTGGACCGACATTACTCGTACGCTTACGAGAGACTGGTTTCATCGCTATGAGTAACCCTGTTGCTCAAAGATGACTGGCAAGTGTCGGTTTCTCCAACTTTAGTTGAATCGGATTTGACCGAGGAGGTCCTTGGATGAGGTTAACTAGCAACTCATATATCTCCGTTGTGGTGTTTGCGTAAGTAAGATGCGATCCTACTAGATACCCGTGGTCACCACGTAAAACATGCAACAACAAAATTAGAGGACGTCTAACTTGTTTTTGCAGGGTATGCTTGTGAAGTGATATGGCCAACGACGTGATGTGATATATTGGATGTATGAGATGATCATGTTGTAATAGATAATATCGACTTGCACGTCGATGGTACGGCAACCGGCAGGAGCCATAGGGTTGTCTTTATACTAACGTTTGTGCTTGCAGATGCGTTTACTATTTTGCTAGGATGTAGCTTTAGTAGTAATAGCATGAGTAGCACGACAACCCCGATGGCGACATGTTGATGGAGATCATGGTGTGGCGCCGGTGACAAGAAGATCGCGCCGGTGCTTTGGTGATGGAGATCAAGAAGCACGTGATGATGGTCATATCATGTCACTTATGAATTGCATGTGATGTTAATCCTTTTATGCACCTTATTTTGCTTAGAATGATGGTAGCATTATGAGGTGATCTCTCACTAAAATTTCAAGATGAAATTGTGTTCTCCCCGACTGTGCACCGTTGCTATAGTTCGTCGTTTCGAGACACCACGTGATGATCGGGTGTGATAGACTCAACGTTCACATACAACGGGTGCAAAACAGTTGCGCACGCGGAACACTCGGGTTAAGCTTGACGAGCCTAGCATGTGCAGACATGGCCTCGGAACACATGAGACCGAAAGGTCGATCATGAATCATATAGATGATATGATTAGCATAGGGATGCTTACCACTGAAACTATACTCAACTCACGTGATGATCGTACTTGAGCTAGTGTAAGTGGATCATGAACCACTCAAATGACTAGAGAGATGTACTTTTTGAGTGGGAGTTTAGCGAATAATTTGATTAAGTTAAACTCTAATTATCTTGAACATAGTCTAAGTCCACTTTGAATATATTTGTGTTGTAGATCATGGCTCACGCGACAGTCACCCTGAATTTTAATACGTTCCTAGAGAAAGCTAAGTTGAAAGATGATAGAAGCAACTTTGTAGACTGGGCTCATAATCTTAAGCTAATCTTACAAGCTGGGAAGAAGGATTATGTCCTTAATGCTGCGCTAGGAGATGAACCACCCGCCATGGCTGATCAGGATGTTAAGAACGCTTGGTTAGCACGTAAGGAGGACTACTCAGTAGTTCAATGTGCAGTCTTGTATGGCTTAGAACCGGGACTTCAACATCGCTTTGAGCGTCACGGAGCATTTGAGATGTTCCAGGAGTTGAAGTTTATCTTTCAGAAGAATGCCCGGATCGAGAGGTATGAGACCTCCGATAAATTCTATGCTTGCAAGATGGAGGAAAACTCGTCTGTCAGTGAACATGTGCTCAAAATGTCTGGGTACTCAAACCGTCTGGCTGAGCTGGGGATTGAACTCCCGCAAGAGGCTATCACTGACAGAATCCTTCAATCACTGCCGCCAAGCTATAAAGGCTTTGTGTTGAACTACAACATGCAAGGGATGAACAAGTCTCCTAGCGAGTTGTTTGCGATGTTGAAAGTCGCAGAGTCTGAACTCCGTAAAGAGCATCAAGTGTTGATGGTGAATAAGACCACTAGTTTCAAGAGAAATGACAAAGGCAAGAAGGGTAATTCAAAGAAGAGCGGCAAGCCTGTTGCCAATCCGACGAAGAAACCCAAAGCTGGACCTAAGCCTGAAACGGAGTGTTACTATTGCAAGGGTATGGGTCACTGGAAGCGCAATTGCCCCAAGTATCTGGCAGATAAGAAGGCGGCCAAAGAAAAATCAGGTATATTTTATATACAAGTTATTGATGTGTACTTAACCGACTCTCGTAGTAGTGCCTGGGTATTCGATACCGGTTCTGTTGCTCATATTTGCAACTCGAAACAGGAACTGCGAAATAGACGAAGGCTGGCGAAAGATGAAGTGACGATGCGCGTAGGAAATGTTTCCAAGGTTGATGCAATCGCCGTCGGCACAGTTTCACTTCAGTTACCATCAGGATTAGTAATGAACTTAAATCATTGTTATTTAGTGCCTGCGTTGAGCATGAATATTATATCTGGATCTTGTTTATTGCGAGACGGTTACTCTTTTAAGTCAGAGAATAATGGTTGTTCTATTTCGATGAGTAACATCTTTTATGGTCATGCACCCAATGTGAGAGGATTGTTCATATTGAATCTTGATAGCGATACACACATACATAACATTGAGACCAAAAGTGTTAGAGTTAACAATGATAGCGCCATATTTTTGTGGCACTGCCGCTTAGGTCATATTGGTGTAAAGCGCATGAAGAAACTCCATGCTGATGGACTTTTGGAGTCACTTGACTTTGATTCACTTGACACGTGCGAATCATGCCTCATGGGCAAGATGACTAAGACTCCGTTCTCCGGAACAATGGAGCGTGCAAGTGACTTGTTGGAAATCATACATACCGATGTGTGTGGTTCGATGAGCGTGGAGGCACGCGGCGATATCGTTATTTTCTCACCTTCACTGACGATTTGAGTAGATATGGTTATATCTACTTGATGAAGCACAAGTCTGAAACATTTGAAAAGTTCAAGCAATTTCAGAGTGAAGTTGAAAATCATCGTAACAAGAAGATCAAGTTCCTACGGTCTGATCGTGGGGGTGAATATCTGAGTTTCGAGTTTGGTGCTCACTTAAGACAATGTGGAATTGTTTCACAGTTGACACCGCCTGGAACACCACAGCGTAATGGTGTGTCCGAACGTCGTAATCGTACTTTATTAGAGATGGTGCGATCTATGATGTCTCTTACCGATTTGCCGTTATCGTTTTGGGGTTATGCATTAGAAACAGCTGCATTCACTTTAAATAGGGCACCATCAAAATCCATTGAGACGACACCATACGAACTGTGGTATGGCAAAAGGCCAAAGTTGTCGTTTCCTAAAGTTTGGGGATGTGATGCTTATGTCAAAAAGCTTCAGCCTGAAAAGCTGGAACCCAAAGCGGAAAAGTGCGTCTTCATAGGTTACCCAAAAGAGACAGTTGGGTACACCTTCTATCTCAAATCCGAGGGCAAAGTGTTTGTTGCTAAAAATGGAGCTTTTCTCGAGAAGGAGTTTCTCTCGAGAGAATTGAGTGGGAGGAAGATAGAACTTGACGAGGTTGTCGAACCTCTCATCCCTCTGGATGGTGGCGCAGGGCCAGGGGAAACCTCTGTCATTGCGACGCCGGTTGAGGAGGAAGTTAATGATGATGATCATGAAACTCCGGTTCAAGTTTTTGTCGAACCACGCAGGTCGACGAGACCACGTACTGCTCCAGAGTGGTACTGTAATCCCGTCTTATCAATCATATTGTTGGACAACAATGAACCTGCAAATTATGAAGAAGCAATGGTGGGCCCAGATTCCAACAAATGGCTAGAAGCCATGAAGTCCGAGATAGGATCCATGTATGAGAACAAAGTGTGGACTTTGGAGGTACTGCGTGAGGGCCGCAAGGCTATTCAGAACAAATGGATCTTTAAGAGGAAGATGGACGCTGACGGCAATGTGATCGTTTATAAAGCTCGACTTGTGGCAAAGGGTTTTTCACAAGTTCAAGGAGTTGACTACGATGAGACATTCTCACCCGTAGCAATGCTTAAGTCCGTCAGAATCATGTTAGCAATAGCTGCATTTTTCGATTATGAAATCTGGCAGATGGATGTCAAAACGGCGTTCCTTAACGGTTTCCTTAAGGAAGAGTTGTATATGATGCAACCCGAAGGTTTTGTCGATCCTAAGAATGCTAACAAGGTGTGCAAGCTCCAGCGATCCATTTATGGACTGGTGCAAGCATCTCGGAGTTGGAACAAACGCTTTGATGAGGTGATCAAAGCATTTGGGTTTATACAAGTGGTTGGAGAATCTTGTATTTACAAGAAAGTGAGTGGGAGCTCTGTGGCGTTTCTAATATTATATGTGGATGACATATTGCTGATTGGAAACAACGTGGAGTTTTTGGAGAGAAGGATTACTTGAATAAAAGTTTCTCTATGAAGGACCTAGGAGAAGCTGCTTACATTCTAGGCATTAAGATCTATAGGGATAGATCAAAACGCCTGATATGACTTTCACAAAGCACATACCTTGATAAAGTTTTGAAGAGGTTCAAAATGGAACAGTCCAAGAAGGGGTTCTTGCCAGTTTTACAAGGTACGAGATTGAGTAAGACTCAGTGCCCAGCAACTGATGAAGAAAGAGAGCATATGCGTTCCGTCCCCTATGCTTCAGCCATAGGTTCTATCATGTATGCAATGTTGTGCACTAGACGGGACGTTAGCCTAGCCATAAGTATGGCAGGTAGTTTCCAGAGTAATCCAGGAGTGGATCACTGGACAGCGGTCAAGAATATCCTGAAGTACCTGAAAAGGACTAAGGAGATTTTTCTCGTGTATGGAGGTGACGAAGAGCTCGCCGTAAAAGGTTACGTCGATGCAAGCTTTGACACAGATCCGGACGACTCTAAGTCGCAAACCGGATACGTATTTATTCTTAATAGGGGTGCGGTAAGCTGGTGCAGTTCCAAGCAAAGCGTCGTAGCAGATTCTACATGTGAAGCAGAGTACATGGCTGCCTCGGAGGCGGCTAAGGAGGGTGTCTGGATGAAGCAGTTCATGACGGATCTTGGAGTGGTGCCAAGCGCACTGAATCCAATAACCTTGTTCTGTGACAACACGGGTGCCATTGCCTTAGCAAAGGAACCACGGTTTCACAAGAAGTCCAGACACATCAAACGACGCTTGAACCTCATCCGCGACTACGTCGAAGGAGAGGACGTAAATATATGCAAAGTGCACACGGATCTGAATGTAGCAGACCCGTTGACTAAACCTCTTCCACGGCCAAAGCATGATCAACACCAGAACTGTATGGGTGTTAGATTTATTACAATGTAATTCGCATGATGATGTGAGGGCTAGATTATTGACTCTAGTGCAAGTGGGAGACTGTTGGAATTATGCCCTAGAGGCAATAATAAATGTAGTTATTATTATAATTCCTGTATCAAGATAATCGTTTATTATCCATGCTATAATTGTATTGAATGAAGACTCATTTACATGTGTGGATACATAGACAAAACACTGTCCCTAGCAAGCCTCTAGTTGGCTAGCCAGTTGATCAAAGATAGTCAGTGTCTTCTGATTATGAACAAGGTGTTGTTGCTTGATAACTGGATCACGTCATTAGGACAATCACGTGATGGACTAGACCCAAACTAATAGACGTAGCATGTTGATCGTGTCATTTTGTTGCTACTGTTTTCTGCGTGTCAAGTATTTGTTCCTATGACCATGAGATCATATAACTCACTAACATCGGAGGAATACTTTGTGTGTATCAAACGTCGCAACGTAACTGGGTGATTATAAAGATGCTCTACAGGTATCTCTGAAGGTGTTCGTTGAGTTAGTATGGATCAAGAGTGGGATTTGTCACTCCGTGTGACGGAGAGGTATCTCGGGGCCCACTCGGTAATACAACATCACACACAAGCCTTGCAAGCAATGTAACTTAGTGTAAGTTGCGGGATCTTGTATTACGGAATGAGTAAAGAGACTTGCCGGTAAACGAGATTGAAATAGGTATGCGGATACTAACGATCGAATCTCGGGCAAGTAACATACCGAAGGACAAAGGGAAGGACATACGGGATTATATGAATCCTTGACACTGAGGTTCAAACGATAAGTTCTTCGTAGAATATGTAGGATCCAATATGGGCATCCAGGTCCCGCTATTGGATATTGACCGAGGAGTCTCTCGGGTCATGTCTACATAGTTCTCGAACCCGCAGGGTCTGCACACTTAAGGTTCGACGTTGTTTTATGCGTATTTGAGTTATATGGTTGGTTACCAAATGTTGTTCGGAGTCCCGGATGAGATCACGGACGTCACGAGGGTTTCCGGAATGGTCCGGAAACGAAGATTGATATATAGGATGACCTCATTTGATTACCGGAAGGTTTTCGGAGTTACCGGGAATGTACCGGGAATGACGAATGGGTTCCGGGAGTTCACCAGGGGGGGCAACCCACCCCGGGGAAGCCCATAGGCCTTGAGGGTGGCGCACCAGCCCTTAGTGGGCTGGAGGGACAGCCCAAAAGGGCCCTATGCGCATTGGAAGAAAAATCAAAGAGAAAGAAAAAAAAGGAGGAGGTGGGAAGGGAAGGAAGGACTCCCACCCACCAAACCAAGTCCAACTCGGTTTGGGGGGGGGAGACCTTTCCCCTTGGCTCGGCCGACCCCCTTGGGGCTCCTTGAGCCCCAAGGCAAGGCCCCCCCCTTTCCCACCTATATATACGGAGGTTTTAGGGCTGATTTGAGACGACTTTTCCACGGCAGCCCGACCACATACCTCCACGGTTTTTCCTCTAGATCGCGTTTCTGCGGAGCTCGGGCGGAGCCCTGCTGAGACGAGATCATCACCAACCTCCGGAGCACCGTCATGCTGCCAGAGAACTCTTCTACCTCTCCGTCTCTCTTGCTGGATCAAGAAGTCCAAGATCATCGTCGAGCTGTACGTGTGCTGAACGCGGAGGTGCCGTCCGTTCGTTACTAGATCGTGGGACTGATCGCGGGATTGTTCGCGGGGCGGATCGAGGGACATGAGGACGTTCCACTACATCAACCGCGTTCACTAACGCTTATGTTGTACGGTCTACAAGGGTACGTAGATCACTCATCCCCTCTCGTAGATGGACATCACCATGATAGGTCTTCGTGCGCGTAGGAAATTTTTTGTTTCCCATGCGACGTTCCCCAACAGGATGATCGTTTGATCATGCTGGAAAAGACAGAAACTTTCTGCTCACGAAAAGAATTTTCATTTTTTTTCTGTGAGAGATTTTGAGTTGATTATTTTTTCTGCTGATTTATCCGCAAATTATTCAGACTGTCGTAAGCTTTCAGAATTTTTGAAGTGCCACAAATATACGAAGTATACAGATTGTTACAGACTAGTCTTCTGTTAACATATTCTGTTTTTTTGAGTTGGTTGCTTATTTTGATGAAACTATGGATAGTATCGGGGGGTATTAGCCATGGAAGATTGAAAATACAGTAACCCAACATCAACATAAGTAGAATTCAAGTTTGCTACAGTACGTAAGGAAGTGGTGATTTGCTTTCTTATACTAATGATATCACGAGTTTGTGTTTAAGTTTCGTGTTGTGAAGTTTTCAAGTTTTGGGTGAAGTTCTTATGGACAAAGAGATAAAGAGTGGCAAGAGCTCAAGCTTGGGGATGCCCAAGGCACCCCAAGTTGATTCAAGGATGCCGAAAAAGCCTAAGCTTGGGGATGCCCCGGGAAGGCATGCCCTCTTTCGTCTTCAATCCATCGGTAACGTTACTTGGGGCTATATTTTTATTCACCACATGTTATGTGTTTTGCTTGGAGCGTCTTGTATCGTAGGAGTCTTTTATTTTTGTTGTGTCACAATCTTCCTTGCTGCAC
The DNA here is from genome assembly GCF_904849725.1 of Hordeum vulgare subsp. vulgare. NCBI lineage: Eukaryota > Viridiplantae > Streptophyta > Magnoliopsida > Poales > Poaceae > Hordeum > Hordeum vulgare. The sequence continues at coordinate 535,666,330 of NC_058523.1, read as the reverse complement.
ACCTATAGAGAGAGACATGCACTCACCGTGATTTTTGTCGAGCTTCACTTATATCCTTTGGTTAGACAATTCAGCTCACATGTGTTTCACTTATATCTTTTGAGCTAGTTGATTTTTCTCTGTGTGCTTCACATCTATCTTTTAGAGCACGACAGTGTGTGGCGTGGTAGTTGATCTATCCTATGAAAGTAGTCTCAAAAGGGGTAGTTATCCAAAGGGATATGAAAACTTCCACCTTCATGTGCATTGAGTAGTTAGAGAAGTTTGATTCATCTCAATTAGTTTTGAGTTGTGGTTGTGGTAATATTGAAGTTATACTAGTAAGGTGTTGTGGATCTAGAAATACTTGTGTTGAAGTTAGTGATTCCCGTAGCATGCACGTATGGTGAAACGCTATGTGATGAAGTCTGAGCATGATTAGTTTATTGATTGTCATCCTTTGTGTAGCGGTCGGGATCGCGCGATGGTTTATACCTACCAACCCTTCCCCTAGGAGTATGCGTTGAATGCTTTGCTTCGATTACTACTACAACTTTTGCAACAAGTATATGAGTTCTTCATGACTAATGTTGAGTCCATGGTTTATATGCACTTTCACCTTCCACCATCACTATCTTCTTTAGTGTCGTGCAACTTTCGCCGGTGCATAAAACCACCATTAGCCTCCCTCAAAACAGCCACCATACCTACCTACTATGGCTTTTTCAAAGCCATTCCGAGAGATATTGGTATGCAACTACCACCATGACATGTGCCACCACTTCTACATTGCCATTGCATGATCATAATACAGCTAGCATGATGTTTCCATTGATGTCTATGCCATGCTAGATCATTGTCACGGTACACTACCGAAGGCATTTTATATAGAGTCATCATTGCTCTAAGTTTTGAGTTGTAAGTGTGATGATCATCATTGATGGAGCATTGTCCCATGTGAGGAAATAAAAGAGGCCAGTGAAGCCCATTTACAAAAAGAGGCCAAATATGCCCACCAAAATAAAAATAAATAAATAAGAGGCCAAAGAGCCCACCAAAAGAATGAGAGAAAAAGAGAGAAGGGACAATGCTACTATCTTTCCACACTTGTGCTTATTAAGCACCATGATCTTCATGATTGAGAGTCTCTCGTTTTGTCACCACCATATAGCTAGTGGGAAATTTTCATTATATAACTTGGCTTGTATATTCCAATGATGGGCTTCCTCAAAATTGCCTTAGGTCTTCGTGAGCAAGCAAGTTGGATGCACACCCACCAGTTTTCTTTAAGAGCTTTCACATACTCTTAGATCTAGTGCATCATTTGTATGGCAATCCCTACTCATTCACATTGATATCTATTGATGAGCATCTCCATAGCTCATTGATATGCCTAGTCAATGTGACCATCTTCTCCTTGTTTGCCTTGCAGCCTCCACCACACTCCATTCCACTTATAGTGCTAAAACCATGGCTCACGCTCATGTATTGCATGAGAGTTGAAAAAGTTTGAGGAAGTAAAGGTGTGAAAACAATTACTTGGCCAATACCGACGTTGTGCATGATTTAAATTCGTTGTGCAAGGATGATAGAGCATAGCCAGACTATATGATTTTGTAGGGATGACTTTCTTTTGGCCTTGTTGTTTTGAATGTTCATGATTACCTTGCTAGTTTGCTTGAAGTATTATTGTCTCCACGTCAATAGCAAACTATTGTTTTGAATCTAACGGATCTGAACATTCATGTCACATAAGAGGAGTTACAAAGGACATCTATGCTAGGTAGCATGAAAGCATCAAAAAATCATTCTTTATCACTTCCCTACTCGAGGACGAGTAGGAGTTAAGCTTGGGGATGCTTGATACGTCTCAAACGTATCTATAATTTTTGATGGTTTCATGCTGTTATATTGTCAACTTTGGATGTTTTATATACCTTTTATATCTTTTTTGGGACTAACTTATTAATTCAGTGCCAAGTGCCAGCTCCTGTTTTTTTGTGTGTTTTTGACTCTTTTCAGATCTGATTTTGGAACGGAGTCCAAATGGAATAAAATCCCCGAAATGAATTTTTCCAGAACAGAAGAAGATCGGGGGACTTGAGGGCCAAGGCAGGAGGCCCACAAGGAGCCCACAAGCCCTGTAGCCGCGGCCAAGGGGACCACGGCTACCAGGCTTGTGGCCTCCCTGGAGCTCCCCCGCCCTAGCTCTTTGGCCTATATATTCCCTAAAATCCCAGAAAAAATAAGGGCGTCCACGAAACCACTTTTCCGCAGCCGCAAGCTTCCGTTTCCGCGAGTTAGTAGCTTCCCGGTGCCCTGTCGGAGGGGACTTTGGAGTTGGAGGGCTTCTAAATCAACATCATTGCCTCTCCAATGACTCGTGAGTAGTCTACTTTAGACCTACGGGTCCGTAGTTAGTAGCTAGATGGCTTCTTCTCTCTCTTGGATCTTCAATACAAAGTTCTCCATGATCTTCATGGAGATCTATCCGATGTAATCCTCTTCGGTGGTGTGTTTGTCGAGATCCGATGAATTGTGGATTTGTGACCAGATTATCTATGAATTATATTTGAGTCTTTGCTGATTTCTTATATGCATGATTTGATATCCTTGTAAGTCTCTCCTAGTCTTGGGTTTTGTTTGGCCAACTAGATCTATGATTCTTGCAATGGGAGAAGTGCTTGGTTTTGGGTTCATATCGTGCGGTGACCTTTCCCAGTGACAGAAGGGGAAACAGGGCACGCATCATGTTGTTGCCATCAAGGGTAACAAGATGGTCTTTCATCATAGATTTGAGATTGTCCATCTACATCATGTCATATTGCTTAAGGCGTTACTCTGTTCTTATGAACTCAATACACTAGATGCATGTTGGATAGCGGTCGACGTGTGGAGTAATAGTAGTAGATGCAGAAAATATCGGTCTACTTGTTTTGCACGTGATGCCTATATGTATGCCATAGATAACGTCATGACTTTGCGCGGCTCTATCAATTGCTCGACAGTAATTCGTTCACCCACCGTCTACTTGCTTTCATGAGAGAAGCCACTAGTGAACACTACAGCCCCCGGGTCTACTCACAATTATCATCTCAACTTTAATTTTACTTTGCTTTATTTACTTTTTGCTTTCAGTTCTCACTTTGAAAACAATCTATAAGGGATTGACAACCCCTTCATAGCGTTGGGTGCAAGCTCTTTATGTTTGTGCAGGTACTTGTGACTTGACGCGGTCCTCCTACTGGATTGATACCTTGGTTCTCAAACTGAGGGAAATACTTACCGCTGTTGTGCTACATCACCCTTTCCTCTTCAAGGGAACACCAATGCAAGGCTCCAAGTCCGCGGGGGAATCCTTTGCATACTTGCCAAGGAAATACCTATAGGCGTAGCCAGCGGCAGACATCATACTTAGCAAGCGTTTTACGGAAAGCACCATGAATAAAATATGAACCACCATCAGTCATTTAATATCTAGGGACTCCAAATCTAGGAAAAATAACTTCTTTAAGCATCTTAGTAGAGGTGTTATGATCAACACTACTAGTTGGGATAGCTTCTACCCACTTAGTAACGTAATCAACAGCAACTAGAATATGAGTATACCCGTTAAACTTTGGAAAAGGTCCCATATAATCAAAACCCCAAACATCAAATGGTTCAATAACAAGTGAAAATTCATAGGCATTTCCCGACGTTTACTGATATTACATATTCTTTGACATTCATCACAAGACAAGACGAACTTACGAGCATCCTTGAAGAGAGTGGGCCAATAAAAACCAGATTGCAATACCTTGTGTACAGTTCTATCTCCCGCATGGCGTCCTGCGTAAGCCTCGGAGTGACACTTCTGTAGGAGCTATCCCTGTTCATGCTCAGGTACACAACGTCTAATAACACCATCTACTCCTTCTTTATAAAGGTGAGGATCATCCCAAAAGTAATGTCTCAAATCATAAAAGAACTTTTTCTTTTGTTGGTGTGTGAAACTAGGTGGTATATATTTAGCAACAATATAATTAGCATAATCAGCATACCATTGTGTACCACGTGAAGCATTGATGACATTCAATTGTTCATCACGATAGCTATCATCAATAGGTTGTGGGTCATCAAGAACATTCTCTAACCTAGACAAGTTATCTCCTACGGGGTTCTTAGCACCCTTCCTATCAACAACATGCAAATCAAATTCTTGTAGCAAGAGAACCCATCTAATAAGTCTAGGTTTAGCATCTTTCTTTTCCAAGAGATATTTAATAGCAGCATGATCGGTGTGAATAGTAACTTTGGAATCAACAATATAAGATCTGAACTTATCACATGCAAACACAACAGCTAAAAATTATTTTTTAGTAGTAGCATAGTTTCTTTGGGCACTGTCTAGAGTTTTACTAGCATAGTGAATAACATTTAATTTCTTATCAACTCTTTGTCCTAGAACAGCACCAACAGCATGATCACTAGAATCACACATAATTTCAAAAGGTAGGTTCCAATCGGGTGGTTGAACAATAGGTGCAGTTATCAAGGCCTTCTTAAGTATTTCAAATGCTTCTTCACAATCATCATCAAAAACAAATGGAATATCTTTTTGCAAGAGATTGGTGAGAGGCCTAGAAATCTTAGAGAAGTCTTTAATGAACCTTCTATAGAAACCACCATGACCAAGGAAACTTCTTATACCTTTAATGTCTGTAGGGCATGGCATTTTCTCGATCGCATCAACTTTAACTTTATCGACTTCAATACCTCTTTCAGAAATTTTATGTCCTAAGACGATGCCTTCATTAACCATAAAGTGGCACTTCTCCCAATTCAAGAGAAGGTTAGTATGTTTACATCTCTACAAAACTCGATCAAGGTTTCTCAAGCAATCATCAAAATAAGATATGTAAACGGAGAAATCATCCATGAAAACCTCAACAATCTTTTCACAAAAGTCAGAGAAAATAGCCATCATACATCTTTGAAAGGTAGCAGGTGCATTTCATAAACCAAAAGGCATAAGTCTATAAGAAACGGTACCGAAAGGGCAAGTAAAAGTGGTTTTCTCCTTATCAGATTGTGCAACAGGTATTTGGGAGAAACCAGAATAACCATCTAGAAAGCAAAAGTGTGTATGTTTAGACAATCTTTCTAGCATTTGATCAATAAAAGGTAAAGGGTAATGATCTTTCTTAGTAGCTTCATTTAATTTCCTAAAATCAATTACCCTCCTATAGCCAGTAACAATTCTTTGTGGGATCAATTCATCTTTATCATTAGGGACAATGGTAATACCTCCCTTCTTAGGGACACAATGCACCGGACTTACCCAATCACTATGAGCAACATGATAAATAATACCTGCTTCCAAGAGCTTTAATATTTCTTTTCTTACCACCTCTTTCATCTTAGGATTTAATCTTCATTGATGATCGACAACTGGTTTGGAATCAGGATCAGTTTTAGTTTTATGCTGGCATAGAGTGGGACTAATGCCCTTAAGATCATCAAGAGTATATCCAATAGTAGCACGGTGCTTCCTCAGAGTTTTCAATAATTTCTTTTATCCATGCTCTGAAAGGTTAGCACTAATAATAACAGGATATATCTCTTTTTCATCAAGATAAGCATACTTAAGAGTATCAGGTAATTGTTTAAGCTCAAACATAGGATCACCCTTTGGTGGAGGTGGATCTCCAAGTAATTCAACAGGCAAATTATTCTTAAGGATAGGATGTTGCTCAAAGATAACTCTATCTATCTCATTCCTTTCATCCATATGCATATCAGTTTCATATTCAAGCAAGTATTGCTCTAAAGGATCAGTAGGAGGCACAGCAATAGAAGCAAGAGCAATAATTTCATCCTTACTAGACAATTCTTTTTCATGAGGTTGTCTACCAAACTTAGAAAAAATAAATTCATGTGACACGCCTTCAAAGCCAACAGTAACAGTTCGTTTCTCACAATCAATCTGAGCATTAACAGTATTGAGGAAAGGTCTACCAAATATGATGGGACAAAAGTTATCCTGTGTGGTAGCAAGAACAAGAAAATTAGTAGGATACTTAGTTTTACCACACAAGAATTCAACATCTCTCACAATTCCCATAGGGCAGATAGTATCTCTATTAGCAAGTTGAATAGTAACATCAATAAATTCCATCTCGAGAGGTGCAATCTCATCTTTAATTTAATTATATAAAGATCGAGGTATTGCACTAACACTAGCACCCATGTCACATAAACCATGATAACAATGATCTCCTATCTTAATAGAAACAACAGGCATGCCAACAACAGGTTTATGTTTGTCTCTAGCATGAGGTTTAGCAATTCTAGCAGCATCTTCACAAAATTGAATAACATGGCCATCAATATTATCGGCCAAGAGATCTTTAATAATAGCAATGCTAGGTTCAACTTTAATTTGCTCAGGGGGTGTAGGTGTTCTAATGTATCCCTTAGGTATCAAAGTTGAAGCTTTAGCATGATCCTTTATTCTAACAGGGAAAGGTGGTTTCTCAATGTAAGCACTAGGAACAATAGGATCATTATAAGCAATAACTTTCTCTTCAACTAGATTGGGTTTTACTACATTGATTTCTATGGGAGGATGATATTTAAACCACTTCTCCTTAGGGATATTAATATGAGCAGCAAATGAAACACATAATGAAGCTACTACCTCAGAGTCAAGTCCATGTTTAGCGCTAAAATCACGAAAAGTATTTGTTTCAACTAAGGATTTAATGCAATCAAACTTAAGATTCATACCTGACTCCTTCCCTTCATCAAACTCCCAATCTTCAGAGTTGCGTTTAATTCTTTCCAATAAATCCCATTTGAAATCAATATCTCTCTTCATAAAAGAACCGGTACAAGAAGTGTCAAGCATGGTGTGATTGTCATGAGAAAGCCGAGCATAAAAGTTCATAATAATAATTTCTCTAGGGAGCTCATGGTTGGGGCATGAATATAACATTGACTTAAGCCTCCCCAATCTTGAGCGATACTTTCTCTATCATGAGGCCAAAAATTATAGATATAATTCCGATCACGATGTACCAAATGCATAGGATAAAACTTTTGATGAAATTCCAATTTCAATCGGTTGTAGTTCCATGATCTAGTATCATCACATATCCTTTACCATGTCAATGCTTTATACCTCAAAGATAAGGGAAAGACCTTCTTCTTGACCTCATCCTCGGGCAAACCTGCAAGCTTAAATAAACCACAAACTTCATCTACATAGATTAGATGCAAGTCGGGATGTGATGTTCCATCTCGTGTAAAAGTATTAGCCAACAGTTTCTCTAGCATACCCGAAGGAATTTCATAATAAATATTTTCAGTAGGTGCAATAGGTTGAGGAGCAACTCTTTGTGCTTCCGGTCGAGGTGAAGATACCCCGAACAAGCCCCTCAAAGGATTAGTTTCCATAGTGACAAGTGACAATAAATTTCAGCACACTATATAAATGTTTCCTTACCAAATTCCACTCACCAAAGGCGCTTCACTCCCCGGCAACGACGCCAGAAAAGAGTCTTGATGAACCAAAAGTGTAGGGGACCTATCGTAGTCCTTCCGATAAGTAAGAGTGTCGAACCCAACGAGGAGCAGAAGTAAATGACAAGTGGTTTTCAGCAAGGTATTCTCTGCAGGCACTAAAATTATTGCTAACAGATAGTTGTGTATAAGATAATTCGTAACGGGTAGCAAGTAAAAATAGTAACAAAGGTGCAGCAAGATGGCCCAATCCCTTTTGTAGCAAGGGACAAGCATGGACGAACTCTTATATAAGGTAAAGCGCTCCCGAGGACACATGGGAATTTCGGTCAAGCTAGTTTTCGTCATGTTCATATGATTCTCGTTCGCTATTCTGATAGTTTGATATGTGGGTGGACCGGTGCTTAGGTGTTGTACTTACTTGGACAAACATCCCAGTTATGATCAACCCCTCTCGCAAGCATCCGCAACTACGAAAGAAGAATTAAGACAAAGTCTAACCATAGCATTAAACTAGTGGATCCAAATCAGCCCCATACGAAGGAACACATAAACTAGGGTTTAAGCTTCTGTCACCCTAGCAACCCATCATCTACTTATTACTTCCCAATGCCTTCCTCTGGTCCCAAATAATGGGAAAGTTTTATGTAGTCGACGTTCACATAACACCACTGGAGGAAAGACAACATACAACGCATCAAAATATCGAACGAATCCCAAATTCACATGACTACTTATAGCAAGACTTATCCCATGTCCTCAGGAAAAAACGTAACTACTCACAAAGCATAATTATGTTCATGATCAAAGAGGTATTGAATAGCATAAAGGATCTGAACATACGATCTTCCACCGAGTAAACCAACTAGCATCAACTACAAGGAGTAATTAACAATACTAGCAACCTTAGAAGTACCAATCGGGGTCGCGAGACGGAGATTGGGTACAAGAGATGAACTAGGGTTTGGAGATGAGATGGTGCTGATGAATATGTTGATGGAGATGAGTCCCCTCTGATGAGAGGAGTGTTGGTGATGACGATGGCGATGATTTCCCCCTCCGGGAGGGAAGTTTCCCTGGAAGGACGACCCTGTCGGAGCTCTAGATTGGTTCTGCTCAAGTTTCGCCTCGTGGCCGTGGCGTTTCTTCCCGAAAGCTCTCCCTTGTTTTTTTCTGGGACAAAACCCTCCTTATAGCAGAAGATGGGAGCCGGAGGGGTAACAGGGGGCCCACGAGCCACCCAGGCGCGGCGAGAGGGGTAGGGCGCTCCTGGCACGCTCGTGACCTCCTGGTGCCCCCCCTCCAGTATTTCTTCCGCCCAATATTTTTTATATATTCCACAAAAATTCCTCGAAAGTTTCCAGGTCATTCCGAGTACTTTTATTTCTGCACAAAAACAACACCATGGCAATTCTGCTGAAAACAACGTCAGTCCGGGTTAGTTCCATTCAAATCATGCAAATTAGAGTCCAAAACAAGGGCAAAAGAGTTTGGAAAAGTAGATACGATGGAGACGTATCAGTTACCCCGAGTGGAAGGTTGAGATGTAGTCAGCAGCAAGTTTTCCCTTACACAAAGACTGTAAGGTTTATCGAACCAGGAGGACTCCTAGGATCAAGAAGTAGGTGTCTGCTGTCCTGGCTAGTAGAAGACGTGGACCTACACACACAACAAATAACTTTTCTCCCAACGAGTACAGAGAGGTTGTCAATCTCTACGGCCTTGTAGTTTGCAAAGGATCAAAACACAAGTGGGAAAAGTAATAGTAATTGCAACGAAAAAGTAAATGAAAATGGTAAATAATGGAGGTGTAAACGATGGTGGTGATATGGACCGGAGTCGCATGATGTTCACTAGTGATGTCTCTCTCCCAAAAGACAATAAAAAACTATGCTTGGGTAAACAAATTACATTTGGGCAATTGACAGAATTATGAACGCATCACAATGCTGATTATGCTACTTGATAGTTAGAGGTTCAATAGTAACAGGCAGTACGCCAAGACAAGTAGACCGTTTATTCATCAGCATCTACTTACTAATCATCCACCTTGAGATATCTATCGAGAACATCTCGCTGGTATTAAGTTGCGAGCCCCACCCAAAGTGTAAACTCAAAGCAATGGACAACTGCATTAACGAACTATGCGTAAGGTAAACAATCCTTGCAACCGTGGTCACAAGCACCGTTGTTTTCTCCCTGGTGGCAACAGCACAACCGTTGGATTTACAATCTACTTACTCGGCCAAAGCAATAAATGGCAACAGAGAACACGCATGAATCACTAAGGAACATAATATAAAGGATAATCATATATATAACTCATAACAATCTGAACATAATCTCATAATCCATCGGATCCCAACAAACCGAGCATAGAAATAGCAAGAGAATTACATAGATGCCTTGATTATGTAGGGAAGCTCACAAGGACTAACCATTGAAGCACAAGATTGGAGAGAAAACATCACATAGCTACTGGTCATGGACCCATGGTCCAAGGAGGACTACTTACGGCAGGTCCGGGAAGCGTCCGTGGCGGTGGATAAGCTCCAGGAGGTCAATCCTCCCTCGGACAGGGCGCCGGGAAGAGGTGTCCTGACGCTCCTGATCTCGAAAAGTGCTTCAGCGGCGGAACGATGGATAAATTCGTGATTTCGAATCCCATATAGGGGTTTCCTCATCAAGGGGTAAATATACGTGAAAGGAGGGCACCAGAGGAGGTGGGACCCACCCAGGCGGCCTCCTCGCGCGTCCTGGGGCTGGGTCTTGCCCACAGGTCGCCTGGGCGGCCCCTGGCACCCCTATGCCCCCTTTCGTGCTTCATGAAGCTTCTAGTGCGCTGATTTTTATATATTTTTCTCGAGATTTTTCGGGCTTCGGAAAATTGGGTAAAAGCCCATGCAAAATAGACATCAGCAGACAAAAACTCGCGCTGGGTGCACTGAGTTAGTAGGTTAGTCCAAATATGTGTAAAATGATATAAAAGTGTAACAAAACATATAACAATGTCACCCAAAAGATCATGGAACAAGCAGAAATTATAGATACATTTGGGACGTATGAGTGTGTACAAACCCAAACGCTTTGATCACCTCATCAAAGCGAATGTTCCAACTGCGAGATGCTTGTACCAGCCCATAGATGGAGCGCTGGAGCTTGCATACCTTGTTAGCATTGCTAGGATCGACAAAACCTTTCACCTGTATCATATATAATTCTTGTTTAAGAAAGCCATTCAGGAATGCTGTTTTGACGTCCATTTGCCAGATTTCATAATCATAAAATGCGGCAATTGCTAACATGATTCGGACCGACTTCAGCATCGCTACGGGTGATAAGGTCTCATTGTAGTCAATCCCTTGAACTTGTCGATAACCCTTAGCGAAAATTCAAGCCTTATAGATGGTCACATTACCATCCGCGTCAGTCTTCTTCTTAAAAATCCATTTATTTTCTATGGCTCGCGGATCATCGGGCAAGTCCACCAAAGTCCATTGTTTGTTCTCATACATGGATTCTATCTCGGATTTCATGGCGTCAAGCCATTTGTTGGAATCCGGGCCCGCCATCGCTTCTTCATAGTTGGAAGGTTCACTGTTGTCCAACAACATGATTTCTATGACATGGTTGCCATACCACTCTGGTGTGGAATGTACCCTTGTCGACCTTCGAGGTTCAATAGCAACTTGATCCGAAGTGTCATGATCATCATCATTTACTTCATCTCTAGCCGGTGCACGCGCCTCAGAAACATTTTCTTGCACTGCGCTACTCTCCGGTCCGAGAGGAGGTACAATTACCTCATCAATTTCTATTTTCCTCCCACTTACTTCTTTCGAGAGAAACTCTTTCTCTAGAAAGGATCCGTTCTTAGCAACAAAGATCTTGCCTTTAGATCTAAGATAGAAGGTGTACCCAATAGTTTCCTTAGGGTATCCTATGAATACACATTTTTTCGCTTTGGGTTCGAGCTTCTCTGGTTGAAGTTTCTTCACATAAGCATCACAACCCCAAACTTTAAGAAATGACAGCTTAGGTTTCTTGCCAAACCATAATCTATACGGTGTCGTCTCAACGGATTTAGACGGTGCCCTATTTAAAGTGAATGCGGCAGTTTCCAATGCATATCCCGAAAATGATAGCGGTAAATCGGTAAGGGACATCATAAATCGCACCATGTCCAATAAAGTGCGATTACGACATTCAGACACACAGTTACGCTGCGGTGTGCCAGGCGGCGTGAGTTGTGAAACAATTCCACATTTCCTTAGGTGTGTGCCAAACTCGTGACTCAAATATTCTCCTCCACGATCAGATCGTAGAAACTTTATTTTCTTGTCACATTGATTCTCCACCTCACTCTAAAATTCCTTGAAATTTTGAAAGGTTTCAGACTTGTGCTTCATTAAGTAGACATACCCATATCTACTTAAGTCATGAGTGAGGGTGAGAACAGAACGATAGCCACCGTGAGCCTCAACACTCATTGGACTGCATACATCGGTATGTATTATTTCCAATAAGTTGGTTGCTCGCTCCACTGTTCCGGAGAATGGAGTCTTGGTCATGTTGCCCATGAGGCACGGTTCGCATGTGTCAAATGATTCAAAATCAAGTGACTCCAAAAGTCCATCTGTATGGAGTTTCTTCATGCGCTTTACGCCGATATGACCAAGGCGGCAGTGCCACAAGTATGTGGGACTATCATTATCAACCTTACATCTTTTGGTACTCACACTATGAATATGTGTAACATCACGATCGAGATTCATCGGGAATAAACCATTGACCAGCGGGGCATGACCATAAACCAACCACTCATATAAATAGAACAACCATTATTCCCAGATTTAAATGAGTAGCCATCTTGCATCAAGCGAGATCCTGATACAATGTTCATGCTCAAAGGTGGTACTAAATAACAATTATTAAGGTTTAAAACTAATCCCGAAGGTAGATGTAGAGGTAGCGTGCCGACAGCGCTCACAACGACCTTGGAACCATTCCCGACGCGCATCGTCACCTCGTCCTTAGCCAGCCGACGCTTGTTCCGCAGTTCCTGTTTAGAGTTGCAAATGTGAGCAACAGCACCGGTATCAAATACCCAGGAGCTACTACGAGTGTTGGTATGGTAGACACAATAACAAGTATATCACATATACCTTTGACGTTGCCAGCCTTCTTGTCCGCTAAGTACTTGGGGCAATTCCGCTTCCAGTGAGAGGTTCCCTTGTAGTAATAGCACTCAGTCTCACGCTTAGGTCCTTTCTTTGACTTCTTCCCTGCAACCAGCTTACCGGGCGTGACAACTGCTTTGCCGTCTTTCTTGAAGCTTTTCTTACCCTTGCCCTTCTTGAAACTGGTGGTCTGATTGACCATCAACACTTGATGTTCTTTCTTGATTTCTACCTCCACGGATTTCAGCGTTGAATACAACTCGGGAATAGTCTTTTCCATCCCTTGCATGTTGTAATTCATCACAAAGCCTTTATAGCTAGGTGGAAGCGACCGGAGGATTATGTCAATGATCGCATCATCCGGAAGTTCAACTCCCAGCTGAGTCAAGTGGTTGTCCAACCCAGACATTCTGAGTATGTGCTCACTAACAAAACTATTCTCCTCCATCTTACATGCAGTGCCCCAGATGTAAACCTTCCCTATTTGGAACCTATTGCAAGTGGGTCCACCTTGTCAGAGATTTGATGTTATCATTTGTGCCATGACTTCTTGTGATGTTCCTTGTATTTTTTTTCCTTCCTTGCATGCATGCATAGCATATCATTGCATGCCTTGTCTTGTGTTGTTGCTATATGATCTTAGCATTTCATATGGTGTGGTGATCTTGTGGTTAGCTACCTTGTGTTGCATGTGATCTTGTGTGTGTGTTGAGGGGCTACTATGAGTTCATGTGATGGTAGTACTAAGGTAGTGGGGCTTGTCATATTTGCAAAACCCCTCTCTCTCTCTCTCTTTTAGTTCCCCGGCTCAAATATTTATATGATCCTTCCCTGTTTTAAAAATGTCCAATGTTTAGGGATTATTGTGAGTGTGAAGTTGTGATAGTTTGGTGTTTCTAAAAGTGTTGAAAGCAGGTGCAATAAGAACAAAACAGAGGCATTAATTCTGTTTTGTGAAATATTATCTGCTCCTAAAAATCTTGAACTTATTTTATTTAAATAGGTCATATTTTTATATGACCAGGGGGTATTTTCTTTTGAAATTATCCCTATTAGTTTGCCTTGCTCAATTCTTTTCCTTCTGGCTCTTTTCCGTAAATAGCAAGGCCACAGAGCCCCTCTCTTCTATCTGGCGCCCATGGCAACTTCTCCCTCACGGCCCGGCCCAGTCCCCCTCGCTCACGCACGCGACGCCGTCTTCCTCCTCCTTTCCAGCGAGGCAGGGGACCCCACCTGTCATCCCCTCTATTCCCTTCCCCTCTGCTCCACCGAGAGAAGGCGCGCGCACATGGCCGACGGCACGCCCCACGCGCCCCCCTCGCGCTAAATATCCCCCTTGGCGTCCGTGCCTCGGCTAGGGTTCCCCCTTCCGCCACCGCTCCACCCAAATCTCATCACCCTCCTCTCTACATCGTTGCAGCAAGGTAACTGTGGCGGATCCGCCATGGCCGACGGTTGAAGGAGGTCGCCGTCGTCGCTGTGGTGCCTCTTCCTCCTCGACGAGAGGTCCAGGAGCTCGTAGGCCTCTCTAGGGGCTCGTTCCCGCCGCTGGATCGACCACTTCGCCCCTGCTTCCTCTTCTCCACGACGGCGCGTCTTCTCCGACGAGCAGCTTCGCCGGCGCCCGTCTTCCTCTACTTCCACTACGGGACGCTTCCTCCTCGACCCGTGCGTGAGGTAGCGCTCCTCCTGCTTCCTCCTTGTCCCAGTTCGGGCACCGTAGCCGTAGAATCGTTGGGCGCATCACCTCTGTCGCCGGAGCCACCGATCATCGTCGTCACGCCGTTGTAGAGTCCCTCGGGAGTAGTTAGGATGTGAAATGAGCTCGTGTGTGTGTGGGCTTCCTCCCCTCCACGAGCCGGAGCTGGATTTGGCTCGCATCGCCGGCGAGACCCCTCCCCTGTTCCGGTCAGCCGCCGGTAGCAGATAAGCACGGAGGTTACCTCTTCTGTTTCGCAGCGCGTAGTGGTTCAGACACTGTTTCGTAGCTCAGTGGTAGCTAGCGTGGTGTGCCTGATGGAGGGCGCGGGTTCGATTCCCCCCTTCAGCACCTTTTGCTATTTTTTTCGTTGCTCTGCACAGTAAGTCCTAGAGACAGTTTAACCTGATTGGGATCCCCTCTCTGTCGAGTAAGCTAGCGCAGCGCAGTGGTAGTGTAGATGGCTTTGCACCAGAGGCACAGGGGTTCGATCCCCAGGGTGCCCCCTTTTTCTTTTACCTCTTGTTTTATTTTTTTTGCTGGATATGCTCTTTTGCTTTGTTTGTTGTTTTGTGCCTTAAACATAAGATGGCAGATGGCATAATATTATTTTGTTCCTCTGCTGCTATAGTAGGCCAGATGGCATGGGTGTGTGTGTTCTTGTGAGAGGCGCATGTGTGTGTGTGTGTGTGTGGTGATGCTACCCTAGTATATGATGATATGTAGGTGGCTTGTGATCTTTGCTTGTGTGACTAGTTAGATGGCAGTAGATTATGTGCATGTGTGTGTGTTGCACACACATGAGGTGCTGCTAGTGTAGGTGTGCAAGTGAGTGTAGCTTTACTATCATTTGCTTGATAGTTTCCCTTATGTTGTTCTTGGAGTCTTAGAGCTTATGATGATATTGTGGTGTGATGTGTAGGTGGTAAAACAGCCCCATGTGCAAGTTGTGCACCTCCTCATGTTTAATATGAGAGAGAGCATGATGTGTGTGTGTGGGTGTCTTAGTGAGAAGTAGTTGTGTTGTTGATGTGCTTGACACCAACATGGGGTCCAAACCCTCATGTCCATATTGTCTTTGTGCACATGAGCATAGATATGTGATATTCGTTCTAGTGGGAGTTGCATAAATGTTGCACTATTCACTATGTTGGATTCTATGTAGTTTTTCCTTCCTAGTTTGAGCTCACTTGCTCCAAGCAAGTGCATATGTTTTATATATGTTTTGGGGTATAAAGATCTCAGGAATCCATTGGTGAAATCATTTTTGCCATTGGAACATCGTTAGGAAAGTCATATTTGCATTTTCTTCTAAGTTTAGAGCTTGGTTCCATGACTTGTGAAGTGCTCTTGTATTTGTTTCTTGGTTGTGGTAGTAGAGGGTGACCCCCTCTACCACATGTTGGTTTCAATTCATGATTTGAAATCCATGTGTGCAAGTTGTGCCCATCCAAAGTAGGCTTCTGACTCAAATTCCAGCTTAGTGAAAATCTGAGATTTTCACCAAGTCTGAGAATTTGTTTATATTTGCTTCCCCTGTAGCTGAGGTTGGGCTGGTTATTGTGTAGTGATCTAGCCCTAGCTTTCTACTACGAAGTTGGACCTGATATGTTTGCCTAGGTCCCTGTAAAATTTCATATCATTTGGAGCGCTGTAGGTATTGTTTTGGCTGCTGTCAAAAACCTTCAGAGCAAAGACAGAAAGTTAGGTGCAGGAATTTTCACTAAGTCCCTGAGATCTGATGGTTTTGGTTAAGTTTGCAGCCTTGTATATTCCTGTGCTTAATTCCTTTTTGTGTGATTCTTGCTTTTGCTGGTAGTTTTCTTGGCTAGCTACAGCCACATATATTATTTGTCATAGTTGGGTGGCTGTAGGTGCTTTGCATGTAGCTCACAAAGTGCTAAGATGCAGTTTATGGCAGATTGTGTAGTTTTGTCATTTTCTTGTTTGTGAGTGCTTAGTTGATGTTGTGGTGTTCTTCCTTGCTCCAATCCATTCATGTTGGGTTGTTATATGTCTTGGCAAGCTGGGAAAAACCTGATTTGTGCCATTTGAGTGTGTGGTGAAGATTTTTACACGTAGGGCTTCATATCTTGTTTCGTTGATTCTCGTTGATCCGTAGCTCCAATAGTATTGTTCTTTATATGGTTTTGCTTTGATTTCTCGAGAAGCATCTGATCATGTCATTCTCATGCATGTCAAAATAGCTTAGGGTACAGTTCTGTCCAGGAACTTGTATTAGCTTCTTTTGCTTGTGCTAGTGATAGAAATAGTGATGCATGCTCATTTTTCATCTCATGCATCATGTGCTTGTTGCATATTGAGGTGCTGTTGTTCATTGGATGTTATTATTATGTTGGGTAGCACCGGGATCGGAGAACAAATACGTGGAGTCAGGAGAGTACGTGCATGACGATCAAGATCCATTCCAAGCTGAGGATATCACAGGCAAGATGATATGACCTTGATTCCATCTCTAGACTTGTTATGCTAGTTTGAGTTTTCATGTCATATTGATCGCTGCCTACCACTGAAATATTTGCCTCTTGATATGCTATGAACCCAAGCATTGATCCCTTCCTAGCAAACTCGAATGGCTAAGTAGGCTTTGCTCAGCTACTAATGTTAGCGTTGCTAGATGCAGGTGCTTTGTCTCATGTGACAACATGAGCTTGATATCATTATCTCAAATGATGTTCTTTAATTAATGCACCTATATACTTGGTAAATGACGGAAAGCCTAGCCTTTTTCCGGGTGCTTTGTTCCGTTATTGCCGCCATAGTTACCGGCTATCGGTGTTTAATTCCATAATGATCGCTCCTAACACGTTCGGGGTTGTTATGGGGACCCCCTCGATAAATCGCGTAGTGCTAAGGCATGTCCGGCAGGACCCAACATTGGTGTTAATTTGCTAATCACTAATAATAATCTGCATAGGGAGTAGCTACCCCGAGGAATTTAATCAACAACCCGGGCCAGTGCTCCTCATGAGTGTTGGTCCAAACTGGGCAGACTATGGGGCCACCACAGGGCAACCTAAGGTTTGGCATACCTGTAGTGTGACTCATCCGGCGTGTCCTGAGACTGAGATACCAGCTCTTATCAAGGTCGTCGACACGTCGGGAGGTCCTGCTAGTCTTGTCTTACCTTAGCGATATATCTTGCGTATAGGAATCCCGGTGAAGCTTTGGTTTCCCCCAGAGTTGAGGTTGTCCTCTAAGGAATCCGACGAGATCACGAGATTCGTGATAGAGGATTACTTTGCGGCCTGTGTACGTTTGTGATGGACTAGTTGGAGCACCCCTGCAGGGTTTAATCTTTCGGAAAGCCGTGGCCGCGGTTATGTGGCAACTTGGAATATTTTGTTAACATCCGGTAATAGATAACTTAAACATAATCTAATAAAATTGCCAACAGTGTGCGTAACCGTGACTGACCCCTCGAAGATCTCTATTCAATCGGGAACACGGTGGGGTTATGAATGACGTAGGTAGGTGTTCAAGATCACTTAGTGATCAAGTATTCATGACCGCTAGTGTAGACCACCTTCATAAATGTTCTACGTAAGTTAGCCACCAAATCAAGCTTAGGATGCAGCAACCTTAAACACTTCACCTTATCCTACCTAATAACTTGACTAGTTCTGGCACCAAGGTCTTAGATTGCTGAGTCCCCGTGGCTCACGGATTCCTCCACAATACCAACAGGTTTAGGTACCCCAGAGACAGATGATCCCGACGGCACGCAGCTGGCGTGGCAGTACGATGAGGAGACAGACCGCTTGTACGTGAACTATCCAGAAGATTGAGGCGTGGTCATGATCGTGGGCCTGCAGGCAGGGTAGCATAGCCTTTCTATGTTTTGTAGTCCGTAGTGGAACTACCTTGGTTCTATGTGTGATGTACTCTGAGATATTTATGAGAAGGCAATTGAATCCCTGACTGTCTATCTTTACTATTATGTATGTGATGTGTTACCTGTTTGCGAGACGCTTAGATGCGCTCCTTTCCAATTCGGGGCCTCGATCCCCAGATCGGAAAGGACCGCATCTTGGTCGTTACAAGTTGGTAATCAGAGCCTTACGACCATAGGAGCCTTTGTGTGATCGTACTTGGCCGAGTCGAGTCTAGAAAATGTTTTGAGTCTTAGTTATATTGGAGAGTAGGATTCTTTTTTCTCCTCTTCTATGCTCTGGTGAGGTTCCCGTCTTAGCAAATATTTAACTCTACTCCTTTTCTCGCTCAAATTTTTTTTAGGATCATATGGGTATTTGTGAAATCTATATGATTTTGATGTGACGGAATCCTGTCCTGGTGCCTCCTATCTGCTCTAAGTTTCAGGGGAGTTGAGCTCTAGGGGATTCTTGCGCACATCGCCATCATTCAGATTTCTGAGTATCTAAGAACGAAGGATGTTCGTTATTGCTTCAATACTGGTAGTGGTGAGATAACCCCGATGTCCCCAGTACTGGTGCAGATTGTTCGGGGGTACTACCACACTTGGTATCGTTGTGATCACGAGGGTCTGTTGTAGATGATGGTCCGAGATGCTGGTTGTGTGTTGAAGTATGTGATACAGGTGACGGGTTAGTTTAGGAGTTGTGTGAAATACTCCTTGTATCCGTGTACCAGATTGCATGACCAGTTATTTCGGGAATTCATAGGTGGGATATCAAGTAGTATCTTATAGGACTATCTTCCTATAGACGCTTGATTGAGTTTGGGGAATCTCGATCATATGTTTGTTCCGAGCAATTCTAGCTCACACTTGTTTGCAGTGGTCCTTATCGGAATTTTGTCGTCAGTCACTTTGAGGATGCATTCTTGCTATGTTGTTCAAGTGCAATTGCTAAATTCTGTTCAGATATTCTGTCTTTGATTCAACAATATCTTCAATTATTATGTGGACTAATATGCTATCCGTCTTCAGGATGGCTCCACCGACTCGTCAGAACCCATGGCGTGAGGATATGCCGCCTCCACCACCTCCTCCTCCGCCGCCGCCGCCTCCTCCTCCTGCAGAGGCCTGGCAAGCGATGATGGCAGCTACTAATGCAAACACCGAGATGCTGATTCAGTTGCTGCAAGAGAGAGCCAACCAACAGCCAGGCAATGTTCAACATGGTCGAAATCAGTTTGCGAGTCTGAGTCAGTTCCTGTCAAACCAGCCAAAGACGTTCACTTCTTGCGACCATCCATTTGATGCAGAAGATTGGGTTCATGATATGAACAAACATTTCGAGTGTAGCAATGTGCGTCCGGAGGACTATGTCAAGTTTGCAACGTTCCAGTTGAAGGGGCAGGCTTCTATCTGGTGGCAACAACTCAAAGACTCCAGAGGCGCCAGGGTGATGTCTTGGGACGAGTTTTGTCGTGACTTCAGGTCCCACTACATCCCTTCCAGTTTTGTGGAGGAGATGCGTGAGAAGTTCAGGCGTTTGAAGCAGGGCGGCAATTCCGTGTACAAGTACAATGTCGAGTTCCATGAGGTGGCCCGTTACGCGCTGCAGGATATCTCGGATCAGAAGAGCAAGATCTATCAGTTCAGGGGTGGCTTGAAAGAAGACTTGCAGTTAGCTCTTGCCTTGCACGATCCTGAGGAATTCGACAAGTTCTACAACATAGCTCTCAGAGCAGAGGCAGCCTTGCTGAGGGTGGAAAATTCCAAGAAGCGCTTCAGAGATTCCAGCTCTTCCTCGACTCACGTGGTTCAGAAGCAACGGAGGTTTTGGCTTTCTCCTCCTCCTCCTCGGCACTCGCAGCAGCTTAAGCACTCAGGTGGTCGTGGTTCTTCCCACCCACCCAACCCTGGCTTCCAGCAGAGATACCAGTATCAGAAGCAAGGGCCTCCTCAGACTCAGTACCGGCAGCCAGCAGATGTCACTTGTCACAAATGTGGGCAGAAGGGTCACTATGCCAACAAATGTACTTCTCAGCTCCGTCTGCCGCCTCCTCCTCCAGGCAAACCTCCAAGCAATGCTCTTGTCAAGTTCAACCCCAGATCAGCTCGAGTCAACATGGTGAACGCACCTGAAGCAGACAACTCGCGTGATGTGATCATGGGTAGCCTCCTCATCAATGATATTCCTGCTAAAGTGTTATTTGATTCTGGTGCATCGCATTCTTTCTTATCATATCCTTTTGTGGCAAAGCATGATTTCCATCTTCATGAGTTGGCTAGGTCTTTGGACATTATTTCTCCGGGTATGCTTATGAGTTCTCGTTGGGTTGTTCCGGATGCTTGTGTCAAGATAGGAAGTTATTCTTTTCTGGCGTCTCCGTATGTCTTGGGCAATTACGACATCGACTTGATTCTTGGTATGGACTGGTTGGCCATGAACAAGGCGTCAATTTATTGTGAAGCCAAAGAAGTGAAGCTTACCCACTCTTGGAGGATCTGATTATATTCGCGGCGCGCGATGATACAATCTGTCTGTTCTCCTTGAATGAAAAGGGTGAGATCAATCCTATTGAGCAAGTCCCAGTGGTCTGCGAATATCAAGATGTGTTTCCTGAAGAGCTGCCAGGCATGCCTCCGCACCGTGAAGTTGAGTTTGTCATTGAGCTTGAGCCAGGCACAGAGCTAGTGTGCAAACGGCCGTACAAGATGGGTCCAGAAGAATTGAATGAACTTAAGAGGCAACTCGATGAGCAGGAGCGTTTGGGTTTCATCAGACCGAGCTCGTCTCCGTGGGGCTGTGGTGTTCTGTTTGTCAAGAAGAAGGATGGCACGGACCGGCTGTGTGTCGATTACCATCCATTGAACAAGAAGACAATCAGGAACAAATATCCACTTCCAAACATAACTGAGTTGTTCGAATAGTTGAAAGGTGCTAAAGTATTCTCCAAGCTTGATCTCAGAATGGCTATCATCAAATTCGCATTCGCGAGGAAGACATTCCGAAGACGGCCTTCAGGACTAGTTTTGGCTCGTATGAGTATACGGTCATGTCTTTTGGTCTGGCAAATGCTCCTCCGACATTCTGTCGATTGATGAACTATATTTTCTCCCCATACAAGAATGAATTTTTCTTGCTCTATCTCGACGAAATTCTGGTCTTTTCTGAGACTGAGGAAGAACATGAAGAACATCTCAAGTTGGTGCTTGATAAGCTGAGAGAGTACAAGTTGTATGCCAAGTTTTCCAAGTGCGAGTTCTGGCTGAAAGAAGTGGTTTATCTTGGGCATATTATCTCTGCCGAGGGCATTAAAGTTGATCCGTCCAAGGTTCAAGCCATTGTTGAATGGGAGCCTCGCAGAATGTGAAGCAACTCCGAAGCTTTCTCGGGCTTGTTGGCTATTACAGAAGGTTCGTTGAGAACTTCTCCAAGATCACCAAGCCGCTCTCAAGTCTTCTTCAAAAAGGTGTTAAGTATGCTTGGTCTCCAGAGTGTCAACTAGCTTTCGATACACTCAAAGAGAAGCTTATCTCCACTCCAGTATTGGCCCCTCCGGATGATTCCAAGCCGTGCCAGGTCTTTTGTGCCGCTTCTCTCCAGGGTCTTGGTGCAGTCCTGATGCAAGATAAGAAGGTGGTTGCTTATACCTCCAGGCAGTTGAAGCCTGTGGAGAAGAACTATCATGTGCATGATCTTGAGCTAGCAGCTGTGGTACACGCCTTGATGACTTGGAGATATCTCTTGTTGGAACGTAAGGTTGAAGTCTTCACCGATCACAAGAGTCTCAAGTACATGTTCACTCAGCCTAACTTGAATCTTCGGCAAACACGTTGGGTGGAAATGCTCCAGGATTTTAATCCGAGTGTTGAGTACACGCCAGGCAAGGCAAATGTTGTGGCGGATGCATTGAGCAGGAAGGCATATTGCAACAGTCTGATTCTGCAACCTCTCCAGCCGGGTCTTTGTGAGTCTTTCAGAAAGCTCAACCTTCAGCTAGTACCTCAGGGATTTCTTGCGAACCTTCAGATATCTCCTACCTTGGAAGATCAGGTCAGAGCAGCTCAGCTTCTTGACGTTATGGTGAAGAAGGTCAAGATTGGCGTGGGAAAGAGTCTCCCCAAGTATAAGTGCTTCACTGTTGATGCGAGGGACACGTTGTTTTTCAAGGATCGCCTTGTCGTCCCGAAAGGTGATCTCAGGAAGGTAATCATGGAAGAAGCTCATAACTCTCTGCTCTCTATTCATCCTGGAAGCTCCAAAATGTACCATGACTTGAAGCAGACATTCTGGTGGACTCGTATGAAACGTGAGATTGCTCAGTTCGTAAACGAGTGTGATGTATGTCGAAGGGTGAAAGCGGAACATCAACGCCCAGCAGGTCTCTTGCAGCCGTTGCCGATTCCTGAGTGGCAGTTTGATCACATTGAGATGTATTTCATCACCGGGTTTCCGAAGTCCAAGAAGGGCAATGATGCTATCTTCGTTGTCATCGACAAATTGCGCAAAGTGGCTCATTTCCTTCCAGTCAAGGAGTCCATTTCAGCAGCTCAGCTGGCAGAGTTGTACACCTCCAGGATTGTCTCTTTGCACGGCGTACCTATGATGATCTCATCACATCGCGGAAGTATCTTCACTTCCAAGTTCTGGGATTCCTTTCAGTCTGCTATGGGCACGAAGATCCCTTCAGCACATCGTTCCATCCTCAGACTAGTAGTCAAGTGGAGAGAGTGAATCAAATTCTTGAGGATATGTTGAGAGCCTGTGTTATATCTTTTGGCATGAAGTGGGAAGATTGTCTGCCTTTCACGGAGTTCCCGTATAACAACAGTTATCAAGCTAGTTCTGACAAGGCTCCGTTTGAAATTCTCTATGGCAGGAAGTGTCGTACTCCGCTCAATTGGTCCGAGACCGGCGAGCGTCAGATCCTTGGGAATGAAAAGATAGAAGAAGCTGAGGAGATGTGTCGGATCATTCGCGACAACCTCAGAGCAGCTCAGTCCCGTCAGAAGAGCTATTATGATAGCAAGCACCGTGACATGTCTTATGAGCTTGATGACTTTGTCTATCTCAAGGTGTCGCCTATGAAGGGTATGCAGCGCTTTGGCATCAAAGGCAAGCTTGCGCCTCGTTTCGTTGGTCCGTTCAGAGTGGTTGGCAAGAGAGGCGACCTTGCGTACCAGCTCGAGCTTCCGTCAACCTTTGCAAATGTCCATGATGTGTTCCATGTTTCTCAGCTTCGGAGGTGTTTTAAGACCCCCGAGCGCACTGTGCATCTTCAAGATATCGACCTTCAGCCTCACCTTTCTTATTGTGAGCATCCAGTTGCGGTTCTCGAGGCGACTGAGCGCAAGACCCGTAACAAGACTGTCAAATTTCTCAAAGTGAGTGGTCTCACCATTCCGATAAAGAGGCTACGTGGGAACGCGAGGATCGCCTCCGTGCCGAATTTCCCGATTTCTTTCAGTCTTAGATCTCGAGGGCGAGATCTTCTTTGTAGTGTGGGAGAGTTTGTAGTGCCTCAGATGTAAACCTTCCCTATTTGGAACCTCTTGCAAGTGGTTCCACCTTGTCAGAGATTTGATGTTATCATTTGTGCCATGACTTCTTATGATGTTCGTTGTATTTTTTTCCTTCCTTGCATGCATGCATAGCATATCATTGCATGCCTTGTCTTGTGTTGTTGCTATATGATCTTAGCATTTCATGTGGTGTGGTGATCTTGTGGTTAGCTACCTTGTGTTGCATGTGATCTTGTGTGTGTGTTGAGGGGCTACTATGAGTTCATGTGATGGTAGTACTAAGGTAGTGAGGCTTGTCATATTTACAAAACCCCTCTTTTCCTCTCTCTTTTAGTTCCCTAGCTCAAATATTTATATGTTCCTTCCCTGTTTTAAAAATGTCCAATGTTTAGGGATTATTGTGAGTGTGAAGTTGTGATAGTTTGGTGTTTCTAAAAGTGTTGAAAGCAGGTGCAATAAGAACAAAACAGAGGCATTAATTCTGTTTTGTGAAATATTATCTGCTCCTTAAAATCTTGATCTTATTTTATTTAAATAGGTCATATTTTTATATGACCAGGGGGGTATTTTCTTTTGAATTTATCCCTATTAGTTTGCCTTGCTCAATTCTTTTCCTTCTGGCTCTTTTCTGTAAATAGCAAGGCCACAGAGCCCCTCTCTTCTATCTGGCGCCCATGGCAACTTCTCCCTCACGGCCCGGCCTAGTCCCCCTCGCTCACGCGCGCGACGCCATCTTCCTCCTCCTTTCCAGCGAGGCAGGGGACCCCACCTGTCATCCCCTCTATTCCCTTCCTCTCTGCTCCACCGAGAGGAGGCGCGCGCACATGGCCGACGGCATGCCCCACGCGCCCCCCTCGCGCTATATATCCCCCTTGGCGTCCGTGCCTCGGCTAGGGATCCCCCTTCCGCTGCCGCTCCACCTAGATCTCATCACCCTCCTCTCTGCATCGTCGCAGCAAGGTAAGTGTGGCGGATCCACCATGGCCGACGGTTGAAGGAGGTCGCCGTCGTCGCTGTGGTGCCTCTTCCTCCTCGACGAGAGGTCCAGGAGCTCGCAGGCCTCTCCAGGGGCTCGTTCCCGCCGCTGGATCGACCACTTCGCCCCTGCTTCCTCTTCTCCACGACGGCGCGTCTTCTCCGACGAGCAGCTTCGCCAGCGCCCGTCTTCCTCTACTTCCACTACGGGACGCTTCCTCCTCGACCCGTGCGTGAGGTAGCGCTCCTCCTGCTTCCTCCCTGTCCCAGTTCAGGCACCGTAGCCGTAGAATCGTTGTGCGCATCACCTCTGTCGCCGGAGCCGCCGATCACCATCGTCACGCCTTGTAGAGTCCCTCGGGAGTAGTTAGGACGTGAAATGAGCTCGTGTGTGTGTGGGCTTCCTCCCCTCCAAGAGCCGGAGCTGGATTTGGCTCGCATCACCGGCGAGACCCCTCCCCTGTTCCGGTCAGCCGCTGGTAGGAGATAAGCACGGAGGTTACGTTTTCTGTTTCGCAGCGCGTAGTGGTTCAGACACCGTTTCGTAGCCTAGTGGTAGCTAGCGTGGCGTGCCTGATGGAGGGCGCGAGTTCGATTCCCCCCTTCGGCACCTTTTGCTATTTTTTTCGTTGCTCTGCACACTAAGTCCCAGAGACAGTTTAGCCTGATTGGGATCCCCTCTCTGTCGAGTAAGCTAGCGCAGCGCAGTGGTAGTGTAGATGGCTTTGCACCAGAGGCACAGGGGTTCGATCCCCAGGGTGCCCCCTTTTTCTTTTACCTCTTGTTTTATTTTTTTTTGCTGGATATGCTCTTTTGCTTTGTTTGTTGTTTTGTGCCTTAAACATAAGATGGCAGATGGCATAATATTATTTTGTTCCTCTGGTGCTATAGTAGGCCACATGGCATGTGTGTGTGTTCTTGTGAGAGGTGCATGTGTGTGTGTGTGCATACACATGATGTTAGCCACATGTGTGTGTGTGTGGTGATGCTACCCTAGTATATTATGATATGCATGTGGCTTGTGATCTTTGCTTGTGTGACTAGTTAGATGGCAGTATATGATGTGCATGTGTGTGTGTGTGTTGCACACACATGAGGTGTTGCTAGTGTAGGTGTGCAAGTGAGTGTAGCTTTACTATCATTTGCTTGATAGTTTCCCTTATGTTGTTCTTGGAGTCTTAGAGCTTATGATGAGATTGTGGTGTGATGTGTAGGTGGTAAAACAGCCCCATGTGCAAGTTGTGCACCTCCTCATGTTTAATATGAGAGAGAGCATGATGTGTGTGTGTGGGTGTCTTAGTGAGAAGTAGTTGTGTTGTTGATGTGCTTGACACCAACATGGGGTCCAAACACTCATGTCCATATTGTCTTTGTGCACATGAGCATAGATATGTGATATTTGTTCTAGTGGGAGTTGCATAAATGTTGCACTATTCACTATGTTGGATTCTATGTAGTTTTTCCTTCCTAGTTTGAGCTCACTTGCTTCAAGCAAGTGCATATGTTTTATATATGTTTTGGGGTAGAAAGATCCCAGTAATCCATTGGTGAAATCATTTTTTCCATTGGAACATCTTCAGGAAAGTCATATTTGCATTTTCTTCTAAGTTTAGAGCTTGGTTCCATGACTTGTGAAGTGCTCTTGTATTTGTTTCTTGGTCGTGGTAGTAGAGGGTGACCCCCTCTATCACATGTTGGTTTCAATTCATGATTTGGAATCCATGTGTGCAAGTTGTGCCCATCCAAAGTAGGATTGTGACCGAAATTCGAGCTTAGTGAAAATCTGAGATTTTCACTAAGTCTGAGAATCTGTTTATATTTTCTTCCCCTGTAGACGAGGTTGTGCTGGTCATTGTGTAGTGATCTAGCCCTAGCTTTCTACTACAAAGTTGGACCTGATATGTTTGTATAGGCCCCTGTAAAATTTCATATCATTTGGAGCGCTGTAGGTATTGTTTTGTCTGCTGTCAAAAAGCTTCAGAGCAAAGACAGAAAGTTAGGTGCAGGAATTTTCACCAAGTCCTTGAGATCTGATGGTTTTGGGAAAGTTTGCAACCTTTTATCTTCCTGTGCTTAATTCCTTTTTGTGTGATTCTTGCTTGTGCTGGTAGTATTCTTCGCTAGCTAAAGCCACATATATTATTTGTCATAGTTGGGTGGTTGTAGGTGCTTTGCATGTAGCTCATAAAGTGCTAAGATGCAGTTTATGGCAGATTGTGTAGTTTTGTCATTTTGTTGTTTGTGAGTGCTTAGTTGATGTTGTGGTTTTCTTCCTTGCTCCAATCCATTCATGTTGGGTTGTTATATGTCTTGGCAACCTGGGAAAAACCAGATTCGTGCCATTTGAGTGTGTGGTGAAGATTTTTACACGTAGGGCTTCATATCTTGTTTCGTTGATTCCCGTTGATCCATAGCTCCGATAGTATTGTTCTTTATATGGTTTTGCTTTGATTTCTCGAGACGCATCTGATCATGTCATTCTCATGCATGTCAAAATATCTTAGGGTACAGTTCTGTCCAGGAACTTGTATTAGCTTCTTTTGCTTGTGCTAGTGATAGAAATAGTGATGCATGCTCATTTTTCATCTCATGCATCATGTGCTTGTTGCATCTTGAGGTGTTGTTGTTCATTGGATGTTATTCTTATGTTGGGTAGCACCAGGATCGGAGAACGAGTACGTGGAGTCAGGAGAGTACGTGCAGGACGATCAAGATCCATTCCAAGCTGAGGATATCACAGGCAAGATGATATGACCTTGATTCCATCTCTAGACTTGTTATGCTAGTTTGCGTTTCCATGTCATATTGCTCGCTGCCTACCACTGAAATATTTGCCTCTTGATATGCCATGAACCCAAGCACTGATCCCTTCCTAGCAAACTTGAATGGCTAAGTAGGATTTGCTCAGCTACTAATGTTAGCGTTGCTAGATGCAGGTGCTTTGTCTGATGTGACAACATGAGATTGATATCATTATCTTAAATGTTGTTATTTAATTAATGCACCTATATACTTGGTAAATGACGGAAGGCCTAGCCTTTTGCCGGGTGCTTTGTTCCGTTATTGCCGCCATAGTTACCAGCTACCGGTGTTTGATTCCATAATGATCGCTCCTAACACATTCGGGGTTGTTATGGGGACCCCCTCGATAAATCGCGTAGTGCTAAGGCTTGTCCGGCAGGACCCAACATTGGTGTTAATTTGCTAATCACTAATAATAATCTGCATAGGGAGTAGCTACCCCGAGGAATTTAATCAACAACCTGGGCCAGTGCTCCTCTTGAGTGTTGGTCCAAACTGGGCAGACTATGGGGCCACCACAGGGAAACCTGAGATTTGGTATACCTATAGTGTGACTCATCCGGCGTGTCCTGAGACTGAGATACGCGGCTCTTATCAGGGTCATCGACACGTCGGGAGGTCCTGCTAGTCTTGTCTTACCTTAGCGATATATCTTGCGTATAGGAATCCCGGTGAAGCTTTGGTTTACCCCAGAGTTGAGGTTTTCCTCTAAGGAATCCGACGAGATCACGAGATTCATGATAGAGGATTACTTTGCGGCCTGTGTACGTTTGTGATGGACTAGTTGGAGCACCCCTCCAGGGTTTAATCTTTCGGAAAGCCGTGCCCGCTGTTATGTGGCAACTTGGAATATTTTGTTAACATCCGGTAATAGATAACTTAAACATAATCTAATAAAATTGCCAACTGTGTGCGTAACCGTGACTGTCCCCTCGAAGATCTCTCTTCGATCGGGAACACGGTGGGGTTATGAATGACGTAGGTAGGTGTTCAGGATCACTTAGTGATCAAGTATTCATGACCGCTAGTGTAGACCGCCTTCATAAATGTTCTACGTAAGTTAGCCACCAAATCAAGCTTAGGATGCTGCAACCTTAAACACTTCACCTTATCCTACCTAATAACTTGACTAGTTCTGGAACCAAGGTCTTAGATTGCTGAGTCCCCGTGGCTCACGGATTCCTCCATAATACCAACAGGTTTAGGTACCCCAGAGACAGATGATCCCGACGGCACGCAGCTGGCGTGGCAATACGATGAGGAGACAGACCGCGTGTACGTGAACTATCCAGAAGATTGAGGCGTGGTCGTGATCGTGGGCCTGCAGGCAGGGTAGCATAGCCTTTCTATGTTTTGTAGTCCGTAGTGGAACTACCTTGGTTGTATGTGTGATGTACTCTGAGATATTTATGAGAAGGCAATTGAATCCCTGATTGTCTATCTTTACTATTATGTATGTGCTGTGTTACCTGTTTGCGAGACGCTTAGATGCGCTCCTTTCCAATTCGGGGCCTCGATCCCCAGATCGGAATGGACCGCATCTTGGTCGTTACATTACAGCTAAAGAACTTGTCGGAGACTTCATATCTCTCGACCCGAGCATGAGCTTGAAAAACAAGTTTCAGCTCCTTGAACATCTTATATGCTCTGTGTTGCTCAAAACGCCTTTGGAGCCCCAGTTCTAAACTGTAAAGCATGCCGCACTGAAACGAGAGAGTAGTCATCACTCCACGACTACGAGGTGTTCCTAGCGTCCTGGTCTGCCGCGGGAACGGGAGGATCACCTAACGGTGCATCAAGGACATATGCCTTCTTGCAAGCCATGAGGATGAGCTTTAAGTTACGAGCCCAGTCCTTGCTCCCATCGTCTTTCAGCTTGGTTTTCTCTAGGAACGCGTTGAGGTTGAATGGGACATTTGCGTTGGCCACTGGATCTACAATATTTGTAAAGGCAATTTTAGACTAAGTTCATGATAATTAAGTTCATCTAATGAAATTACTAATGAACTCCCACTTAGATCGACATCCCTCTAGTCATCCAAGTGTTACATGATCCATGTCGACTAGCTCGTGTCCGATCATCACGTGAGACGGACTAGTCATCAATGGTGAGCATCTCCATGTTGATCGTATCAACCATACGACTCATGCTCGACCTTTCGGTCTCTCGTATTCGAGGCCATGTTTGTACATGCTAGGCTCGTCGAGTCAACCTAAGTGTTTTGCGTGTGTAAACTGGCTTACACCCGTTGTATGCGAACGTTAGAATCTATCACACCCGATCATCACGTGGTGCTTCGAGACAACGAACCTTCAAACGATGCACAATTAGGGGAATACTTATCTCAAAATTTTAATGAGGGATCATCTTATCTTTGCTACCGTCTTCCTAAGCAATAAGATGAAAAACATGATAAACATCACATGCAATCATATAGTTACATGATATGGCCAATATCATCTTGCTCCTTTGATTTCCATCTTCGGGGCACCATGATCATCATCATCACCGTCATGACACCATGATATGCATCATCATGATCTCCATCATTGTGTCTCCGTGAAGTCGTCACGCCTACTATTACTTCTACTACTATAGCTAACCGTTAGCGATACAGTAAAGTAATCAACATGGCGTGGCATCTCATACAATAAATTAAGACAACTCCTATGGCTCCTGCCGGTTATCATACTCATCGACATACCAGTGGTGAATCCTATTACAAGAACATGATCAATTTCATACATCACATATGTAACATCACATCCTTTTGGCCATATCATATCACATATATAGCATACCCTGCAAAAACAAGTTAGACGTCCTCTAATTGTTATTGCAAGTTTTACGTGGCTGGTTAGGGTTCTTAGCAAAAACGCTTCTTACCTATGTGACAGCAACAACGTTGATATGCCAATGCTATTTACCCTTCATAAGGACCCTCTTCATCAAATCCGATTGGACTAAAGTGGGAGAGACAGACACCCGCTTGCCACCTTATGCAACTAGTGCATGTCGGTCAGTGGAACGAGTCTCAAGTAAAAGTACGTGTAAAGTCGGTCCGGGCCGCTTCATCCCACAATGCCGCCGAATCAAATCCGAATCAAGTAAAAGTACATGTAAAGTAACGTTAAGCAAATTGACAAACCAACGCCCACAACTTTTGTGTTCTACTCGTGCATAGAATCTACGAATAGAACCTTGGCTCGGATGCCACTGTAGGGGATCGTAGTAATTTCAAAAAAAATCCTACGCCATGCAAGGATCTATCTATGGAGAAACCAGCAACGAGAAAGTTTGTAGAGCATCTTCATACCTTTGAAGATCGCTAAGCGGAAGCGTTACTATGAATGCAGTTGATGGAGTCGTACTCGCAGCAATTCAGATTGTGGTGGATTTTGATCTATGCACCAAACGATGGTGCCTCTGCGTTCAACACACGTACATCCAGATGACGTCTCCTCCTTCTTGATCCAGCAAGGAGAGAGGAGAAGTTGAGGGAGAGCTCCGGCAGCACGACGGCGTGGTGACGGTGGAGCTATGTGGTTCTCCGGCAGGGCTTCGCCAAGCGCTGCGAAGGAGGACGAAGAGAGAGGTAGGGCTGCGCCTTGGGAGAGATCAATTGTGTGTCTCAAAAGGGCCAAACCCTCAAATATATATAGGAGGAGGGAGAGGGAGGGCTGCCTTGGCCCCTACTCCAAGGAGGAGTTCGACCGAGCTAGGGAGGAGTCCACCTCCCTTGTGGGAGGTGGATTCCTTCATTTTAAAACTCCTTTTGCCTTATCTCTTTATCCCTAGCCGCATGGGACTTTAGGGAAGGCCTTGGCCAGCCCAATAAGGTCTGGTCCACCTCCTCTAACAACCCATGAACTCCTTTGGTCGTCACACCCCTCCCGGGGGTCCTTGGTCTCTTTTATTTTTTGTAAAGTCCGAAGACGCCAACACCATCACTGGCGTCATGCCATCATGTCAGTCGGAACCATCACACCACCCCCTCCCCCCCTCCCGCGCCATCGCTATTGTCGTTCCATCACGGCCGCCGAAACGCCGCCGACACCACCGTTGCTGCCATACCATCACGGCCATCTCTCAGGTGGTGGTGTAACAAGATGATTTAAAATAGTAGGTGAATCAAAAGCAGAGCTAGATGGCAGTTCATTACCTCCTCTCGTGCGAGAGGGGGCGATCTTAGTTCGATTATCTTATAGATTCCTCATAGTGGCAATTGGATATCCTCTAAGTCAACACAATAAATAAAGCTATGCTCCCCGGCAACAGCATTAGAAAAAGGTCTTGATAACCCACAAGTATAGGGGATCACGACAGTCTTCACACGTAGTATTTAAACCTAATTTATTGATTCGACACAAGGGGAGCAAAATAATATTTATTGACCGTGACATTTGAGTTGTCAATTCAACCGCACCTGGGATATCTCTTTTTAGCAAGGATTTAGTAGCACATCAAGTGATAGTAGTAGTAGTAACAGTGATAGCAACAATTTTAGTAACAGTAGTAATTGAGTAGCATATGTGATAGTAGCAGCAACAGTAGTAACTTAGCAAGATTCGGTATATGTAAAGCGTAGGCACGTGGATCGGTGATGGATAATGCTTTAAATGACATTGATCATGTAACAGTTACACACTAGGGCAACACAGAACTAGCTCCAATTCATCAATATAATGTAGGCATGTATTCCATATATAGTCATACATGCTTGTCTTAAGAACACGCATGACAACTTTTGTCCTCCTCTCTCACGGCAGCGGGGCCCTATTGGAAACTAAGGGATATTGAGGCCCCCTTTTAACAGAGAACCGTAGCAAATCATTAACAAATGATTAATACATGAACTCCTCAAACTATGGCAATCACCGGAAAGAATCCCAATTATTATCACCTTGGGGTATGCGGATCAAGACACGTAATAGCTAACTACGGTGGTGTTTCTTTGTGAGGGACTAGACTTTTTTTAGTACCAGGGACTAAAGAAAAAAGTCCCTCCAATAGAGCCTTTTTGTAGTCCCTTAAGGAAAAGTCCCTCCTGTTTCTTTTCCTAGGGACTAAAAGGGACTTTTTAGTCTAGTCCCTGGGTAAAGAAACACCACCTACAACTTGCAAGATAGGATCCAAGTCACTCTTATATTCATGAAAACATAATAGGTTCATATCTCAAATCATGGCACTCGAACCCTAGTGACAAGCATTAAGCATAGCAAAGTCATAGCAACATCAATCTCAGAATATAGTGGAAACTAGGGATCAAGCCCTATCAAACTTAACTCGATTACATCGTCAATCTCATCCAATCCCATCACCGTCCAGCAAGCCTAGAAAGGAATTACTCACTCCCGGTGGTGAGCATCATAGCGGTGTTGATGAAGAATGGTTGGTGATGACGACGACGACGAATCTCCCTCTATGGAGCCCCAAACGGACTCCACATCATCCCTCCGGAGATGAAAATTTCTCTCTCATTTTTTCTCGAAAGATGTGATTTTATAGGACTAGAATTAGGGTCGGAGCAGCCGTGTAGGCCCCACAAGCCATAAGGGTGTGACCTCGGGGTGCCATGTTGGCTTGTGGCCCCGTGGCAGGATTTCTCCAGTAGATCTTTGTTCCATAATTCGTTATAAATCCAAAAATAATTCACATAAAGTTTCGTCCAATTTCGGGAACTTTTATTTCTACATAAAAATAACACCAAGATAGTTCTGCTGAAAACAACATTAGTCCGGATTAGTTTCATTCAAATCATACAAACTAAAGGTCAAAATGAGAGCAAAATTGATTGAAAAAATAGGTATGTTGGAGACGTATCGATCCACACATTTAATGCTATGGTTAGATATGTCTTAATTATTCTTTAATAGTTGTGAATGCTTGCGAGAAAGGGTAATCATAAGTTGGTTATTTGTTCAAGTAAGAACAACAACTTAGCACCGGTCCACCCACGTATCAAATTATCAAAGTAGCAAACGTGAATCAACTCAACATGATGGACATGACTAGACAGAAATTTCCATGTGTCCTCGGGAGCACTTGCTTAATATAAGAGTACTTTCAGGCATGTCCTTTGCTACAAAAAGGATTGGGCTACCTGGCTGCACCTTTGCTACTATTGCTACTTGTCACTTGTTACGAATTATCTTGCTACAAAACTATCTATCATTGTTACTTATAGCACTTGCACGGAATACCTTGCTGAAAACCCGCTTTTCATTTCCTTCTATTCCTCGTTGGGTTCGTCGATCTTACTTGTTGAAAGGATTACATTTGATCCCCTACTTGTGGGTCATCTGGCGTCGCTCCCTCACTCGTACCCCCGGTACTATTGTCAGGCTCGTTCCCTTTAGTGGTAGTTGTCTTTGGCCCTGAATACCTGAGACAGCTAAATGCCGCTAATACACAGAGGTTGTTGACATTCAATGTAGAGAGGGGCTTTCTGGGCATGCTTGGTAGTATCGATTGTATGCACTCAAAGTGGAAGAACTGTCCATTTGCTTGGCAGGGTCAGTACAAGGGGCATGTGAAAGGTGTCACTCTCATACTTGAAGCGGTGGCTTCACAAGATGTGTGGATATGACATTCTTTCTTCGGCATGGCTGGTTCTCCCAATGATATTAGTGTTCTTCAGCATTGTTCGGTGTTCGCAAGGCTTGCAGAAGGCCATTCCCAAGAGGTCAACTTTGAGATCAATGACCACCATTACAACAAGGGATATTACCTAGTTGATGGTATTTAATCCCAAATGCTCCACTCTTGTGAAGACCATACCCAACCCGTAAGGAGAGAAGAGACACATGTTTGCCCAAATGCAAAAGAGTGTTAGGAAAGATGTGAAGCGTGCTTTGGCGTGCTTCAGACTCAACGGGGTATCGTTCGAAACCCTCCACTGATATGAAGCACTCGGAAACTTTGAGGGGTGATGATTGTTTGTGTGATCATGCATAACATAAGCGTTGAGGATGAACGTGATGACAACATCTACGACCAAGGGTTTGATTTCGAGAGTGAGAATGTTGAGCCTGAGCACCGACCTCCTGCAACCTTTAAACAATTTGTCCAATTTCATCATGACATGAGTGATCGGCACACTCATACGCAACTCCAAGATGACTTGATTGACCACATGTGGGATCCCATTGACAATGAGTAGATCTACCGATTTAACCTCTTTTCGTGCGCACAAACTTTGAGTGGTTTTGTAAGACTATTTGATATTATTTAAATTTCGATTGATTTGTAATAATAGACTTTTTGAGACATGAAACTACTTGTTTTGTTTCATTTGAACTACTTCTGCTACGTTTAATTTTATTTTACTTATCCTTCGACGGACGAGATGAGGTCGAAGATGCGGCCGCGCGTTGGACGTCCTGCTGACGCAAACACAAATTCAAAAGAACACGGCCTCATTTCCTGTCCCAAAACGAACGAAAACCGAATAAAACAAATATCTGTGGAACCGTGCGTTGGAGTTGCTTTTAGAACACCGTGACGACAAGTGCAGTCTGCACCATGGAAAAAAGACAAGGTGGACGGCCCCGGCATCATACGCAATGCCAAGGAATCATGCCACACTGTCACGAGACAACACAGAAAAATGAAATGCTTCCGATACCCCAAAAGAGCACCACCGTCTTCTCGTGCGAACCACAAGTTCCGCCGTCGGGTCGAACGATACGACGACATGGGTTCAAGCGAACTCCTATTTGGTGTGTGTCGACACTCGACACGGCAGTCGAACTGCGTGTCTGGTGCTTCCGTCCCTGGGCCTCCGTGCGAGAGACACCGACCACCGCCACCGGCCAATCGACCATCGACTCGTCGTGGCTCCGCAGGAGCACCAGAGCATAACATATTCATTTCCAACTTCCTTGTCGATTTGTTCCACAATTTAAGTAAAATAGTGCAGAGATGCCACGAGTCAGGAGGAAACAAATCTCCGCGACAGCAACAAAGAATAATAAAGTAAAAACAAAAGATCTCAGGAACAAGAACAAAACGTACTACTCGTGTGCCTGCATACACGAATAAAAATAAAAAGATTTGTTTTTCTAGAACTTTGGTAGTACTACGAATAATAAGAAATGCGGTTCGAATACAGCTCATCCTCGAGTGTCGCCTCCGTCCACTCCATACTCGTTGGCGGGCCCACCCATGTGGCCCACGTGGGCAGGCCCAGCCACCGACCAATCGACGACACCCAGGCCCCACCCCCAGCGACGGCCACGCGGGCCCACCGGAGCAATCAAGGCCGCCCGGGCCCACCGCCAGCTCCATCGCGCCCCAAGCCCAGCTGGCGGCCACCCTCGCGCGCGCGCTCCAATGCAGTGCGCGTCCCCTCCAAGCTTATCTCTATCTCGACGGCGCCGGAAGCGGAGGCGGAACCTCCTCCGCGAATTTTCCGGCGACCACCTCCGCGCGCTTTCTCCGGGAGCGATAAAATCGGAACGGCAAGGAACAAACCGCCAGATTTTTTGAAATTTAAACGGGCGATCGGATAAGCCAGTTCGTCCTAGCTTCATTTAGTTAGATAAGATTAAAAAAACCGCGTCAGCGAGATTACATGCATTGATTCAAATTTTGAAAAGGGTTTTGGCAGATGGAGGAGGGGAAAAGAAGAAACTAATCAAGAGCCACTTTGTCTTTACAGAGAAAAAAAATCGAAAAAATAAACAATGAGAAAAGGTTTCGCTCCATTGCTTTCGTCTTCGTCGGCGCTCGGCGGCGGCGGCAAGGAAAGGAAAGAATTCGATCCGGGATTTTTCTTTTTTTCTTCACCGGAGAACACCACCCTAAAACGTAGTATTCCCGCAAAAAGAATCGAGACAAGAATGCTGTTAAAGCTTGACGATGATCCATCCATCCATGGGACTAAAAATGTTTGATCCGGGAGTGGTCGGAAATAAAGAATCAGCAGGGGTTGGGTGAGGAGGGGAAGAATAGGGGGGGCGGCGCGGCGCGGCGCGGCGGTCACAAGTTCTTGGATCCCCGGGTGTAGCCGTAGTAGGAGAGGTACCACTTGACGAACTTCTTGAGGCCGGCGTCGAGGTTGGTGGTCGGCTTGTACCCGAGCTGCTGCCGGGCGAGCGAGATGTTGGCGTGGGTGAAGGGCACGTCGCCGTTGCCGGGCATCTCCACCACGTGCTTCTTCGCCTTCACCCGGAGGTGCTTCTCCAGGATGGACACCAGCGTGGGCACCGTCACAGGGGAGGTGTTGCCGAGGTTGAAGATCCTGTAGGGCGCCGGCCCGCGCTTCTTGCCGCCGGTGCCCGTGCTCCTGCCGGCCGTGTCCAGCGACCCCAGGCAGCCCTTGACGATGTCGTCGATGTAGGTGAAGTCGCGGGCGAGGTCCACGTGATTCTTGCCCCGGTAGACGGTGATGGGCTTCCCCTGCAGGATGTTGCGGGTGAAGGAGAAGTAGGCCATGTCCGGCCGCCCCCACGGCCCGTACACCGTGAAGAAGCGCAGGCCGGTGATGGACAGCCCGTAGATGTGGTTGTACGAGTGGGTGATCTCCTCGCCGGCCTTCTTCGTGGCCGCGTAGAGCGACGCCGGCTGGTCCGTGCGGTGCGACTCGGAGAAGGGCACCTTGTCGTTGAGGCCGTAGACGGAGGAGGATGACGCCCAGACGATGGCCGGCTGCGGGTCGGCGTTCTTGCAGGCCTCCAGGAGGGTGACGAGCCCCGCAACATTGGAGTGTACGTACGAGGCCGGGTTCTCCATGGCGTAGCGCACGCCGGCCTGCGCGGCCAGGTGGAGCACGTGGGTGAAGGGGACGACGTCGAAGAGCTTGGCCAGGAGCCGGCCGTCGTTGATGTCGCCCTCGACGACGAACACGCCGTGGGAGGACAGCAGCGCCTTGCGTGCCTTCTTGAGCGAGGGGTCGTAGTAGGCGTTGAAGTTGTCGATGCCGACGACGCCGTCCCCACGCTTGCGCAGCGCGAGGGAGCAGTGCGCGCCGACGAACCCGGAGGCGCCCGTGACGAGCACCGACATCCCCGCCCCGGCGGCCGACCCCGGCGGCCTGCGCGGCGCGGCGGAGGCGCGGATCTGGCGCTCCCAGTGCAGGCCGCCCCAGGAGGCGGCGAAGTACTTGGAGGAGGTGTCGACGAAGGACTGGAAGCTGAGGTAGGAGGCGGTCATGGCGACGAGGAAGAGCGCCCAGAGGAACATGGTGCTGGTGGACGCGAAGCAACGGTGCAGCTGGCGGTTCATGGCGCCGCCGGCCCGCTCGATCTTCACCTTGCCAGGGGTGGACGGGAACAGGTCGTCCTCCAGCGCCCGCATCTTCTTGCTGAAACCTCCCGCCGTCGTCGTGCTGCCCGCCCGCGGCGGCAAGCCAACCAATCAACGAAGAAACCAAGAAGCCCTCACACTCCTTGCTCCTCCTTCTCCTTCTCCCGGACGACGACGCAACCACGGACGGACGGATGGATGGAGGATCGATCAAGCAAGCAAGCAAGCAAACAGGCAGGCGCAAATCGGCGCGGTGCCTTCCGTCCGATGGGTGCACTCCTAGCGCGTACGTATCCCGGCGGGAAATCCGGGACGGACGGAAGGGATTTTTATTGTATCGGAGGGGGGAAAAGAGAGGGGAAGGGGGGAGCGGGCAGGGGCAGGGGCTGGGTGTGCGCCTGCCTAGGGAGGAAGGGCGGGGAGGGGCGGGTATAAATAGGGGAAAGCGACGGGGGGCGGGGGCGGAGGGCGGAGGAGTTGCCGGCGGCGGTGCGGGTGGGGAGGATTGCGCGGCTATTTTTGGGCTCGGCCGGGGAGGATGTTGGGGGGATTTCGATTCTTTCACGGCGGGGGAACGGAACGGAACGGAACAGCCGTCGGTGGTTTCCTGGCGGTATTTATGCTGGCGCGGTGACGCGGGTTTCCTGATTATTACTGCCTGCGCGGTCACGGGCCGGGTTTGCGCGTGCCCTGCCAGGGTTGTTTGTTTTCACGCGTCGGGGTGTGATGTGAATGCGATGCCACTCTGTCCGTCGCATTCATTGGTGGGGGAACGGAGGGATTTCCTGCCGCGTGACGACGCCATGCCGATGTAGAGTTTCACGCCTGCTGACTGACTGATCTTCCGGCTGGAATCCGGATTGGTGCGTGGTGCCGGCGTTTCTTCAGCCCCCCAGCATGCTACCACGTGGAATTTAGGGCATGTTTGGTTTTAATAAGTCAGGTGATTTATAAGTCAGGTGACTTATAAGTCAGTGATTTATAAGTCAGGTGACTTATAAGTCAAGTGACTTAAAACCAGTGACTTATAAGTCAAGCCTGTTTGATTGTCATATGACTTATAAGTCAAGCCTGTTTGATTGTCATATGACTTATAAGTCACCTGATCACACATTTTCATGCAAAAGTAGGTGACTTATAAGTTTTAGGCCCTGTCTGATTTCAATAAATCAGGTGACTTATAAGTCACGCCTGTTTGGTCGTCATTTGACTTATAAGTCACATTTTCATGCAAAAGTGGGTGACTTATAAGTTTTAAGTTGGGGTGGAGCAACTTATGACTTATAAGTTGGGGTGACTTATAAGTTGGATCTGTTTGACAAAATAAGTCACCTTTTGCACTTTTCAACTTATAAGTTGGTGACTTATTTGGAACCAAACAATGCCTTACCATGAGTAGGAGTAGTAGTAGTACTACAACAATGTGTTGTGCTCAAATTCATTATCTGCCACCTGATTATGGATTAGGGCGTAGACAGTGGGTTCAAGTACTTTACTTAGTCTTAAGCTAATGTAAATCTATAAGGGAGAGGAAGAACAGGTGAAGGTAGAAACGGAGCTCGATGGAGCTGCCAATTTGTTGCGAGTTCCTGTAAGGATCAATGTGAACGAACCCATGAAAAAAGGATGTTACTATCACGAGGGAAGAGGAGCGACATTTCTTCAAGGTTGCTTATGAGATAATTCCTCGTTTTTGTGTGCATTGTTGTCTGCTCGGGCACTTACATCTTTAAAACGGAACACGGGGATATCAGAAAAAGAGTTAAGTTTGGCCTCTTGGTTGAAGGCCGACATGGACTTGACATGGTACATCCTTATTTGAAAGGTCTCGTGGTGGGGATATATTGAAGGAAGATTGGATGCAAACTCAACATCATCGACTGGTCGTGGACATGGGAATTTTGCTGACTAGCATAATCACCTGAAAAGGGTGACAAGAATGCTACACACTCGTTGGTTTGGGTAAAACGAATTCAAACCACGCTGACACGACTACTAATCCGCTCAAATTAAGTACCTAAGTGGCCATGCAAGATGCTGATAACAAAATAAGGCACATGCTTAACTTGGAGTGTACCGAAGAGATCACTCGATAGAAGGTCTATGCAACCTTTGTTCCTTTGATTAACGAGGGTACAAATGTACATAGTGGAAAGACAATGCTCCTAGGAGATCATCTTGCTCCAAAGGCATGAAAGGAAGGAACGAAGACGCGCATATGAGAGAGCGGGAATTTTCAGTAACATCAAACCCGGATCGACAGGCTCCGGGGAGGGGCATTGTCGGGAGCAATGAATCAATTGGTGATGAACTTTCGCAGTTGTGGACGATCCAAGACATATCAATAAAACCTACACTCTAGTTAGACTGTACCATCCCTCTTCGGCTATTCTCTCAAGAACCAAACTACCAGACAAGACAACTCAAGAGTTAAGACACATATTAGGGTTCTGTAGTGCGTATGGGGTTATAGCTGGAGGATTGAATGGAGGTTTGGTTTTATTTTCGTTTGGTGGTATCACTGAATTTTTTTAGAAGATCTCATATTGATGTATTTGTAAAGAATGATAATATTGGAGATAGGGAGTGGAGATTTACAGGATTCTATGGAGAACCGACAATGGCAAGAAGGAAAAGGAGTTAGGAATTACTTCAAGATATGAGAACAGAATTTGACAATCCTTGGCTATCACACATGATTTTAGTGAGGCGCTACATGCCTCAGAATAGTAAGGGGTGAGTGAGAGGAATGGAAAATGGAAGGGCGCATGGAAACATTTGAATTTTGCAATTTTTCGGACCTAGGATATGCGGGACTATAATCCACATGGCATAAGA
The DNA here is from genome assembly GCF_904849725.1 of Hordeum vulgare subsp. vulgare. Classification (NCBI taxonomy): domain Eukaryota; kingdom Viridiplantae; phylum Streptophyta; class Magnoliopsida; order Poales; family Poaceae; genus Hordeum; species Hordeum vulgare. The sequence continues at coordinate 535,625,684 of NC_058523.1, read as the reverse complement.
GACAACAAGGGATGAGTAATATTAAAGTCAGATTAAATTGGGGATTAGCTGATGAGAAGTTTATGCAGGTTTTTGATAACCATTTAGCTAAACATATACCAAGAACTAGATCTAACCATTGTGCCTTGATTTTACGAGCTAGACACTTAGACTGGTTCTACGAAGGAGGGGCACAAAAACAGTTTCGTTTTGAGAGTATATGGTTGAGACATGAAAGGTATTATTAGGTGGTGGATCAAAGCTAAAAACCAGGGCATGTGGTCTTGCAACAATGCAAGAGTATTTGGGAGAAGCTCGTGAAAATATGAAACAAGGAAGACGATCTGAGTTTGGACAGGTTAATTAATAACTCAAGGTCATGCGTGCAAGATGAGAGAAGTTACAAGTGTCCACATTATACATGGGACCATCAACTGAGGAAAGAAACCTCGTGCGAAGGATCTCTAGATTACTAGCGCTAGAGGAAGATATCACTCGCCAAGAGTATTTGGTTTTATGGCTCGAGGAGGGAGATCGAAATAGTGGGTTTTCCCATGCTAGGGCGTGCAAAGAAGAAACAATAACAAAATCAGAAATATGGTCAGAGAGGATGGCTCGATCGCTACCCAGCAGGAAGAGTTAGAACAATTTACTACATTTTAACAAGATAGACCTAAATGATTGCATCTTCCCAATTGCACTAGGTATGGTTGAGGTGGGGTCCACTATTACTTTGGAGTGTTCATCACTAGACTTAAGAATAATTTGAACATTATTAACAGACCACCATTCACCAACATGAGTGATAGGAAAACAGGTTTAATCAATGTTGTCACACAGGTCTTTCCTTATGCACAACACATATTTTGTGTTAGACAATTTTACCAGAACTACTACCAATTGTTCAAAGGTGAAACAATTACGAATAATCTTTGGACCCTTCCGAGGTCCACCAATGTGGGCAAACGAACTTGAACTGAGACAAGCTCATGGAGGATAACCTAGCGGCTTACAATTGGTTGGATGGAAATCCCCAAACCAGCGAGTGAAAGCTTTTTTTTATCATATTTCCTATAGCACGAGATACTTTTGAACAACACATCAGAAGTATCACTAGTAGAAAACGGGCCTTTGGCCGGGACCCTTTAGTCCCGGCCTGCCTCTGGGCCTGGACTAAAGGCCCGGCCACGTCGCCCCAATTCTCAATGCCTCCCTCGAGGCTATAGTCCCGGAACGTAAGGAACCTTTAGTCCCGGTTCGTGTCCCAAACCGGGACTAAAGGGCTACGCGGTGGGCAGCCCGCATGTGCGCCACCTTTAGTCCCGGTTTGTGTCTCAAATCGGGACTAAAGTCCTCTGCCTATATATAGCACAGCCCCCCTCTCCCCACTTCGTTGCATTTTTCTTGGATGGAGGATTGTGGGTGGGTGCTTGCTCTCCACTTTTTTCTATGCACTAGAGGTGTTTGTCGAAATGTGTGTTAGAGCGATGCCGCTTCAGTTCACCGAACACAACTACGATATGAGATGCCCGAGCCACGCTTAAACCTCTTCCTCTTTATTTCTACTTATTCTAAAAGGTTAGCAACTATATTTCCTCGTTTAGACCGTGCGGTACTAATTTTTAGGATCGTGATTGTATTTGATATACTGTCGTATAACGCAGAGATGAGCCATCCATGGATGTACGGTGATCGACGCACAACCGCTTACAGAGAAGGTGTGCATTCTTTTCGAGATGCAGCCGATGCGAACAAGCATGGTGGTGGCTATATGTTTTGTCCATGTGTTGAATCTCGGAATGAGAAGGATTACACTTCCTCAAGAGTCATTCAGAGCCACCTGCTTCGGTCCGGTTTTATGTCGGGCTATAATGTTTGGACCAAGCACGGAGAAAGAGGGGTTATGATGGAAGACGATGATGAAGAAGAAGAGAACGATGATGACAACTACCGATCTATGTTCCCTTAGTATGCTGATACCGCAATGGAAGACAATGAAGAAGAAGATCAGGATGAAGAACGGGAACCAGATGAGCCCGCTGATGATCTTGGCCGGGTCATTTCTGATGCACGGCGAGGTTGCGACACGGAAAAGGAGAGGTTGCAGTTCGAGCAGATGTTACAGGACCACAACAAATTGTTGTACCCAACTTGTGAAGATGGCCAGAAGAAGCTGGGTAGCACACTGGAATTGCTGAAGTGGAAGGCAGAGACCGGTGTGACTGACTCGTCATTCGAAAAGTTGCTGGTACTGATGAAGAAGATGCTTCCAAGAAAGAACGAATTGCCCGCCAGCACGTACGAAGCAAAGAAGCTTGTCTGCCCTCTAGGATTAGACGTGCAGAAGATACATGCATGCCCTAATGACTGCATCCTCTACCGCGGTGAGAAGTACGAGAATATGGATAAATGCCCGGTATGCACTGCATTGCGGTATAAGATCAGAAAAGATGACCCTGGTGATATTGAGGGCGAGCCACCCAGGAAGAGGGTTCCTGCCAAGGTGATGTGGTATGCTCCTATAATACCACGGTTGAAACGTTTGTTCAGAAATAAAGATCATGCGAAGTTGTTGCGATGGCACATGGAAGATCGTATGAAAGACGATAAGTTAAGGCACACCGCTGATGGTCGGCAGTGGAGAAAAATCGAGAGAGAGTTCCCAAGATTTGTAGTTGACGCAAGGAACTTATGGTTAGGTCTGAGTACAGATGGCATGAATCCTTTTGGGGAGCAGAGTTGTAGTCACAGCACCTGGCCCGTTACTCTATGTATCTACAACCTTCCTCCTTGGTTGTGCATGAAGCGGAAGTTCATTATGATGCCAGTGCTTATACAAGGTCCAAAGCAACCCGGCAACGATATTGATGTGTACCTAAGGCCATTAGTGGATGAACTTTTACAGCCGTGGGCCGAACCAGGTGTACGTGTGTGGGACGAGCACAAACAAGAGGAATTTGACCTTCGAGCGTTGCTTTTCGTAACCATCAATGATTGCCCTGCTCTTAGTAACATTTCAGGACAGTCAAACAAGGGATACAATGCATGCACGCACTGTTTGGATCAGACAGAAAGTATATATCTCGACAACTGTAGGAAGAATGTGTATCCGTACAATCGTAGTTTTCTTCCGCCCAAGCATCCCTTAAAGAAAAAAGGCAAGCATTTCAATGGCAAGGCAGAACCCCGGGGGAAGCCTGTCATCCGTACTGGTGCTGAAGTATTTGATATGGTCAAAGATTTAAAAGTAATCTTTGGAAAGGGTCCTGGCAGCCAACCTGTTCCTAACGGCCCTGATAAGCGCGTACCCATGTGGAAGAAGAAATCTATATTTTGGGAGCTACCCTACTGGGAAGTCCATGCGGTCCGCTCGGCAATTGACGTGATGCACCTGACGAAGAATCTCTGCGTGAATATTCTAGGCTTCCTGGGCTTGTATGGGAAGTCAAAAGATACACCGGAAGCACGGGAGGACCAGGAACGTCATAAAGGAAGAGATGGCATGCATCCAGGGCAGTTTCAAGGGCGTGCCAGCTACGCTCTTACTAAGGAAGAGAAGGAAATCTTCTTTGAAGTCCTGTTCAGTATCAAGGTCCCGACTGGCTTCTCGTCGAATATAAAGGGAATCGTAAATATGAAAGACAAAAAATTCCAAAACCTAAAGTCTCATGACTGCCACGTGCTTATGACGCAATTGCTTCCGGTTGCATTGAGGGGAATTCTACCGGAAAATGTTCGCCTGGCAATTGTGAAGGTATGTGCATTCCTCAATGCAATTTCTCATAAGGTAATCGATCGAGAAAGTCTATCAGGGTTACAGATTGATGTGGTCCAGTGTCTGGTTAGCTTTGAGTTGTTGTTCCCGCCATCCTTCTTCAATATAATGACACACCTCCTAGTTCACCTAGTCGAAGAGATTAGAATTCTCAGTCCTGTGTTTCTACACAATATGTTCCCCTTCGAGAGGTTCATGGGAGTCTTAAAGAAATATGTTCGTAACCGTGCTAGGCCAGAAGGAAGCATCTCCAAGGGCTACGGAACAGAGGAGGTCATTGAGTTTTGTGTGGACTTTCTTCCTGACCTTAAGCCGATTGGTGTTCCTGAATCTCGGTATGAGGGTAGGCTGACAGGAAAAGGCACACTAGTGTAACATCCCAAAATTATAAATTTTGGAATGTTAATATAATTATTAGATTGATTGTTTGTTTGTTTGCTGAGTGATTGAAACTTGTGTGAAATTTGAAACTTTTCGAGACTTTTGAATGAGAGGGAATGAAATGACTTTCCCCTTCTCCGGTGAATTCAAATTCAATCTTTTAAAAGCAACGAGAGAAGATGACATGACTTCTTCAACTATAAAGAATTTGAACGGAGATGTTTGCACTCGAATTTCCTTGCATTTCCATTCATTTTTCTTCGTGCAACAAAATGCCGGGAAATGCATTCTGTCAAACAGAAAAGAGCGGAGGAACATGACCCTCAAAAATACCCGGGCATTTTGAATGTTATTTGCAACCTCAAACTTAGAGGATCATTTGAAAATTATTTGCAAAAAGAAATAATGCTTTTAGGGATTTTTGGAAAAACATTTTTTTTCTGAAGTTTTTATTTTGCCATGGAAAAATGCCCATCATTTATATTTTATTTTTCTGATGATTTTAGTATATAAAAACTCTTTATTCCGAATTGATTTGATTTCCTTTTCAACGTTTTAGTTTCCTAGTTTTGAAAATAGGAAGGAGATCACTTTTATTAGGAAATACCCCTGGCCCATTAAACACTTTCCTATTCTTGGCCCAAGAAGATCATCTTCTTCCTCCTCTCTCCCTCACGTCACAGGAAGTTTCCTTCCATGGAGAGGAGAATCCCCACCTCCGGGATTCGCGAAGCCCTTTCCTTCCCGGCGCCTCCCGCCACCTCTATAAGAAGCCCCTACCTCTCCTCGTTCCATTCCCGTCGAAAAGTTCACCTCTCCTCGCCCCTAGCTCATGCCCCACCTCGCCGGAGTCGTCACCGGAAACTCACCGGAGAGCAGCAACAGGAGCTTCCCTCTCCACCTCGCCGGCCCCTCCACCTCTCCTCCCTCGCAGCACTCCCCTCCTCCACCGCCGCCACCCCTCCACCTCGCCCCCCTGCTCCTCCCCTCGCCATAACCCCACCCCATCGCCCGTGCTTCCCCATTGCCAGGAGCAGCAGCTTCTCCCACCTCGCCCCCTACAGCCCACCCCTCCACCCTCGCCCCCTCCCCTCCCAGGAGTACCCCCACCCTCGCCCCCCTTCCCCACTCCCGTCGGCCCCTCCCCTCCCCATCGGCGACCCCCCACCGGAGCACCTCCTCCCCCCATCGGCCCCCATCAGCCACGGGAGCAGCTCTCCCAGCGAGGTAACTCTCTTCCCTTTTCTTTTTTTTCCTTGTTTTGTTTTGTTTTAGTTTTAGCCCTTAGATCTCTAGTAGATGGCTTAGATTAGATCTTAGGTAACCCTTCGGTTTAGTTTAGAAAACCAATGGTTTTTATTTCACTTATTCCTTTAACCAGCAAATTTTGTTAAGCCTAGGCCGTTTGCTCCTAAGTTAGCAGCAAACACCTCCCGCAACCAATAGCAACATGCCACATTTACCCCCTATTTGTAGATAGTTAGCTTCAGTTTTTTCCGTCCAAATTGCAAAAACAGAAAGTTTCTGTTTTGTTTTGGCCACAACTTTTTATCCCGAAGTCCAATGACATTGATTCTTTTTCCAGTATCTCACAAATTTCCTTTAGTTTTTAAAAACATATAATTTGTCTGTGTTTGAAATTCTTAAATATAAGTTAGATTAGATTTAGTTTAAACCTTGTTTTGCTTATTCCAGGAGTTTAAAAATAGATTTTAATTTGATTCCATTTGGTACTGATCACTAGTGATCCTATTTGTAAGTGGTAAAAATTTCAGATTTGTTTGAGTATTTTAGCTCACTGTTTCATGTGAAACAATTTCTGTTTCACCGTTTTTAGGATTTCGGCTATTTCATTTTCTACTTTTGTTTTAAAATATTTTATTTATTATTTCAGAAAGATTATTATTGTTTTGTTTATCTTAGTCAACAGTAGTTTTGCAACAAGTCTTTATTTTATGTTTATTTGTTTTCATGAAACCAATTCTAGCTGTGTAGTAACGTGAAATTGTTTTCACCGTTGTTTCAAATCCCGTTTGGGAATGCTTTCAAAAGGTTTTGTGAAAAACACTTTATTTCATCTTAGTTAAACTTATAACTTAGTTCTTTGTTATTATTTTCTGTTAGACAAAACGATTTAGTGGTTGACGTAGTAGAAGACTCTTTATTTCTATTTGAAGTTTCTTTCGTTTTCTCATTCGCTCTCGCTCTTTTGTTTTGATTGCTAGAATGATTGCTAGTATGAGTGCTTATGTGAATGATATGTTTTCTATATAGATTTCATCGGAGAGTGACGAGTAGTCTATCAAGTTATTTTCCCGAGAAATTCTTCTTCGTCAACATCACAGGCAAGTCACTTTGATCATACTTTCACCTATGTTTTATGCATTGTAGTTCTACCATCCTATGCCCAATTGCATGCTGCTTAGGTACTTGGAAACTTTAGTGTAAGATGTAGCATCATGTGGTAGGAACACAACAACCCCGATACTTGGCCCCGGGACGACAAAGTTATATTTGCTATGCTTGAGTAGGACGGTTGATCGGCTCCCTGGAAAACCCAGTGGATGCCCGGGATGCTGGAGAGGCCATGTCATCCTGCGGAAAGCTTCACCCAGGCTCAAAGAGACGGACGGATATTTTCAAGACCCAAGGCTTACCTGCACAGCCACAAGTCATTATGGGCTCTGGCTTGGTTGGACAATGCGGCGACTCTGGACAGGCGGTGCTAGCAGATGTAGACGAACGGTAGGAATGGATGGGCACCGACAGGGATTCAGAGGGACCTGTTGAAAGACCATGTTTTGATCACCGGTCTTCAAACACCCTGAAGTGCGAGGACATACACGGAGGCGAACAAATCTTGTGGGGAACGTGTGCAAAACTCTGCAGAGTACACAAACCTAATCGATTAGCCGTGTCCACGGTCATGGACAACTTGAGCCAAAGGAACTGAAGTTATCTGGATTTCTCAACACCATTAAATATATTTGATGAGGGTAATTATTGACAACTCGGGTACGAGAATTGGTTGGCGGAACCATCTCATTAACAACCAACAATGTAGTAAAATTTTGCTTTTAGCCCTCTCTTGATGTAGGAGAAAACTTGCTTTTCGCTAAAAACTTATAGCCCCACCTGCTGTTGGAAATATGCTCTAGAGGCAATAATAAATTAGTTATTATTATATTTCTTAGTTCATGATAATCGTTTATTATCCATGCTATAATTGTATTGATTGGAAACACAATACTTGTGTGGATACATAGACAAAACACTGTCCCTAGTAAGCCTCTAGTTGACTAGCTCGTTGATCAAAGATGGTCAAGGTTTCCTGACCATAGGCAAGTGTTGTCATTTGATAAACGGGATCACATCATTAGGAGAATCATGTGATGGACTAGACCCAAACTAATAGACGTAGCATGTTGATCGTGTCATTTTGTTGCTACTGTTTTCTGCGTGTCAAGTATTTGTTCCTATGACCATGAGATCATATAACTCACTGACACCGGAGGAATGCTTTGTGTGTATCAAACGTCACAACGTAACTGGGTGACTATAAAGATGCTCTACAGGTATCTCCGAAGGTGTTAGTTGAGTTAGTATGGATCGAGACTGGGATTTGTCACTCCCTGTGACGGAGAGGTATCTCGGGGCCCACTCGGTAATACAACATCACACACAAGCCTTGCAAGCAATGTGACTTAGTGTAAGTTGCGGGATCTTGTATTACGGAACGAGTAAAGAGACTTGCCGGTAAACGAGATTGAAATAGGTATGCGGATACTGACGATCGAATCTCGGGCAAGTAACATACCGAAGGACAAAGGGAATGACATACGGGATTATATGAATCCTTGGCACTGAGGTTCAACCGATAAGATCTTCGTAGAATATGTGGGATCCAATATGGGCATCCAAGTCCCGCTATTGGATATTGACCGAGGAGTCACTCGGGTCATGTCTACATAGTTCTCTAACCCGCAGGGTCTGCACACTTAAGGTTCGACGTTGTTTTATGCGTATTTGAGTTATATGGTTGGTTACCGAATGTTGTTCGGAGTCCCGGATGAGATCCAGGACATCACGAGGAGCTCCGGAATGGTTTGGAGGTAAAGATTGATATATAGGAAGTCCTGTTTTGGTCACCGAAAAAGTTTCGGGCTCATCGGTAGTGTACCGGGAGTGCCGGGAGGGGTGCCAGGGACCATCGGGAGGGGTGTCACGCCCCAAGGGGTCTCATGGGCTATGGGAAGAGATAAACCAGCCCCTAGTGGGCTGGAATAAGTTCCCACTAAGGCCCATAAGGTTTGAGAAGGAAAAAACACAAGGTGGAAAGAGTTTCCAAGTGGGAAGGTGGAATCCTACTCCAAGTAGGATTGGAGTAGGACTCCTCCACCTCCAATTTCGGCCAAACCTTGAGGGTTTGAGGCTGCCTCTTCCCTTCCCCTCCCTCCTATATATACTGAGGTATTAGGGCTGATTTGAGACGACTTTTCCACGGCAGCCCGACCACATACCTCCACGGTTTTTCCTCTAGATCGCGTTTCTACGGAGCTCGGGCGGAGCCCTGCTGAGACAAGGTCATCACCAACCTCCGGAGCGCCGTCACGCCGCCGGAGAACTCTCCTACCTCTCCGTCTCTCTTGCTGGATCAAGAAGGCCGAGATCATCGTCGAGCTGTACGTGTGCTGAACGCGGAGGTGCCGTCCGTTCGGTACTAGATCGTGGGACTGATCGTGGGATTGTTCGCGGGGCGGATCGAGGGACGTGAGGACGTTCCACTACATCAACCGCGTTCACTAACGCTTCTGCTGTACGATCTACAAGGGTATGTAGATCACTCATCCCCTCTCGTAGATGGACATCACCATGATAGGTCTTCGTGCGCGTAGGAAATTTTTTGTTTCCCATGCGACGTTCCCCAACAGTGGCATCATGAGCTAGGTTCATGCGTAGATGTCTTCTCGAGTAGAACACAAAAGTTTTTATGGGTGGTGATGTGTGTTTTTCTGCCCTCCTTAGTCTTTTCTTGATTCCGCGGTATTGTTGGATTGAAGCGGCTTGGACCGACATTACTCGTACGCTTACGAGAGACTGGTTTCATCGTTACGAGTAACTCCGTTGCTCAAAGATGACTGGCAAGTGTCGGTTTCTCCAACTTTAGTTGAATCGGATTTGACCGAGGAGGTCCTTGGATGAGGTTAAATAGCAACTCATATATCTCCGTTGTGGTGTTTGCGTAAGTAAGATGCGATCCTACTAGATACCCATGGTCACCACGTAAAACATGCAACAACAAAATTAGAGGACGTCTAACTTGTTTTTGCAGGGTATGCTTGTGATGTGATATGGCCAATGATGTGATGTGACATATTGGATGTATGAGATGATCATGTTGTAATAGAAATATCGACTTGCACGTCGATGGTACGGCAACCGGCAGGAGCCATAGGGTTGTCTTTATACTAACGTGTGTGCTTGCAGATGCGTTTACTATTTTGCTAGGATGTAGCTTTAGTAGTAATAGCATGAGTAGCACGACAACCCCGATGGCAACACATTGATGGAGATCATGGTGTGACGCCGGTGACAAGAAGATCGTGCCGGTGCTTTGGTGATGGAGATCAAGAAGCACATGATGATGGCCATATCATGTCACTTATGAATTGCATGTGATGTTAATCCTTTATGCACCTTATCTTGCTTAGAACGACGGTAGCATTATGAGCTGATCTCTCACTAAAATTTCAAGACGAAATTGTGTTCTCCCCGACTGTGCACCGTTGCGACAGTTCTTCGTTTCGAGACACCACGTGATGATCGGGTGTGATAGACTCAACGTTCACATACAACGGGTGCAAAACAGTTGCACACGCGGAACACTCGGGTTAAGCTTGACGAGCCTAGCATATGCAGACATGGCCTCGGAACACATGAGACCGAAAGGTCGAGCATGAATCGTATAGTTGATATGATTAGCATAGAGATGCTTACCACTGAAACTATTCTCCACTCACGTGATGATCGGACTTGAGATAGTGGATTTGGATCATGTACCACTCAAATGACTAGAGAGATGTACTTTTTGAGTGGGAGTTCTTAAGTAATATGATTAATTGAACTAATTGTCATGAACATAGTCTAATGGTCTTTGCGAATTACGATGTAGCTTGCGCTATAGCTCTACTATTTTTATATGTTCCTAGAGAAAATTTAGTTGAAAGTTGATAGTAGCAAACTTTGCACAGGATTGTCCTCGTTGCTGTGCAGAAGGCTTATGTCCTTAATGCACCACTCGGTGTGCTGCACCTCGAGCGTCGTCTGTGGATGCTGTGAACATACGACATACACGTTTCTGATGACTACACGATAGTTCAGTACAAAATACTTAATGGCTTAGAAGCAAGGCACCAAAGACGTTTTCAAACGTCACGGAACATAAGAGATGTTCTAAAGAGATGAAATTGTGATTTCATGCTCGTGCCCTTGTTGAGAGGTACGAGACCTCCGACATGATTCTTTGTCAACAAAGTAAAGGAGAAAAGCTCAATCGTTGAGCGTGTGCTCAGATTGTCTGAGTACGACAATCACTTGAATCAAGTGGGAGTTAATCTTCCAGATGAGATAGTGATGGTTCTCCAAAGTCACTGCCACCAAGCTGTGAGAGCTTCGTGATGAACTATAACATATCAAGGATAGATACAATGATCCTTGAGTGATTCGCGATGTTTGACACTGCGAAAGTAGAAATCAAGAAGGAGCATCAATAGTTGATGGTTTGTAAAACCACTAAGTTTCAAGAAAGGCAAGGGCTAGAAGGGATACTTCGTGAAACGGCAAAACAGCTGCTGCACTAATGATGAGACCCAAGATTAAACCCAAACCCGAGACTAAGTGCTTCTGTAATGAGGGGAACAACCACTGAGGCGGAGCAACTCTAGATACTTGGTAAATAAGAAGGCTGGCAAAAGTCGAAAGAAGTATATTTGATATACATGATGTTGATGTGTACTTTACTAGTACTCCTAGTAGCATGAGGGTATTGGATACTGGTTCGGTTGCTAAGTAACTAGTAACACGAAATGAAAGCTACGGCATAAACGGAGACTAGCTAAAGGCGAGGTGACGATACGTGTTGGAAGTGTTTCCAAGGTTGATATGATCAAACGTCGCACGCTCTCTCTACCATAGGGATTGGTGTTAAACCTAAATAATTGTTATTTGGTGCTTGCGTTAAGCATGAACATGATTGGATCGTGTTTATGGCAATACGATTATTCATTTAAAGAGAATAATGGTTACTCTATTTTCTTGAATAATCACCTTCAATGGTTTATTGAATCTCGATTGTAGTGTTACACATGTTCATGATATTGGTGCCAAAAGATACGAGGTAATGATGATAGTACCACTTACTTGTGGCACTGCCGCTTGAGTCGTGTTGGTATAAATTGCATGAAGAGGCTCCATGCTGATGGACCTTTATACTCACTTGATTTTGAATCATTAGTGACATGCAAATCATACCACATGAGCAAAGCCTTGTTTTCATTGAGATGAAACAAGATAGTAACTTGTTGGAAGTGATACATTTTGATGTATGCAGTCCAATGGGTGTTGAGGCACGCAGTGGATATCATTATGTTCTTACTTCAATGACGATTTGAGTAGATACAAGAATATTTACTTAATGAATCACAAGTCTGAAATATTGAAAAGTTCAATTCTGTTTCAGAGTGAAGTTCGTCGTAACAAGAGGATAAACGATCTACGATATGATCATAGAAATGAATATCTGAGTTACGAGTTTTGGTACGCAGTTAAGACAATGTGGAAATTGTTTCGCAGTTCATGCCACCTGGAACATCATAGTGTGATGATGTGTCTGAACGTCATAGCCACACACTATTTGGTATGGTGCATGCTATGATGTCTCTTATCGAATTACCACTATCGTTTATGGGTTATGCATTAGAGACAACCGCATTCACTTTAAATAGGGCACCACGTATTTCCGTTGAGATGACACAGTATAGACTGAGGTTTAGAGAAATCTAAACTGTCGTTTCTTGAAAGTTTGGGGTTTCGACACTTATGTGAAAAAGTTTCAGTCTGATACGCTCGAACCCAAAGCGGATAAATGCATCTTCATAGGATATCCAAAACAGTTGGGTACATCTCCTATCTCAGATCCGAAAGCAAAGTGTTTGTTTCTAGAAACGGATCCTTTCTCGAGGAAAGGTTTCTCTCAAAAGAATTGAGTGGGAGGGTGGTAGAACTTGATGAGGTTATTGAACCATCACTTCGACCAGTGTGTAGCAGGGCGCAGGAAGTTGTTCCTGTGGCGCCTACACCAATTGAAGTAAAAGCTGATGATGGTGATCATCGAGCATCGGATCAAGTTACTACAAGCCTCGTAGGTTGACAAGGTCGCGTACTACTACAGAGTGGTACGGTAACCCTGTCTTGGAAGTCATGTTGTTGAGCAACAGTGAACCTACGAGTTATGGAGAAAGCAATGGTGGGCCCGGATTCCGACAAATGGCTGGAAGCCATGAAATCCGAGAGAGGGTCCATGTATGAAAACAAAGTGTAGACTTTGGAATAACTACTTGATAGTCGTATGACTATTGAGTAAAGATGGATCTTTAAAAGGAAGACAGACGATGATGGTGATAAGTCACTATTAAGAAAAGCTCGACTTGTCGCAAAGATGTTTCCGACAAGATCAAACAGTTGACTATGATGAGACTTTCTCACTCGTAGCGATGCTAAAAGTCTGTTAGAATTATGTTAGTAGTTGTTGCATTATTTATGAAATATTGCACATAGGATGTCAAAACATTGTTTCCTCGACGGTTTCCTTGAGCAAACATTGTATGTGATACAACCAGGAGGTTTTGTCGATCCTAAAGATACTAGCAAGTATGCAAGCTCCAGCGATCCTTCAATGGACTGGTGCAAGCATCTCGGAGTTGGAATGTACACTTTGGTGAGATGATCAAACATTTTGGTTTGTACAAGGTTTATGAGAAACTTGTATTTCCAAAGAAGTGAGTGGGAGCACTATAGAATTTCTGATAAGTATATGTGGTTGACATATTGTGGATCAGAAGTAATATAGAATTTCTGTAAAGCATACAAGGTTGTTTGAAAGGAGTTTTCAAAGGAGTACCTGGATTGCGCTACTTGAACGTTGAGCATCAAAGATCTATGGAGATAGATCGAAAGCGCTTAATGGAAGTTTCAACAAGATCCATGCCTTGACAAGTTTTTGAAGGAGTTCAAAATAGATCAGCAAAGAAGGAGTTCTTGGTTGCGTTGTGAGGTGTGAATTTGAGTAAGACTCAAAACCCGACCCCGGCAGAATAAATAGAATAGACGAAGGTCGTCTTCTATGCCTTGGCCGTAGAATCTGAAGTATGCCATGCTGAGTACCGCACCTGATGTGTGCCTTGCAGCAAGTCTGTTGAGAGGTACAGATAGTGATCCATGATTGAATCACTAGCAGCGGTCAAAATTTATCCTTAGTAACTGATGGACTAAGGAATTTTTCTCGATTATGGAGGTGGTTAAAGAGTTCGTCGTAAAGGGTTACGCTGATGCAAGCTTTGACACTAATCCGAATAACTGTGAGTAGTGAAACGGATTCGTATAGTAGAGTAGATATTTGGAGTATTTCCAAATAGCGCATAGTAGCAGCATCTATAAGATGACATAAAGATTTGTAAAGAACACACGGATCTGAAAGTTTCAGAACCGTTGACTAAAACCTCTCTCACGAGCAAGACGTGATCAAACTCCATAACTATATGGGTGTTGGATTCGTTGGAATCACATGGTGATGTGAACTAGATTATTGACTCTAGTGCAAGTGGGAGACTGTTGGAAATATGCTCTAGAGGCAGTAATAAATTAGTTATTATTATATTTCTTAGTTCATGATAATCGTTTATTATCCATGCTATAATTGTATTGATTGGAAACACAATACTTGTGTGGATACATAGACAAAACACTGTCCCTAGTAAGCCTCTAGTTGACTAGCTCGTTGATCAAAGATGGTCAAGGTTTCCTGACCATAGGCAAGTGTTGTCATTTGATAAACGGGATCACATCATTAGGAGAATCATGTGATGGACTAGACCCAAACTAATAGACGTAGCATGTTGATCGTGTCATTTTGTTGCTACTGTTTTCTGCGTGTCAAGTATTTGTTCCTATGACCATGAGATCATATAACTCACTGACACCGGAGGAATGCTTTGTGTGTATCAAACGTTGCAACGTGACTGGGTGACTATAAAGATGCTCTACAGGTATCTCCGAAGGTGTTAGTTGAGTTAGTATGGATCGAGACTGGGATTTGTCACTCCGTGTGACGGAGAGGTATCTCGGGGCCCACTCGGTAATACAACATCACACACAAGCCTTGCAAGCAATGTGACTTAGTGTAAGTTGCGGGATCTTGTATTACGGAACGAGTAAAGAGACTTGCCGGTACACGAGATTGAAATAGGTATGCGGATACTGACGATCGAATCTCGGGCAAGTAACATACCGAAGGACAAAGGGAATGACATACGGGATTATATGAATCCTTGGCACTGAGGTTCAAACGATAAGATCTTCGTAGAATATGTGGGATCCAATATGGGCATCCAGGTCCCGCTATTGGATATTGACCGAGGAGTCACTCGGGGCATGTCTACATAGTTCTCTAACCCGCAGGGTCTGCACACTTAAGGTTCGACGCTGTTTTATTCGTATTTGAGTTATATGGTTGGTTACGGAATGTTGTTTGGAGTCCCGGATGAGATCCAGGACATCACGAGGAGCTCCGGAATGGTCCGGAGGTAAAGATTGATATATAGGAAGTCCTGTTTTGGTCACCGAAAAAGTTTCGGGCTCATCGGTAGTGTACCGGGAGTGCTGGGAGGGGTGCCGGGGACCATCGGGAGGGGTGTCACGCCCCAAGGGGTCTCATGGGCTATGGGAAGAGATAAACCAGCCCCTAGTGGGCTGGAATAAGTTCCCACTAAGGCCCATAAGGTTTGAGAAGGAAAAAACACAAGGTGGAAAGAGTTTCCAAGTGGGAAGGTGGAATCCTACTCCAAGTAGGATTGGAGTAGGACTCCTCCACCTCCAATTTCGGCCAAACCTTGAGGGTTTGAGGCTGCCTCTTCCCTCCCCCTCCCTCCTATATATACTGAGGTATTAGGGCTGATTTGAGACGACTTTTCCACGGCAGCCCGACCACATACCTCCACGGTTTTTCCTCTAGATCGCGTTTATGCGGAGCTCGGGCGGAGCCCTGCCGAGACAAGGTCATCACCAACCTCCGGAGCGCCGTCACGCTGCCGGAGAACTCTTCTACCTCTCCGTCTCCCTTGCTGGATCAAGAAGGCCGAGATCATCGTCGAGCTGTACGTGTGCTGAACGCGGAGGTGCCGTCCGTTCGGTACTAGATCGTGGGACTGATCGTGGGATTGTTCGCGGGGCGGATCGAGGGACGTGAGGACGTTCCACTACATCAACCGCGTTCACTAAGGCTTCTGCTGTACGATCTACAAGGGTACGTAGATCACTCATCCCCTCTCGTAGATGGACATCACCATGATAGGTCTTCGTGCGCGTAGGAAAATTTTTGTTTCCCATGCGACGTTCCCCAACACCTGCCATATATGCATATAGTATAGATGATTACTTTTTCACCCCTCTCTTATGTGACTTGCCGGCATATTCAATATGCTGACCTACACGGCTGCAACGTCTTATGTTGCATATATTTTTCTTCGACGAGTAAGAGTACGATTCAGGGTTACGGTCTACACTCAACTTGCCGTTGGTGTTTATTGGGACTCCACTCCCTTGAGCGCTTCCCCTGAGATATTTAAGGTATATATATCAGTTTTACGCTATTTTACATGTGATTGCACTTTGATATATACATTAATGTACTGTGTGTGCCAGCATACTGATCCAGGGATGGCACAGAAACACAGAGGCTTGACTCGTCTTGAGTCGGGTCGCTACAGAGATGGTATCAGAGCACATGTTGACTGTAGGACGTGACCCTAGAAACTGGAAATTTCTTAGGAAAGGATCTCTCAAAATTTCTATTTTTCAAGAACACCTTTTACTTCTCATCTCTTCTGATTTCATCAAACGTTCTTTCTCACCTCACATAATTAGACAATGCCCTTACCCCTTTGACGACATGAAGGATCAACGGAGTTCTACTTCAAAGTAAAGAGGATTTCACCATGCATTTGAAGAATTGAAGCTACACCCATTGAAGACTCTCAAGACCCGAAGAACTCGAAGACCCTGAAGTGTCCGAATAATTATATGACCATTAGAAGTCGAAACCCCTGTTATATACCCACGTTAGTTACGATGATTTGTGAGCTGTCATTGGTGTGTGTTTTCCGACGGCCACAACTAAAATCTATTCTCAAAAATATTGTTTGTATTGTGTGTATCTTCCTCCCTCTCTTAACCGTCTCATCCCCAAAACCTCAACCCTACCAGATGGAGTATGAAGCTGGACTTGTAGTCTCTGGACCAATGACCCAGCTGGAGGCTGAAATATGGATTCAGAACATGGAGAACCACTTCGGGAGTAACTTGATCTCAAGGAAGTATGAAGTGGAACACGCTCTCCAGTACTTTACACAAAGTGCTGCAATCTGGTGGAAAATGCATCATGCCATACAAGGATTTAGTGGAGCAGAAAGTTGGGGCGAATTCAAGAACACTCTGTTAAGATCCTGACTTATTCAGAAGTGCTATGATAATCCGAAGAAGAAGACTTGTGCATGCAAGATCTGTGGAGAAATAGGACACACCCAGGAAGAACACAAGGATGGACGCACTCATTGTGAAGAAAATCACCCAGCTGAGGAATGCCCAAGTAGTCAGGTGACTTGTTTCTTGTGTGAAGGAACCACCCACTACCCAGCTCAGTGTCACATTTACCCCAAGGTGCAACAAGTTGTCAAGCAGCAGAAAGATGCAGTGAAGGAAACACTCAAGAAGAAGATTCTAGAAGAACCGGTGATGAACGAATATATTGAAGACCCTGATGGACAAGGTCTGACCAGATTTTTCTCCAATGCATGCTACTCATGTGGAGCAGAAGGACATTATTCACAGGACTGCATGAAGAGAAGCCAAGAGTATCTAGGATACTTCCCGACGGAAGAAGTGAAATTTGATCCACTTGAAATAGAAGAACTGGCCAAAATAAAGGAGTCCGGAAAGAAGAAAAAGTACCCTCGGAGGAACCAAACCTGTGCAGATGTAGACCTGAGTCATGTCAGATGTTACAAGTGTATGAAATTTGGCCACCACAACTACATATGCTCAAGAAGGAAGCCGGGAATCCAAGGAGCAAAAGCAGAAGCTAAGAAGCCTCGAGACTGGTCAGAACTCATTTGCTTTTGTTGCAAGGAAGCAGGACATTTTGCTAGCGATTGTCCACAAAGGAAGAAAGCTAAGAAGGAGTAGTTAAGTTTTGACCATGGCAATAAGTGTAATCTGAAGCACTCTTGTTTTCATGAGATCATGGAGTGAATTTTTTTGTAACAGAAGTCCCTGAGATTGTAATAACATCATGAATAAATGGAATTTATTGTCTCATGATTGTCTATGTTGAAACTGTATGCATTGTTTCTCTTCGAACAAAGATCTCGGAACAATTATGAGGATATGAGAAAATACGGTCTATGCAGGCATGAGTATAATTCATTTAAGTGTGGTAGTAATCAGTAAACCCACAGGATCCACTGAGTAGGAATGTACCATGATTACCAAGGAGACACATACATTCCTCTGAGTACCTATTTACTGGCACCTGCAGATGACAACTCTCTACAAGTCATTCCTCAAGGGCCCAGAAACGATCATGACCCTGACCAGTGATCATGATTACCCGAAAATCCTGAAGGACATGATGAAGCACATTCGTCTTGAAGGAGATGCAGTCTACAAAGGCTACCCATTCATGGAAAATGGAGTGGAACTTTGGTACGTGGAAGTACACCTCCACCATGTGAAAGGAGTTTGTCCAAAGACTATGGGGCAATACTTTTTCATTTCACGTGTACCACGAGCAACCTTCTTTGATGCTGTTCGTGAAGCTGCCATGGAAGCCATACGTCAAATTGGAGAAATACTTGAAGCAAGACTCCGTCATACCCAGGAATACCTGAGTGAGGTACGTGCGGAGATGATGGAGATGAAGCTCGTGACCACCATGATGAAGCAAAATATGGATGATTTCAAGGAGCACCTCGGAAAGTTCCAGTGGAACTAAAGTACCTCCAAGAGAGATAGATTAATAAAGTTGGCAGAAATGTTTGACCATACCGAACAATGTGGATGGCAGCATTTGTAATAAATTACTTTTGAGTTATAATTTTGAAGAAAGCAGGGATGTAATAAAGGATTGATTATGAAATGAATATGATTTATGGAAGAAGCTATGATGGATCAGCAAACATTTTCTTAGGAGCATATGAAAACCTGAGAGTTGTGAAGATACGATAGATGTTTCGTTCAGCTTGCAGAACCAATGGATTATCCGAACTTCGTTCGTGGACAAGAGAAATTCTGCAATGCTTGTGAGGATGCCCAAGTGTTAGAATGCGAGATTCACTAAACCTTATACAGAGAAATGATTTGGGTGCAGAATGGATTGATCACCATGACGACTTACTCTTATCATTGATCTTGCTATTCGGAATGGTAAATCTGAGAGACTTACCCATAGAGAGAGACGGCGTTCTTTGAAGCTTTTATTTAAGCCTTAGAATGGTATAAGAAAAGCCCCATGTACATGGCACTTGTTGTCACGCGTAGGAAATGTTACGGTGAGAATGAAACCAAGACCCTTTCTCTGCAGGATAACCCCAAATGGTAGACCACCATGAGAACCATCGATAGGTTATTTAGAATTGACCATGAGACTGTCAGTTAAGAAGACCCATTGACGGAAGAAGCTTATATCCACGGGAGAGCATCACCAAAGGATTTAATATGAAGACCGTGCGATGTCAGTTGCCAAAACCCCAGAGGATCGTTAAAGCATTTTGAGGGACCAGTATCTCTCATTTTAAGTGTGGTAGCATCCCACCTTGCCGGAGATTGGATTGTTAGAAGACCCCCAAACCCTAACCTTTCTTTCTAGCCTCTTCGAATCTCGAGGACGAGATTCATTTTAAGTGTGGTAGTTTGTAACATCCCAAAATTATAAATTTTGGAATGTTAATATAATTATTAGATTGATTGTTTGTTTGTTTGCTGAGTGATTGAAACTTGTGTGAAATTTGAAACTTTTCGAGACTTTTGAATGAGAGGGAATGAAATGACTTTCCCCTTCTCCGGTGAATTCAAATTCAATCTTTTAAAAGCAACGAGAGAAGATGACATGACTTCTTCAACTATAAAGAATTTGAACGGAGATGTTTGCACTCGAATTTCCTTGCATTTCCATTCGTTTTTCTTCGTGCAACAAAATGCCGGGAAATGCATTCTGTCAAACAGAAAAGAGCGGAGGAACATGACCCTCAAAAATACCCGGGCATTTTGAATGTTATTTGCAACCTCAAACTTAGAGGATCATTTGAAAATTATTTGCAAAAAGAAATAATGCTTTTAGGGATTTTTGGAAAAACATTTTTTTTCTGAAGTTTTTATTTTGCCATGGAAAAATGCCCATCATTTATATTTTATTTTTCTGATGATTTTAGTATATAAAAACTCTTTATTCCGAATTGATTTGATTTCCTTTTCAACGTTTTAGTTTCCTAGTTTTGAAAATAGGAAGGAGATCACTTTTATTAGGAAATACCCCTGGCCCATTAAACACTTTCCTATTCTTGGCCCAAGAAGATCATCTTCTTCCTCCTCTCTCCCTCACGTCACAGGAAGTTTCCTTCCATGGAGAGGAGAATCCCCACCTCCGGGATTCGCGAAGCCCTTTCCTTCCCGGCGCCTCCCGCCACCTCTATAAGAAGCCCCTACCTCTCCTCGTTCCATTCCCGTCGAAAAGTTCACCTCTCCTCGCCCCTAGCTCGTGCCCCACCTCGCCGGAGTTGTCACCAGAAACTCACCGGAGAGCACCAACACGAGCTTCCCTCTCCACCTCGCCGGCCCCTCCACCTCTCCTCCCTCGCGGCACTCCCCTCCTCCACCGCCGCCACCCCTCCACCTCGCCCCCCCTGCTCCACCCCTCGCCATAACCCCTCCCCATCGCCCCTGCTTCCCCATTGCCAGGAGCAGCAGCTTCTCCCACCTCGCCCCCTACAGCCCACCCCTCCACCCTCGCCCCCTCCCCTCCCAGGAGTACCCCCACCCTCGCCCCCTTCCCCACTCCCGCCGACCCCTCCCCTCCCCACCGGCGACCCCCCACCGGAGCACCTCCTCCCCCCATCGCCCCCCATCAGCCACGGGAGCAGCTCTCCCAGCGAGGTAACTCTCTTCCCTTTTCTTTTTTTTCCTTGTTTTGTTTTGTTTTAGTTTTAGCCCTTAGATCTCTAGTAGATGGCTTAGATTAGATCTTAGGTAACCCTTCGGTTTAGTTTAGAAAACCAATGGTTTTTATTTCACTTATTCCTTTAACCAGCAAATTTTGTTAAGCCTAGGCCGTTTGCTCCTAAGTTAGCAGCAAACACCTCCCGCAACCAATAGCAACATGCCACATGTACCCCCTATTTGTAGATAGTTAGCTTCAGTTTTTTCCGTCTAAATTGCAAAAACAGAAAGTTTATGTTTTGTTTTGGCCACAATGTTTTATCACGAAGTCGAATGACATTGATTCTTTCTCCAGTAGCTCACAAATTTCCTGTAGTTTTTAAAAACATATAATTTGTCTGTGTTTGAAATTTTTAAATATAAGTTAGATCAGATTTAGTTTAAACCTTGTTTTGCTTATTCCAGGAGTTTAAAAATAGATTTTAATTTGATTCCTATTGATACTGTTCTCTAGTGATCCTATTTATAAGTGGTAAAAAATTCAGATTTGTTTGAGTATTTTAGCTCACTGTTTCATGTGAAACAATTTCAGTTTCACCGTTTTTAGGATTTCGGCTATTTCATTTTCTACTTTTGTTTTTAAATATTTTCTTTATTATTTCAGAAAGATTATTATTGTTTTGTTTATGTTAGTCAACAGTAGTTTTGCAACAAGTCTTTATTTTATGTTTATTTGTTTTCATGAAACCAATTCTAGCTCCGTAGTAACGTGAAATTGTTTTCATCGTTGTTTCAAATCCCGTTTGGGAATGCTTTCAAAAGGTTTTGTGAAAAACACTTAATTTTATCTTAGTTAAACTTATAACTTAGTTCTTTGTTATTATTTTCTGTTAGACAAAACGATTTAGTGGTTGACGTAGTAGAAGACTCTTTATTTCTATTTGAAGTTTCTTTCGTTTTCTCATTCGCTCTCGCTTTTTTGTTTTGATTGCTAGAATGATTGCTAGTATGAGTGCTTATGTGAATGATATGTTTGCTATATAGATTTCATCGGAGAGTGACGAGTAGTCTATCAAGTTATTTTTCCCGAGAAATTCTTCTTCGTCAACATCACAGGCAAGTCACTTTGATCATACTTTCACCTATGTTTTATGCATTGTAGTTCTACCATCCTATGCCCAATTGCATGCTGCTTAGGTACTTGGAAACTTTAGTGTAAGATGTACCATCATGTGGTAGGAACACAACAACTCCGATACTTGGCCCCGGGACGACAAAGTTATATTTGCTATGCTTGAGTAGGCGGGTTATCGGTTGAGTGTATACCACGAGTGATGCGAGGTTGATATAATAATCAAGACCGGACTAAGACAAGATTTTCAAGACCTCGGACGCAATGCAACTCTGGGTGAAGGACGGTTGATCGGCTCCCTGGAAAACCCAGTGGATGCCCGGGATGCTGGAGAGGCCATGTCATCCTGCGGAAAGCTTCACCCAGGCTCAAAGAGACGGACGGATATTTTCAAGACCCAAGGCTTACCTGCACAGCCACAAGTCATTATGGGCTCTGGCTTGGTTGGACAACGCGGCGACTCTGGACACGCGGTGCTAGGAGATGTAGACGAACGGTAGGAATGGATGGGCACCGACAGGGATTCAGAGGGACCTGTTGAAAGACCATGTTTTGATCATCCGGTCTTCAAACACCCTGAAGTGCGAGGACATACACGGAGGCGAACAAATCTTGTGGGGAACGTGTGCAAAACTCTGCAGAGTACACAAACCTAATCGATTAGCCGTGTCCACGGTCATGGACAACTTGAGCCAAAGGAACTGAAGTTATCTGGATTTCTCAACACCATTAAATATATTTGATGAGGGTAATTATTGACAACTCGGGTACGAGAATTGGTTGGCGGAACCATCTCGTTAACAACCAACAATGTAGTAAAATTTTGCTTTTAGCCCTCTCTTGATGTAGGAGAAAACTTGCTTTTCGCTAAAAACATATAGCCCCACCTGCCATATATGCATATAGTATAGATGATTACTTTTTCACCCCTCTCTTATGTGACTTGCTGGCATATTCAATATGCTGACCTACACGGCTGCAACGTCTTATGTTGCAGATATTTTTCTTCGACGAGTAAGAGTACGATTCAGGGTTACGGTCTACACTCAACTTGCCGTTGGTGTTTATTGGGACTCCACTCCCTTGACCGCTTCCGCTGAGATATTTAAGGTATATATATCAGTTTTATGCTATTTTACATGTGATTGCACTTTGATATATACATTGATGTACTGTGTGTGCCATCATACTGATCCAGGGATGGCACAGAAACACAGAGGCTTGACTCGTCTTGAGTCGGGTCGCTATAACTAGGAAGGAAAGCAAAAGTATGTATGGACGGGAATTCTTTCTCTCAAGCACACTACAAAGTTCTACACAATTCCACCGTGGTGGCTCCGTATATCGTGAGACACAAGAATATTCTACGCTCCGAAAACCCGGGGAAGGCCGACTCTTGGATTAAAGGGGAACACGAGAAGACTTTCGGCAGTTGGTTGCAGACACATCTCATGAATGACGACACCGTTGGAGATGAGCTGTACTGTTTGGCCAGGCCACCATCTTCGACTATATGTACTTTCCAAGGGTATGAGATAAATGGGAATACATTTTACACGGTTGCCCACGATAAAAAGAGCACCAACCAAAATAGTGGTGTCCGCTTTGATGCAACAGACGAGAATGGGCACTGTTTGGAAACATATTACGGGTACATAGAGGAGATATGGGAACTTGACTATGAACCTACTTTTATGATCCCTTTATTTCGGTGCAAATGGGTGAAGCTGACAGGAGGCGGGGTAGTTGTGGACCAAAAGTACGGCATGACAACAGTGGATCTTAACAATCTTGCGTACATGGACGAACCATTTGTCCTAGCCAATGATGTCGCTCAGGTTTTCTATGTGAAGGACATGTCTACATTAACGAGAAAAAGAAATTAGCAAAAGAAGATATCATCCGATGAGCCAAAACGCCACATAGTTCTTTCAGGGAAAAGAAACATCGTGGGAGTAGATGACAAGACAGACATGTCAGAAGATTATAATAAGTTTCATGAAATTCCGCCCTTCAAAGTGAAAACTGACCCAAGCATCCTACTGAATGTTGAAGATTCTCCATGGCTATGACCCAGAAGAAAACAGAAATAGTAGATAGGAATATTGGTGCAATAATGTAATAATGTATTAAACCTTTTATGTAATGCATGTATGGAACGTACTAAATTTCAAACACTTTTCATTTTCATATTATCCATGTAAGAGATGAGTTCTCGTTCGAAACCCTGATACTTCGAGAGAGATTGTCTGTTTTGTACACGAAGTGCATCCAGTTTTTGTCGTAGCCCTCTCAACTTTTTAACACACGCTATGTGGGTGAAATGATGATAGCATGCCAACTTTCAACATTTTCAGAGTTCATTTGTAGTGCTTTTCAATTTCAGGGTCAACTAGCTCAAAAAAAAGTAAATCCACGAAATATACCAAATGAAGTCAGAAATTGTTGAAATTTTCTGGTGTGCCTTTGAATTGTGCATTTTGAACACACAAAAAGTATGGAGTTCAAATAACTTCACAAAAATGAAATCCCTTTGTAAGAGATGAGTTCTCGTTTGAAACCCTGATACTTCGAGAGAGATTGTCCGTTTTGTACACGAAGTGCATCCAGTTTTTGTCGTAGGCCTCTCAAGTTTTTAACACACGCTATGTGGGCGAAATGATGATAGCATGCCAACTTTCAACATTTTCAGAGTTCATTTGTAGTGCTTTTCAATTTCAGGGTCAACTAGCTCAAAAAAAAAGTAAATCCACGAAATATACCAAATGAAGTCAGAAATTGTTGAAATTCTCTGGTGTGCCTTTGAATGGTGCATTTTGAACACACAAAAAGTATGGAGTTCAAATAAGTTCACAAAAATGAAATCCCTTTGTAAGAGATGAGTTCTCGTTCGAAACCCTAATACTTTGAGAGAGATTGTCCGTTTTGTACACGAAGTGCATCCAATTTTTGTCGTAGCCCTCTCAACTTTTTAACACACGCTATGTGGGTGAAATGATGATAGCATGCCAACTTTCAACATTTTCAGAGTTCATTTGTAGTGCTTTTCAATTTCAGGGTCAACTAGCTCAAAAAAAAAAGTAAATCCACGAAATATACCAAATGAAGTCAGAAATTGTTGAAATTTTGTGGTGTGCCTTTGAATGGTGCATTTTGAACACACAAAAAGTATGCAGTTCAAATAAGTTCACAAAAATGAAATCCCTTTGTAAGAGATGAGTTCTCGTTCGAAACCCCGATACTTCGAGAGAGATTGTCCGTTTTGTACACGAAGTGCATCCAGTTTTTGTCGTAGCCCTCTCAACTTTTTAACACATGCCATGTGGGTGAAATGATGATAGCATGCCAACTTTCAACATTTTCAGAGTTCATTTGTAGTGCTTTTCAATTTCAGGGTCAACTAGCTCAAAAAAAAAAGTAAATCCACGAAATATACCAAATGAAGTCAGAAATTGTTGAAATTTTGTGGTATGCCTTTGAATGGTGCATTTTGAACACACAAAAAGTATGGCGTTCAAATAAGTTCACAAAAATGAAATCCCTTTGTAAGAGATGAGTTCTCGTTCGAAACCGTGATACTTCGAGAGAGATTGTTCGTTATGTACACGAAGTGCATCCAGTTTTTGTCGTAGCCCTCTCAACTTTTTAACACATGCTATGTGGGTGAAATGATGATAGCATGCCAACTTTCAACATTTTCAGAGTTCATTTTTAGTGCTTTTCAATTTCAGGGTCAACTAGCTCAAAAAAATAAGTAAATCCACGAAATATACCAAATGAAGTCAGAAATTGTTGAAATTTTGTGGTGTGCCTTTGAATGGTGCATTTTGAACACACAAAAAGTATGGAGTTCAAATAAGTTCAAAAAAATGAAATCTCTTTGTAAGAGATGAGTTCTTGTTCGAAACCCTGATACTTCGAGAGAGATTGTCCGTTTTTTACACGAAGTGCATCCAGTTTTTGTCGTAGCCCTCTCAACTTTTTAACACATGCTATGTGGGTGAAATGATGATAGCATGCCAACTTTCAACATTTTCAGAGTTCATTTGTAGTGCTTTTCAATTTCAGCGTCAACTAGCTCAAAAAAATAAGTAAATCCACGAAATATACCAAATGAAGTCAGAAATTGTTGAAATTTTGTGGTGTGCCTTTGAATTGTGTATTTTGAACACACAAAAAGTATGGAGTTCAAATAAGTTCACAAAAATGAAATCCCTTTGTAAGAGATGAGTTCTCGTTCGAAACCCTGATACTTCGAGAGAGATTGTCCGTTTTGTACATGAAGTGCATCCAGTTTTTGTCGTAGCCCTCTCAACTTTTTAACACAGGCTATGTGGGCGAAATGATGATAGCATGCCAACTTTCAACATTTTCAGAGTTCATTTGTAGTGCTTTTCATTTTCAGGGTCAACTAGCTCAAAAAAAATAGTAAATCCACGAAATATAGCAAATGAAGTAGGAAATTGTTGAAATTCTGTGGTGTGCCTTTGAATAGTGCATTTTGAACACACAAAAAGTATGGAGTTCAAATAAGTTCACAAAAATGAAATCCCTTTGTAAGAGATGAGTTCTCGTTCGAAACCGTGATACTTCGAGAGAGATTGTCTGTTTTGTACACGAAGTGCATCCAGTTTTTGTCGTAGCCCTCTCAACTTTTTAACACACGCTATGTGGGTGAAATGATGATAGCATGCCAACTTTCAACATTTTCAGAGTTCATTTGTAGTGCTTTTCAATTTCACGGTCAACTAGCTCAAAAGAAAAGTAAATCCACGAAATATACCAAATGAAGTCAGAAATTGTTGAAATTTTGTGGTGTTCCTTTGAATGGTGCATTTTGAACACACAAAAAGTATGGAGTTCAAATAAGTTCATAAAAATGAAATCCCTTTGTAAGAGATGAGTTCTCATTCGAAACCCTGATACTTCGAGAGAGATTGTCCGTTTTGTACACGAACTGCATCCAGTTTTTGTCGTAGCCCTCTCAAATTTTTAACACATGCTATGTGGGTAAAATGATGATAGCATGCCAACTTTCAACATTTTCAGAGTTCATTTGTAGTGCTTTTCAATTTCAGGGTCAACTAGCTAAAAAAAAAAGTAAATCCACGAAATATACCAAATGAAGTCAGAAATTGTTGAAATTTTGTGGTGTGCCTTTGAATTGTGCATTTTGAACACACAAAAAGTATGGAGTTCAAATAAGTTCACAAAAATGAAATCCCTTTGTAAGAGATGAGTTCTCGTTTGAAACCCTGATACTTTGAGAGAGATTGTCCGTTTTGTACACGAAGTGTATCCAGTTTTTGTCGTAGCCCTCTCAAGTTTTTCACACACGCTATGTGGGCGAAATGATGATAGCATGCCAACTTTCAACATTTTCAGAGTTCATTTGTAGTGCTTTTCAATTTGAGGGTCAACTAGCTCAAAAAAAGTAAATCCACGAAATATACCAAATGAAGTTAGAAATTGTTGAAATTCTCTGGTGTGCCTTTGAATGGTGCATTTTGAACACACAAAAAGTATGGAGTTCAAATAAGTTCACAAAAATGAAATCCCTTTGTAAGAGATGAGTTCTCGTTCGAAACCCTAATACTTCGAGAGAGATTGTCCGTTTTGTACACAAAGTGCATCCAGTTTTTGTCGTAGCCCTCTCAACTTTTTAACACACGCTATGTGGGTGAAATGATGATAGCATGCCAACTTTCAACATTTTCAGAGTTCATTTGTAGTGCTTTTCAATTTCAGGGTCAACTAGCTCAAAAAAAAGTAAATCCACGAAATATACCAAATGAAGTCAGAAATTGTTGAAATTTTGTGGTGTGCCTTTGAATGGTGCATTTTGAACACACAAAAAGTATGGAGTTCAAATAAGTTCACAAAAATGAAATCCCTTTGTAAGAGATGAGTTCTCGTTCGAAACCCTGATACTTCGAGAGAGATTGTCCGTTTTGTACACGAAGTGCATCCAGTTTTTGTCGTAGCCCTCTCAACTTTTTAACACATGCCATGTGGGTGAAATTATGATAGCATGCCAACTTTCAACATTTTCAGAGTTCATTTGTAGTGCTTTTCAATTTCAGGGTCAACTAGCTCAAAAAAAAGTAAATCCACGAAATATACCAAATGAAGTCAGAAATTGTTGAAATTTTGTGGTGTGCCTTTGAATGGTGCATTTTGAACACAGAAAGAGTATGGAGTTCAAATAAGTTCACAAAAATGAAATCCCTTTGTAAGAGATGAGTTCTCGTTTGAAACCCTGATACTTCGAGAGAGATTGTCCGTTTTGTACACGAAGTGCATCCAGTTTTTGTCGTAGCCCTCTCAACTTTTTAACACATGCTATGTGGGTGAAATGATGATAGCGTGCCAACTTTCAACATTTTTAGAGTTCATTTGTAGTGCTTTTCAATTTCAGGGTCAACTAGCTCAAAAAAATAAGTAAATCCACGAAATATACCAAATGAAGTCAGAAATTGTTGAAATTTTCTGGTGTGCCTTTGAATTGTGCATTTTGAACACACAAAAAGTATGGTGTTCAAATAAGTTCACAAAAATGAAATCCCTTTGTAAGAGATGAGTTCTCGTTCGAAACCCTTATACTTCGAGAGAGATTGTCCGTTTTGTACACGAAGTGCATCCAGTTTTTGTCGTAGCCCTCTCAACTTTTTAACACATGCCATGTGGGTGAAATGATGATAGCATGCCAACTTTCAACATTTTCAGAGTTCATTTGTAGTGCTTTTCAATTTCAGGGTGAACTAGCTCAAAAAATAAGTAAATCCACGAAATATACCAAATGAAGTCAGAAATTGTTGAAATTTTGTGGTGTGCCTTTGAATGGTGCATTTTGAACACACAAAAAGTATGGAGTTCAAATAAGTTCACAAAAATGAAATCCCTTTGTAAGAGATGAGTTCTCGTTCGAAACCCTGATACTTCGAGAGAGATTGTCCGTTTTGTACACGAAGTGCATCCAGTTTTTTTCGTAGCCCTCTCAACTTTTTAACACACGCTATGTGGGTGAAATGATGATAGCATGCAAACTTTCAACATTTTCAGAGTTCATTTGTAGTGCTTTTCAATTTCAGGGTCAACTAGCTCAAAAAAAAGTAAATCCACGAAATATACCAAATGAAGTCAGAAATTGTTGAAATTTTCTGGTGTTCCTTTGAATGGTGCATTTTGAACACACAAAAAGTATGGAGTTCAAATAAGTTCACAAAAATGAAATCCCTTTGTAAGAGATGAGTTCTCGTTCGAAACCATGATACTTCGAGAGAGATTGTCCGTTTTGTACACGAAGTGCATCCAGTTTTTGTCGTAACCCTCTCAACTTTTTAACACACGCTATGTGGGTGAAATGATGATAGCATGCCAACTTTCAACATTTTCAGAGTTCATTTGTAGTGCTTTTCAATTTCAGGGTCAACTAGCTCAAAAAAAAGTAAATCCACGAAATATACCAAATGAAGTCAGAAATTGTTGAAATTTTGTGGTGTGCCTTTGAATGGTGCATTTTGAACACACAAAAAGTATGGAGTTCAAATAAGTTCACAAAAATGGAATCCCTTTGTAAGAGATGAGTTCTCGTTCGAAACCCTGATACTTCGAGAGAGATTGTCCGTTTTGTACACGAAGTGCATCCAGTTTTTGTTGTAGCCCTCTCAACTTTTTAACACATGCTATGTGGGTGAAATGATGATAGCATGCCAACTTTCAACATTTTCAGAGTTCATTTGTAGTGCTTTTCAATTTCAGGGTCAACTAGCTCAAAATAATAAGTAAATCCACGAAATATACCAAATGAAGTCAGAAATTGTTGAAATTTTCTGGTGTGCCTTTGAATTGTGCATTTTGAACACACAAAAAGTATGGAGTTCAAATAAGTTCACAAAAATGAAATCCCTTTGTAAGAGATGAGTTCTTGTTTGAAACCCTGATACTTTGAGAGAGATTGTCCGTTTTGTACACGAAGTGTATCCAGTTTTTGTCGTAGCCCTCTCAAGTTTTTAACACACGCTATGTGGGCGAAATGATGATAGCATGCCAACTTTCAACATTTTCAGAGTTCATTTGTAGTGCTTTTCAATTTGAGGGTCAACTAGCTCAAAAAAGTAAATCCACGAAATATACCAAATGAAGTTAGAAATTGTTGAAATTCTCTGGTGTGCCTTTGAATGGTGCATTTTGAACACACAAAAAGTATGGAGTTCAAATAAGTTCACAAAAATGAAATCCCTTTGTAAGAGATGAGTTCTCGTTCGAAACCCTAATACTTCGAGAGAGATTGTCCGTTTTGTACACGAAGTGCATCCAGTTTTTGTCGTAGCCCTCTCAACTTTTTAACACACGCTATGTGGGTGAAATGATGATAGCATGCGAACTTTCAACATTTTCAGAGTTCATTTGTAGTGCTTTTCAATTTCAGGGTCAACTAGCTCAAAAAAAAGTAAATCCACGAAATATACCAAATGAAGTCAGAAATTGTTGAAATTTTGTGGTGTGCCTTTGAATGGTGCATTTTGAACACACAAAAAGTATGGAGTTCAAATAAGTTCACAAAAATGAAATCCCTTTGTAAGAGATGAGTTCTCGTTCGAAACCCTGATACTTCGAGAGAGATTGTCCGTTTTGTACACGAAGTGCATCCAGTTTTTGTCGTAGCCCTCTCAACTTTTTAACACATGCCATGTGGGTGAAATGATGATAGCATGCCAACTTTCAACATTTTCAGAGTTCATTTGTAGTGCTTTTCAATTTCAGGGTGAACTAGCTCAAAAAATAAGTAAATCCACGAAATATACCAAATGAAGTCAGAAATTGTTGAAATTTTGTGGTGTGCCTTTGAATGGTGCATTTTGAACACACAAAAAGTATGGAGTTCAAATAAGTTCACAAAAATGAAATCCCTTTGTAAGAGATGAGTTCTCGTTCGAAACCCTGATACTTCGAGAGAGATTGTCCGTTTTGTACACGAAGTGCATCCACTTTTCATTGGCGATTCATCTCTATTATGAAATCAAATATATAGAAAAACAATTGCAGAACATATGACCAAATTAATACAAGTTCATCATCACATTAAAGCCAAAGAATAGTAGTGATCAAATGTTATTATTGCAAAAAATAAATACATAAAGTTCTCTCATAAAAACAACATACAACTATTTAAAACATTTAAATGCGACAACAAACGCGATCAAAATCGCAACTAAGGTAACAATTGACCCAACAGCATAATGATACCCAGCCTCTTTATCAATGGCATATTTTCTAATATTCCTAATCTTCAAGCGCATTTCATCCATCTTCAAGCGCATTGCATCCATCTTCAACCGCATCACATCGATCTTCATCTTGCGATCATCGATGACATCGGCGACATGCAACTCTAGTTCCATATTCTCATCCTCGATTATTTTCAATTTTTCTTCAAGTATTTGTTTTCTTTTTCAACCAAATTTAACTTCTCGACAATAATATTTATGTGGGTTGGAATTTCCGGTTCACATACCTCCTAGATTAAAAAAATATATGTCACATTGGTCGTCATAATTGTCATAAACACTAAATAAAACAAATAGTTATAAAAGATAATATATAGCACATCCGAATCATAGACAGGACGAGGGGCGACGGAGGCGGATACCAAAACCATCGCACTATATAATAACAAAAAATAATGAAAGTGAGTAATTTATACAAGTATGTATCTAAATCATACAAGTAAGATTTTTTTGATTTTAAAAAGAAGATAAGAACAAGAGGCTCACCACGGTGGTGCTCGCAGTTGGTGCACGGCCAAACCTAGACAAATATTAAGGAAAATGGAGCTTGGAGGTCGAGCTTGGAGAGGAGAAAGCTTAAGTAGAGTGGCTTGGGCATTTCATCGAACACGTCATGTGCATGAACTAGAGTGGCAAGAGCATGGCATGGTCACACTTCACCAACCAAAAAACAGGGGATATGGTGGCCAGGGGCGAGGGTTTATATAGGCAACACTTTAGTCCCGGTTCTTGCCATGCCCCGGGACTAAAGGCCCCTGCTTCCCGCCATCTGGTCTGCCGAAAAAGGGCCTTTAGTCCCGGGTCGTGGCTCCACCCGGGACTAAAGGGGTGTCTTTGTCCCGGTTCGAGCCACGTCCCGGGACTAAAGGCCCCTGCTTCCCGCCTTCTGGTCAGCCGAAAAAGGGCCTTTAGTCCCGGTTCATGGCTCCACCCGGGACTAAAGGGTCTTTAGTCCCGGATCGAGCCCCGAACCGGGACTAAAGATTCACCTGTATAAGCGGGAGTTAGAAAATTTCGAACCCAAATCGTCCATTTTCTCTTCTTCTTCCTCTCGTTCTCCTGCCCGGCGCGGCAAGCGACGAACTCGACGACGCCGTCAGGCTGCCCGCCGTCCTGCTCGCCGCTGCCTGCCGTCCTCCTTGCCGTCGCCGTCGTCCTGCTCGCCACCGCCATCCTCCTCGCCGCGCGCCGCCCTCCTCCTCGCCGCGCGCCGTCGAAACCTCTGGCTGGTAAGCCCCATGCCCCCTCCTCCCCAACAATCCGGCCAGCACAAGCAAAGAAGAAAAAGGAGAAGAAAGGAAGAAAAAGGAGAAGAAAGGAAGAAAAAAGAGAAGAAAAGAAGAAAAAGGAGAAGAAAAGGAGAGAACGGAGAAGAAAGGAAGAAAAAGGAGAAGAAAAGAAGAAAAAGGAGAAGAAAGGAAGAAAAAGGAGAAGAAAGGAAGAAAAAGGAGAAGAAAGGAAGAAAAAGGAGAAGAAAGGAAAAAAAAGGAGAAGAAAGGAAGAAAAAGGAGAAGAAAGGAAGAAAAAGGAGAAGAAAAGAAGAAAAAGGAGAAGAAAAGAAGAAAAAGGGAAGAAAGGAAGAAAAAGGAGAAGAAAGGAAGAAAAAGGAGAATAAGAAGAGGAGGAGAAGAAAAGAAGAAAAAGGAGAATAAGAAGAGGAGGAGAGGAGAAGAAGAGGAAAAATAGAAGAAGATGAGAGGAGAAGTAGTAGAAGAAGAGGAGAAGTAGAAGTAGTAGAAGAAGAGGAGAAATAGAAGAAGAGGAAAAATTAGTTTAGGGTTACAAGAATAAGAAATATTTTTTTTGTCATTTAATTTTGCTATTGTATAGTGTATATGCTTAAGTGTTAATAGTGTTTCTTAGATTATTGCTTAATTTTGCTATTGTATATGCTTAAGTGTTAATAGTTTAATTTTTCTATTGTATATGCTTAAGTGTTAATAGTTTATTTTTAGCAAGAAAATTAATAGAACTAGTTTAATTTTGCTATTGTATATGCTTAAGTGTCCGGGACTGGGCTCCGCCCGGCTGGTATTTTAGAGTTTAGGTTCTAGCCATGACCCGGGACTAAAGGTCCTCCTATATAAAACGAGCCTTCGAAATTTCCAACCCCTCTTATATAGTTTGTTAGTTTATTAGTTAATAAAATGTCCGTTTTTTGCAGAACTATGGATCCACATATCAGGAACCTCGAAGAGGAAGAACTTCTCGAAGATATAATCAAAGACGGCCCCGACGTTGAACCAGCCGAATCTCCGACGTCATATCTAAACGACTCCGGATATGGAATGGAGGTCGAGCGACACGAAGATGAAGCCGATGGGGCAGGAGATAGGTCCAATGACGGAGAAGGTGATAGCTCCACTGATGGAGAAGCTGGTGGAGAAGCCGGTGAAGAAATAATAAAGTCCGGCGAGGTATACATATGAAGTTCGACAATCACCTGTAATATGTGAAAAATATTGGAGATAGCTCTATATTGTATACATATACATTCATTTGACGAATGTTCCTCCCTCTTAGGCCTCCACATCGAGCAAATCTACGAAACGAGGCCCGACTTGAAAGTTGGATGCACGGACGCATTACACCTTTGAGGTGATAATGCCTACGGGGGAACCCAAGCTTCCTAAGAATGCTGCTGACACATTCAAGAAGCAATGCGGAGTTCTCGTTAGGGATCACGTCCCGATCAGCGTTCGGGAGTGGAACAAGCGCAAAGGGGCAGCCGATAGTGACTATGTCGCCGAAAGGTACAAAGATAATCTTTGGAATGATTTCATGTCACATTTCAACCTGCCAGAATGTGAGAATGAATACGCCGTAGACAAACTGAGGGCCAAAGTCAAGCAGTGGACTCTAAAGAAGATGGCCGAACTGTTCCGTAGCTGGAAGAAGAAGCTATGGAAAAACTATCTGAAGACAAAGAAAGTGCCAGTATTCGAGGGGTATCTAGCCAAGCAGGCGAATCACTGGAAGGAATTTCAAGAGTACAAGGAGTCAGAAGATACCCAGGCATTATCAGAAAAGAACAAGATAAATGCCGACAAGAAGAAATATCACCACAAGCTGGGGCCAGGGGGCTATGAGACTGCCATCCCAAAGTGGGAAAAGAAAGAGCAAGATCTGATAGATAAAGGCATCGTACCTAAACCACTCCGTGATGAGTGGGAATTGAGAGCAAGAAATTGGTTCCTTGCGCATGGTGGGTCGTATGACGAAAAAACAGGGGACCTCATCTGCAATGACAATCTTAGGATACCCAGGGAGAATTGGAAAAGGATAGTGAAAGAAATTAAGGAGGGGCAAAGAAAGTTCACTGCAGATAGAGATAAAGATTTGCTCACACTGGTCCTCGGGAATGACGAACATGGAGGACGAACGCGAGGCTTCGGTCCATCTTACCCGTGGTGGGTTGGGTTTGCCAGAGACCAAGACACTTACAGAAGCTGAGAGAGAGCAAAGAAGCGGCAGCAGGTTGAGGAGAATGACAAGTTCAATCAGTTGCTTGCCAGGATTAACGAGCAACAGAAGCAGATTGATGAGCTTAGAGGAGTACCGCGCCAGGAAGATCCTGCACTTGATATTACCGGCGCCCCATCTAAGCGGAAAAGCAGCATGGCTGAATCCGAGGCTCCGCCCGACGATGAACGAAGAATGATAGAGGGCGGTCCTGGCTACCCCGTGGATGGAATCAAGGATTCAATATCATGTGAACTTCATCAGAAATTCAAGAACATATCCATGAAGGTGGCCGTCGGACAAGCTTTACCTTCTGGCCCTAATGCACGCTGGCATGGCCGTGAGATTCCAGCTGGCTTTGCTAAAGTCGGGGTGGATAAAATCATGACGGGGTTTAATGATATGGAGCTCGACATAGCTGGACCCGAAGATGAGAGGACACTCAGAGAAGTACTGGGTGGAGTCATCCTATGGGACAAGAACTACATCAAGCTTCCAGGCTCGGCCCCAAGGACAACACCGCCTCCGAGTCGTCGCAGGTCACCTACACCTCCATTACCTCCAAGCCCTCCACATGACGTCGACGAGCACAACACGAGTCCATCTCGATCACCGCCGCCGGACTTGGGTCGTCCGTCTCCGCCGCTGCCCGCTCCGGATACAAACCCTGAGCCTGCCACGGATACAAAGCGGGAGCGTGCCACCAAGAACGTTCCGCCGCTGCCCGCTCCGGATACAAACCCTGAGCCTGCCACGGATACAAAGCGGGAGCGTGCCACCAAGAACGCTCCGCCGCCGCCCGCTCCGGATACAAACCCTGAGCCTGCCACGGATACAAAGTGGGAGCGTGCCAGCAAGAACGCTCCGCCGCCTCCCGCTCCAGATACAAAGCCTGAGCCTGCCACGGATACAAAGCGGGAGCGTGCCACCAAGAACGCTCCGCCGCCGCCCGCTTCGGATACAAAGCCTGAGCCTGCCACGGACACAAAGCGGGAGCGTGCCACCAAGAACGCTCCGCCGCCGCCCGCTCCGGATACAAAGCCCGAGCCTGCCACGGACACAAAGCGGGAGCGTGCCACCAAGAACGCTCCGCCGCCGTCCACTCTGGATACAAAGCCTGAGCCTGCCACGGATACAAAGCGGGAGCGTGCCACCAAGAACGCAACGCCGCTGCCCGCTTCGGATACAAAGCCTGATCCTGCCACGGATACAAAGCGGGAGCGTGCCACCAAGAACACTCCACCGACGATTCCTAAGCCACAGAGCACCCCAAAGCGCAAACGGTCGCCCCTCCCAAAGGTACGTCATGCTAATCTTCCTATCGGACCTTATGATCGTACCCCCGAGGAAAACGCCAGGATAGCAAAGGAACATCATGATGCGCAGATGAAAAAGAAGGAACCCGAGCCCCGCCCGGAATACACCGAGAAGCAAATAGCATTTGCAAAATACTTCACGACCCTTCCATCACAGTATGACTTACACCATAAGCCTGATGACTATACACGCACATTGCAGAAGGAAGTGAAAAAGAGCAGATCTCGATCACCGTCGCCGGACTTGGGTCATCCGTCTCCGCCGCCGCCCGCTCCGGATACTAAGCGGGAGCGTGCCACCAAGAACGCTCCGTCGACGATTCCTAAGCCACAGAGCACCCCAAAGCGCAAACGGTCGCCCCTCCCAAAGGTACATCATGCTAATCTTCCTATCAGACCTTATGACTTACACCATAAGCCTGAT
Source organism: Hordeum vulgare subsp. vulgare (assembly GCF_904849725.1). Lineage (NCBI taxonomy): Eukaryota > Viridiplantae > Streptophyta > Magnoliopsida > Poales > Poaceae > Hordeum > Hordeum vulgare. Next base: position 535,589,443 of record NC_058523.1, on the reverse strand, counting down.
GACTATACACGCACATTGCAGAAGGAAGTGAAAAAGAGCAGTTCAACTACAAGCAAGAAAAAATCAGACGTTCCTCAGCTTGGACAAGAGGCCAAACAGTCGATCCCACCCCTCAAGGTGTTAACCGAGAATGTTTCCCCTCCGGTGCAGGGGCTAGCTTTAGAAAGAGCAAAGGAGTTGGCGGCTGCATGTGGTATCTCGGTTGAAGAATTGCTGTCTTCCCAAGACGACAAGATACCCAAGGCTGTGGTAGCCCCTAAGCCAAAGTTGGTCATGAGAGAGCCTTTGGTCAGCAAAGATGATCTCCCAACAAATATGCGTTACTTGCATAAATGGTACTTAAGTGAATCAAAGAATGGGAGAACGATATTCGTGCTGAGTGTCCCATAGGAGTACTACGGCCGCCCCGAAGAAATCCATATCGACTTTGATGAACTCTTCCAGATGTACAATGGCGACGCCCTCGACAAATCGCTTATGAGTTGCTATTGTCTGTAAGTTTTTCAATTCGTTGTCTACATATAACTTGTTTAGTTATTTCAATTCATTGTCTATATATAACTTGTACTCTATTATGCAGAATGAAGATTCTGGAGTGTAAAAGTAAGAGCATCATAAATATTGGGTTTATTGACCCAGATAAAATACATATAGCGACGTTAACTGATTATCCCAAGGAGACAGAGGAAAACCTTCTAAGGTTTCTAACAGATCAAAATTTCTGTGACCACATACTGTTTCCATACAACTTCAGGTGAGGGTCTTTACTCTGTTGTGTCCATTCACTTATAAGTGTAATTGATAAGTTACTCACATACACACGCATATATATATATATATACATGTGCAGCTTCCATTGGATTCTGTTGGACATTCAAATTGATAAGGGACGAGTTGATGCCTTGGACCCATTATCAAGACCCTTGGAAGAGTTCCAAAGCCTGCAGGACATGCTTCAAGGGTAATTTCAATCATTCTTGCGCTCTATCGGTCTCTTTCGATGATTTTCTGATATATCAATTAATGAAAAACTTAGCAAATCATTATCCTTGTCGGGCAGGGTTTGGAAGCGGTTCAAGTGCGTGACTCCCGGTAACTTTCCTGAGAAGCTGACCTTTAGAGCGGCTCAGGTAAGTAGTAGTATGATATACTTCTATTTTCAATACATTTATGATGCTAGATTATTATTTTGATTATATATATTCTATTCTCGTAAAGTGCGACCAGCAGCCACGGGGAACGCATCTATGCGGATACTATGTTTGCGAGACCATTCGCACGTTTACCTCTGAGCACAAGGATCACAGATTCGACGTAAGCAATGAACATTCACACCTCTATTTTTACCCGTCATTCTTTGTTATCATGATTGATATTCATATTCATCTCCTCTTCTTAGATAGCACACGATCCATGACGACGAAGGTCCTACCAGAGCAACGCGCGGTTGCTGTTGCAGAGGAGCTTGCGACCTTTCTGAGGACGGAAGCTATAGATGACAAAGGACGATTTAGTGTAGCTAGGGGCCATTACTGATGTTCGTCCATGTAATCGAATAGACGGGCTCTAGTCCCGATAATTCAGATCTCCATATAATTGTATATATATGCTCGCTTGTAAGATAAGTTAATCTTATATATATATATATATATATATATATATATATATATATATATATATGCATAATTATTTCTACTTAAATTATATGAAAACTAATTCCCGAACACCAAACGAGGCATCACGTTAATCTCCCGAACACCTAAACCCTAAAACCCTAAAACCCAAAAATAATTTCATTCAAAAAAAAACCCAAAAATAAGCAAAATCTGAAACTCTTTAGTCCCGGTCCGTGTAGTGAACCGGGACTAAAGGGCCTGCCCCTGGGGCGCTACGAGGCGCCCACGTGGAGCACCTTTAGTCCCGGCTTGTGACAGGGCCGGGACTAAAGGTTAGGCCTTTAGTCCCGCCCCTTTAGTCCCGGTTGGTGAACCGGGACTAAAGCCCCTTACGGGCCGGGGCTATAGGCCCCGTCCCCACTAGTGTATACAATACGTGAAATTTCTTTGAACTTCCATGCTTTCCATAGTAAATTGTAATTTCAAATTTGTTTCTTGAACCAATTATGTTATATATTTTTACATTTGTATGTGCTTGCAACTACATCTTGGATGCAATGGAGCTTCGCATCATGATTATGTTGAATTGTATCATGCACCAGATAATAGTAAGGCCTTAGAGTAATTAGACGGAAGTAGTTCGGAACTCGACATACAAGATCTGCCCCCAAATAAGGAAGAAGTTTGGCAAGAATGAGAGTGCTCTGGTAAGTGGCGTCCAACTCATTGTGGTCTTGGAGTATATCATGTAGAATGTGGACACAATACATATAAAGAGGACATTCCTGCTAGGTTTCGTGGAACACAGACTTGCGGCGGCGGAAAAATTGTTTCTCTCTGATTTTTAGGGTTTCTAGAATATATGTGAATTTATAGGCCAGATAATGAAGCAAGTGGGGCCACCAGGGATGGACAAGCCATCAGGGCGCGTCCACCACCCCCCTGGTCACGACATGTTCACTTGTGCCTCCCTCATGTGGCTTCACATCTCCTCCCGAAGCTTCCAGGTCTTCTTTTAGTCCAGAAAAAATCATAATTTGTTTTGTAGCAATCGGACTTCGTTTGGTACTAAAAACCCGAAAAACAAAAAACACGCAGAAAATAGCAACTTGCACTCGGTTAATAGGTTAGTGGTAAAAAATAATATAAATTGGTGAATTATGACCCAAAAATTATCCTATGATGATAATATAATAGCTTACATACGTTGGAGACATATCAATGAGACTCCACGACAACGGCGCCAGAAATCCTTCCTAATGCTTTTGATATGCGTTGGGTTTTCGGTGAAGAGGAACGGGTGATGCAAGTCAATATAGGTAAGTATTCCCTTCAGTAGAGAAATAAGGTTTATAGAACCAATAGGAGTAACAACCCCCCCTCTTCGGCAACTGCACACAAAAGAAACTAACACTTGCACCCAACGCGGGCAAGAGGGTTGCCAATCCCCTTGTCTCATTATTTGCAAGCAAGTAAGTAGTGCGGTTGAAAGTTGCAAAGTGAAAAGTAAATAACAAGTAATTAAAGGCAACAAAGAAATTGTAGCGTTTGTAAATTTATAAGTGAATAGACTCGGGGGACATAGTGTTCCCTAGTGGCATCTCTCATGAAAGCAAGCATACGGTGGGTAGACAAATTACTATTGGGCAATTGATAGAAAATTGGATAGTTATGCGATATTCACGACAATGATCATGTGTATATAGGCATCACCTCCATAAGTAAATAGGTCGCCTCATGCCTGCACCTATTACTATGACTCCACCCATCGACCGCTATTCATCATGCATCTAGAGTATTAAGTATGACAGAGTAATGGTTGGAGAACGATGACATGATGTAGACAAAGAGAACTTAGTTAATATGAATTAACCCCATCATTTATCCATAACGGCAACAATACAAAGACATATCTTGTCCCTTCTATCACTTGGATATAGACCCGTCAGATTAAACCCACCACAAGACACCTCTCTCACTGAAGAAAGATCAATCTACTTGACCAAAGCAAATCAATAGACCGGAGAAATTTACGAAGCTATGATGATCATGCACATAATAATCATATTTAGAATTCAGAGAAGACTCAAATATTTATCATGAATAATGTGAACATAAACCCACAATTCATCGGATCCTAACAAATGCACCGCATAAAAGAGTTACATCGGATAGATCAAAGCGATGATAATTGTATTGAAGATCCAGAGAGAGAGAGCCATCTAGGTACTAACTATGGACCCATAGGTTTATTGTGAACTACTCACACATCACCATGGGAGCAGCGAGGTTGATGTAGAGGTCCTTTGTGATCGATTCCCCCTCCGGCAGGGCACCGAAAATTGGCTCGAGATGGCCTCACTATGGAACAGAGACTTGCGGAGGCGAAAAGGTGTTTAGGGGTACTTCCTAGGGCTTTTGGGATTAATGTGAATTTATTGGACGAAGAGGTATGCCAGGAGACAACCGAGGAGGACACGAGGCAATAGGGCCAGACCACCCCTAGGCGCGCCATGTTGTGTGGTGTTCCTCTCGCGAGGCGTCTGGCCTCCTCCCGAAGCTTTTAGGTCTTCTTTTGGTCCATAAAAATCACTAAAAAGTTTCGTGGCAATTGGATTTCATTTGGTATTGTATCCTAGAATTCATGTAGAAAACAATAACTCGCACTAGGCACTGGGTCAATAGTTTAGTGCTAAAAAATAATACAATTTGGTGTATAAATATCCAAAAAGTATCTAGAACGATAATATAATAGCATGAAACAATTAAAATTATAAATACGATGGAGTCGTATCACACCGTCACAAAATATGACTAGTACATTTATTGTCATATTGTTTTGCATGATCATGTAGGTGCCACAGTATTTGTGGCAGAGCCACCATTCATCCTTATCATACATGTTATGCTAGATCATTGCACATCTTGATACACTGTGAGAGACATTCATATAGAGTCATATTATTTAGTAGTTTTTCATATCGATTTATGAGTAAATAAAAGTGTGATGATATTCATTAGTTAGGGCAGTGTCTCAGTGATGAAAGGATGATGGAGACAATGATTCCCCCACAAGTCGGGATGTGACTCCGGACGAAAAATAAAAGAAAAATAAGGGGAAAATTGAAAAAGAATTACACACACACACACACATATATGTATATATATAGAAACTCTATTCATCACCGAGGGTGCAGAATAGTTTATTCTTCACCCGAGATAATCTTACGATCAATTTACAAAAAAATTACATTTGAAATACAAATAGTTACATTTATATTGAAGTACAACATAAAATTTGAAAAAATAAAAACAAAAACATAGGTCACAAGACCAGAAAAAATTGAATTTCTTGTATTTTTACACTACTTTTGTATGTTCGTAATTTTACGTAACATAAAATATTTTTACATTGATTATATTTTTTACGGTCTCTTTTTAAGTATAAAATAAGACAAAATTTATGGAACGTAAAATTATGATGCATTGATATTAAAAATAGAGGGAATCAAGAATAACTATTCCTCACCGAGGGTGACGAATAGCGCGACCCTATATATATACATATACATATTAGTGTGGATTTTTTAACACTCGGTGACTATGCCACCCCTCTCGGTGGCAGCGCCACCCCATGCGATCTCCATTAAATTCATGCCTCGTGATCCGTACAAACACTATGCTATTATCATTCTTTCATGGGGATCTAGTTAATGTAGCATGCAAATGAACACACTAATACGGTTCCAACATAGTATGTGTCAAACTAAGGGTAACAAAATGTCACGTCATGAATACTTGAGCAAAAAGATTCCCTAAGAGTATACAAAATAGTATTACTTGCTAACTTTTTGTAAGAGTAAAAAAAATTGGTTGTTGATTAATAGTTATATTCCTAAAATAAATTCTCCATGAACTCCAAAAATATTCCATCAAAAACTATCCTTGCGTATACACGATATCAACATTTAACATTACTAATTCTTAGTGCTAAGAAGTCTTCCGAGTGCAATTAGAAAAATGAAATACTAAACAAGTAGCAAGCCTAAATGATGCTACACGGATATCAAAGCGAGATCAAACAGAAGCGAGAGGGGTGGCAAAGACGTAAGAATCACACACACACACACACACACACACATATATATATATAGACACACACACATAGAGAGAGAGAGAGAGTCTGCTACTACATCCTTTTCCACACTTGTGCCCCAAAGTGACATCATGTTTTTCATATAGAGAGTCTCTTGTTTTGTCACTTCCATATTATAGTGGGATTTTTCATTATAGAACTTGGCTTGTATATTCCGATGACGGGCTTCCTCAAATACCTGAGGTCTTCATAAGCACGCAAGTTGGATGTAGACCCACTTAGCTTCAGTCGAGCTTTCATACACTTATAACTCTAGTTCATGTGTTGCATGACAATCCCTACTCCTTGCATTGATATCTATTGATGGACATCTCCATAGCCCGTTTATACACTGAGTTGACGCGAGACTTTCTTCTCATTTTTACCCGTTTTGAAACCTAGCACCATATTCTATTCCATCTATATGCTATGTCCATGCTTCGCGCTCATGTACTGAGTGAGTAATAAAAGGCTGAAGCATGTTAGTAAGTACATTCCAATTGCCGGGCTTAACACCATGGTGCTTCACATTTGTATTTATGTGGCGAAAACAGAGCCATGCCATGCTAATATGAGAAAATGAATGGGGAGTAAAAAATATTTAAGGATCATATATTTTGAACATTGGGTGATCATATTACTTATGTTCATGGATATTACTATGTTGATGTTTGTTAATCCATTGTTTCTCAATGATCACACCTGCAATAGATTACATGTTGTGTAGCATGTCACATCAAAATTTTTTTATCATTAACCTACTCCAGGACGAGCATGAATTAAGCTTGGGGATGCTAATATGTCTTCAACGTATGTATAATTTTTTATTGTTCCATGCTATAGTATTATCATTCTAGGATACTTTTTGGGCATTTATTTGTTGATTCATATTATTTTTGAGCACTAACCTATTAACCTAGTGCCAAGTGTCATTTGTTGTTTTGTGCAAGTTTTTTTGCTTTTCAGGTTTACAACAGCAAATGGAGTCCAAAAACCACGAAAGTATTTGATGATTTTTTCTGGACCAAAAGAAGACCTCGAAGCTTCGAGAGAAGTCCAAGGCCACACGAGTAAGCGGACCCCGGCGTTCCCAAATTGTTCAGATCGCAGCAGGACCCAAAACCCCTGACTAATAGCATACAAAATTGGCAACAATGGGCCAAAACTGCGAGTTTTGACGAGTTCCCCATAACCGGACCGAGGGTTTCCAAAACATTTGGATCGCACCACCCCAAATCAGTTACTAATACTATAGAAAATTGGCCACAATAGGCCAAAATTCCGAGTTTTGACGAGTTCCCGTAACTGGACCCCGGGTTTCCCAAAACCTTCAAATCGGAACACGACCCAAAATCAATGAGTAATAACATACAAAACTAGGCGGAATAGGCCAAAACTGCGAGTTTTGGTGAGTTCCCCATAACCGGACCCCGGGGTTCCCATAAGTTCGGAACGCAGCATGACCCGAAATCAGTGAGTAATAGTATAGAAAACTGGCCAGAATAGGCCAAAATTGCGAGTTTTGAAGAGTTCCGCATAACCGGGCCCCAGGGTTCCAGAAACATTTGGATCATACTAGGACCCAAAATGAGTGACTAATATCATACAAAACTAGGCGGAATAGGCGAAAACTGCGAGTTTTGACAAGTTCCCCGTAACCGGACCCCGAGGTTTCCGAAACGTTCGGATCGCAGCATGACACAAAATTTGTGAGTAGTAACATACGAAATTGGCCGGAATAGGCCAAAACTGCGAGTTTTGACGAGTTCCCCGTAACCGGACTCCAGGGTTCCATAAACGTTCAAACCGCAGCAGGATCCAAAATCAATGAGCAGTAGCATAGAAAACTAGCGAGAATAGGCCAAAACTGTGAGTTTTGAAGAGTTCCCCATAACCGGACCCCGGGGTTCCCGAAACATTCGGATCGCAGGAGAACCCAAAATCAATGACTAATAGCATACAAAACTGGGCGGAATAGGCCAAAACTGCAAGTTTTGACGAGTTCCCCGTAACCGAACCCCGGGGTGCCCGAAACATTCGGATCACATCAGGACCCAAAATCAGTGAGTAATAGCATACAAAACTGGCCGGAATAGGCCAAAATTGCGAGTTTTGATGAGGTCCTCGTAAGCGGACCCCGGGGTTACCAAAATGTTCGGAATCTTGCGGACCAAAATCAGTGACTAACACCATACAAAACTGGGCGGAATAGGCTAAATTGCGAGTTATGAGGAGTTCCCCGTAAGCGGACACTGGGTTCCCGAAACGTTCGGATCCCACCAGACCCAAAATCAGTGACTAATGGCATACAAAACTAGGCGAAATAGGGCAAAACTACGAGTTTTGACGAGTTCCCCGTAAGCGGACGCCGGTGTTCCCTAATTGTTCGGATGGCAGGAGGACCGAAAATCAGTGACTAATAGCATACAAAATTGGCCACAATGGGGCAAAACTGCGAGTTTTGACGAGTTCCCCGTAACCGGACCCCGGGTTCCCAAAACGTTTGGATCGCACCAGGACCCAAAATCAGTGACTAATAGTATACAAAACTCCGAGTTTTGACGAGTTCCCGTAACCGGACCCCGGATTTCCCGAAACATTCAGATCGCAACAAGACCCAAAATCAGTGAGTAATAGCATACAAAACTAGGCGGAATTGGCCAAAACTGCGAGTTTTGGCGAGTTCTCCATAACCGGACCCCGGGGTTCCAGAAACGTTCGGATCGAAGCAGGACTCAAAATCAGTGAGTAATAGCATACAAAAGTGGCCGAAATAGGCCAAAACTGCGAGTTTTGACGAGTTCCTCGTAACCGGACCCCGGGGTTCCCAAAACGTTCGGATCGCAGCACGACCCGAAATCAGTGATTAATAGTACACAAAACTGGCCAGAACAGGCCAAAATTGCAAGTTTTGAAGAGTTCCCCGTAATCGGGCCCCGGGGTTCCAGAAACATTCGAACACACGAGGACTTAAAATCAGTGACTAATAGCATACAAAACTGGCGGAATAGGCCAAAACTATTAGTTTTGACGAGTTCCCCGCAACCGGACCCCGAGGTTTCTGAAACGTTCGGATCGTAGCAGGACACAAAATTAGAGAGTAATAACATACAAAACTAGCTGGAATAGGCCAAAACTATGAGTTTTAAGGAGTTCCCCGTAACCGGACCCTAGGGTTCGAGAAACGTTCGGATCGCAGCATGACCCAAAATCAATGAGTAATAGTATAGAAAATTGGCGAGAATATGCCAAAACTGTGAGTTTTGAAGAGTTCCCCGTAACAGGATCCCAGGGTTCCCAAAACATTAGGATCACAGGAGGACCCAAAATCAGTGACTAATGGTATACAAAACTGGGCGGAATAGGTCAAAACTGCGAGTTTTGACGAGTTCCCCGTAACCGGACCCCGGGGTTCCTGAAATGATTGGATCACAGCGGGACCCGAAATCAGTGAGTAATAGCATACAAAACTGGCCAGAATAGACCAAAATCGCGAGTTTTGACGAGGTCCTCGTAAGCGGACCCCGGGGTTCCCGATATGTTTGGATCCTTGCGGACCCAAAATCAGTGACTAACAAGATACAAAACTGGGTGGAATAGGCCAGAACTGCGATTTATGACAAGTTCCCCGTAAGTGGACCCCAGGGTTCCCGAAATGTTCGGATCCCACCGAACCCAAAATTAGTGACTAATGGCATACAATACTGGACGAAATAGGGCAAAACTGCGAGTTTTGACGAGTTCCCCGTAAGCGGACCCCGACGTTCCCAAATTGTTCGGATCGCAGGAGGACCCGAAATCAGTGACTAATAGCGTACAAAATTGTCCACAATGGGCCGAAACTGCGAGTTGACGAGTTCCTCATAACCGGACCCCGGGTTTCCCAAAACGTTTGGATTGCACCACGACCCAAAATTAGTGACTAATACTATAGAGAACTTGCCACAATAGGCAAAAACTCTGAGTTTTGACGAGTTCCCGTAACCGGACCCCGTGTTTCCCGAAACGTACAGATCGCAACAGGACCCAAAATCAGTGAGTAATAGCATACAAAACTAGGCGGAATAGGCCAAAACTGCGAGTATTGGCGAGTTCCCCAAAACCGGATCCCGGGGTCCCCGAAACGTTCGGATCACAGCACGACCCAAAATCAGTGAGTAATAGAATAGATAAGTGGCCGAAATAGGCCAAAACTGCGAGTTTTGACGCGTTCCTCGTAATCGGACCCCGGGGTTCCCAAAAAGTTCGGATCGCAGGAGGACCCGAAATTAGTGAGTAATAGTATAGAAAGCTAGCTAGAATAGGCCAAAATTGCGAGTCTTGAAGACTTCCCCGTAACCGGACCCCGGGGTTCCAGAAACATTCATATCACATGAGGACCCAAAATGAGTGACTAATAGCATACACAACTGGGCGGAATAGGCCAAAACTGCGAGTTTTGACGAGTTCCCCGTAACCGGACCACGAGGTTCCCGAAACGTTCAGATCGCAGCAGGATACAAAATTAGTGAGTAATAACTGTTGGAAATATGCCCTAGGGGCAATAATAAATTGGTTATTATTATATTTCCTTGTTCATGATAATCGTTTATTATCCATGCTAGAATTGTATTGATTGGAAACTCAAATACATATGTGGATACATAGACAACACACTGTCCCTAGTGAGCCTCTAGTTGACTAGCTCGATGATGAAAGATGGTGAAGGTTTTCTCGCCATAGGCAAGTGTTGCCACTTGATAACGGGATCACATCATTAGGAGAACGATGTGATGGACAAGACCCAAACTATAAACGTTGCATATGATCGTGTGAGTTTATTGCTACTGTTTTGTGCATGTCAATGTATCTGTTCCTATGACCATGAGATCATGCAACTCCCGGACACCGAAGGAATACCTTGTGTGTATCAAAGGTCGCAACGTTACTGGGTGAATATAAAGATGCTCTACAGGTATCTCCAAAGGTGTCTGTTGGGTCGGCATGGATCAAGACTGGGATTTGTCACTCCGTGTGAGGGAGAGGTATCTCGGGGCCCACTCGGTAATACAACATCACAACAAGCCTTGCAAGGAATGTGACTAAGGAGTTAGTTACGGGATCTTGTATTACGGAATGAGTAAAGAAACTTACCGGTAACGAGATTGAACTAGGTATGGAGATACCAACGATCGAATTTCGGGCAAGTAACAGACCAAAGGAAAAAGGGAACAACATACAAGATTAACTGAATCCTTGAGATAGAGGTCCAACCGATATAGATCTTCATAGAATATGTGGGAGCCAATATGGACATCCAGGTCCCGCTATTGGTTATTGACTGGAGAGTGTCTCGGGTCATGTCTGCATAGTTCTCGAACCCGCAGGGTCTGCACACTTAAGGTTCAATGACGTTTCAGTATAGTTGAGTTATAGATGTTGGTGACCGAAGGTTGTTTGGAGTCCCGGATGAGATCCTGGACATCACGAGGAGCTCCAGAATGGTCCGGAGGTAAAGATTATATATAGGAAGTCCCGTTTTGGTCACCGGAAAAGTTTCGGGCTCATCGGTAGTGTTCCCGAAGCGTCGGGAGCGGTACCGAGGACCATCGGGAGGGGTGTCACGCCTCAAGGGGCCTCATGGGCTATGGGAAGAGATAAAGCAGACCCTAGTGGGCTGGAATAATTTCCCACTAAGGCCCATAAGGTTTGAGAAGAAAAAACACAAGGTGGAAAGAGTTTCCAAGTGGGAACGAGGAATCCTACTCTAATTAGGTTTGGAGGAGGACTCCTCCTCTCCTCCTTGCGCAAGTGAAGAAAGGGCTGCCATAGGGCGCATCCCTCTCCCTCCTCTCCTCCTATATATAGTAAGGGTTTTCAGGGTTTTAGACACAACAGAAAACAGCCACGTGCTGCCCTCTCTCTCTAGATCTGTTTCTCCTCTAGTTTCAACGGTGCTTAGGCGAAGCCCTGCTGGAATAGCACCACCACCACCATCACCACGCCGCCGTGCTGGAGAACTCATCTACCTCTCCACCCTCTCTTGCTGGATCAAGAAGGTGGAGATCGTCATCGAGTTGTACGTGTGCTGAACGCGGAGGTGTCGTCCGTTCGGCACTAGATCTGGATGGATAGTGATGGGATCGCGGGATGGGCTGCGATTTGAATCACGAAGATGTTCCACTACATCAACCATGTTATATACGCTTCCGCTTAGTAATCTACAAGGGTATGTAGATTCACTCTCCCCTCTCGTAGATGATCATTACCATGCATACGTATTGCGTGTGCGTAGGAAAAGTTTTGTTTCCATGCAACGTTCCCCAACAGTGGCATCATTAGCTATGTTCATGCGTAGATGATATCTCGAGTAGAACACAAAAGAGTTTCTGGGTGTTGATATTCAATTTGCTGCCCTCCTTAGTCTTTTCTTGATTCAGCGCTATTGTTGGATTGAAGCGGCCTGGACCAACTTTACTCGTACGCTTACGAGAGACCGGTTTCATTGACTGACATGCAACTTGTTGCATAAAGATTGCTGGCGGGTGCCTGTTTCTTAAACTTTGGTTGAATCAAATTTTACCGAGGCGGTCCTTGGAGAAGGTTAAATATCAATTTGCATATCACCGTTGTGGGTTTGCGTAAGTAAGATGCAATCATACGAGATACCCATAGCAGCCACGTAAAACATGCAACAACAAATTAGAGGACGTCTAACTTGTTTTTGCAGGGTATGCATGTGATGTGCTATGGCCAAAGACATGATATGATATATTGGATGTATGAGATGATCATGTTGTAATAGTTAAGTATCGACTTGCACGTTGATGTTACGGCAACCGGCAGGAGCCATAGGGTTGTCTTTAGACTAACGTTTGTGCTTGCAGATGGATTTACTATATTGCTAGGTAGTATCTTTAGTAGTAATAGCATAGATAGCACGACAACCTCGATGGCGACACAATAATGGAGATCATGGTGTAGCGCCGGTGACGATGAAGATCATGCCGGTGCTTTGGTGATGGAGATCAAGAAGCACAAGATCATGGCCATATCATCTCACTTATGATTTGCATGTGATGTTAATCCTTTTATGCACCTTATTTCGCTTAGAACAACGGTAACATTATAAGGTGATCCCTCACTAAAATTTCAAGATAAAATTGTGTTCTCCCCGACTGTGCACCATTGCGACAGTTCGTCGTTTCGAGACACCACGTGATGGTCGGGTGTGATAGACTCAACGTTCACATACAACAGGTGCAAAACAGTTGCACACGCGGAACACTTGGGTTAAATTTGATGAGCCTAGCATGTACAGACATGGCCTCGGAACACAAGAGACTGAAAGGCCGAGCATGAATCATATATTTGATATGATGAACATGGAGATGTTCACCAGTGAAACTATACTCAACTCACGTGATGATCGGACTTGAGTTAGTGGATTTGGATCATGCGCCACTCGAATGACTAGAGGGATGTCTATTTTGGGTGGGAGTTATTAGTAATATGATTAGCTAAACTCAATTATCATGAACATAGTCAAAAGGTATTTGTAAATTATGTTGTAGCTTGCGTTGTAGCTTGATTGTTTTTGATATGTTCCTTGAGAAAATTTAGTTGACAGATGATAGTGGCAATTATGCGGACTGGGTCCGCAAACTGAGGATTGTCCTCATTACTGTGCAAAAGGCTTATGTCCTTAATGCACCGCTCGGTGTGCTGAACCTTGAGCATCGTCTGTGAATGTTGCGAACATCTGACATACACGTTTTTGATGACTACGTGATAGTTCAGTGCGTAATGCATAACGTCTTAGAATTGAGGCGCCAAAGACGTTTTGAACGTCACGAAACATATGAGATGTTCCAAGAGATAAAATTGCGATTTCATGCTCGTGCCCTTGTTGAGAGGTATGAGACCTTCGACAAGATTCTTTGTGTACAAAGTAAGGGAGAAAAGCTCAATCGTTGAGAATGTGCTCAGATTGTGTGAGTGCTACAATCGCTTGAATCGAGTGGGAGTTAATCTTCCAGATGAGACAGTGATGGTTCTTCAAAGTCACTGCCACCAAGCTACTAGAGCTTCGTGATGAACTATAACATATCAAGGATACATATGATGATCATTGAGCTATTCGCAATGTTTGACACTGCGAAAGTAGAAATAAAGTGGGAGTATCAATTGTTGATGGTTAGTAAAACCACTAGTTTCAAGAAGGGCAAGGGAAAGAAGGGATATTTCATGAAACGGCAAACCCGTTGCTGCTCTAGTGAAGACACCCAAAGTTGAACCCAAACCCGAGACTAAGTGCTTCTGTTATGAGGGGAACGATCACTAAGGCGGAACTACCCTAGATACTTGGTAGATGAGAAGGCTGGCAAAGTCGACAAATGTGTATTGGATATACATGATATTGATGTGTACCTTACTAGTACTCCTAGTAGCACCGGGGTATTAGATACCGGTTCAGTTGCTAAGTGTTAGTGACTCGAAATTATAGCTACAGGTTAAATGTATACTAGCAAGCGTGAGGTGACGATGTGTGTTGGAAGTAATTCTAAGGTTGATGTAATCAAACATCGCACGCTGCCTCTACCATCGGGATTAGTGTTAAAGCTAAATAATTGTTATCTGGTGTTTGCGTTGACCATGAACATGATTAGATCGTGTTTGTTGCAATACAATTATTCATTTAAAGAGAATAATGGTTATTCTATTTCCTTGAATAAATACCTTCAATGGTTTATTGAATCTCGATCGTAGTGCTACACATGTTCATAATATTGATGCCAAAAGATACAAAGTAGTAATGATAGTACCGCTTACTTGATGCACCGCCGCTTGAGTCATGTTGGTATAAATGCATGAAGAAGCTCCATGCTGATGGATCTTTGTACTCACTCATTTTTGAAACGTACGAGACATGCAAACCATACCTATTGGTATAAACGCATGAAGAAACTCCATGCAGATGGATCGTTTGGACTCACTTGATTTCGAATCACTCGAGACATGCAAATCATACCACATGGGCAAGATGACGGAAGGCCTCGTTTTCCAGTGAGATGGAACTAGAAAGTAACTTATTGGAAGTAATACATTTGGATGTATGCACTCCAATGAGTGATGAGGCACGTAGTGGATAACATTATGTTCTTACTTCACACATGATTTGAGTAGATACTAGTGTATTTGCTTAATGAAACACACGTCTGAATTATTGAAAGGTTCAAGTAGTTTCAGAGTGAAGTTGAAGATCGTCGTGACAAGAGGGTAACATGTCTACGATATGATCATAGAGATGAATATCTGAGATGCGAGTTTGTTACACAATTAAGACAAATGTGAAAATTGTTTCACATCTCATGCCACCTAGAACACCATAGTGTGATGGTGTGTCCGAACGTCATAGCCGCGCCCTATTTGATATGGTGCACACTATGATGTCTCTTATCGAATTACCACTATCGTTTATGAGTTATGCATTAGAGACAACTGCATTCACTTTAAATAAGGCACCACGTATTCCATTGAGATGACACTGTATGAACTATGGTTTGAAGAAACCTGAGCTGTTGTTTCTTAAAAGTTTGGGCTGCAATGCTTATGTGGAAAAGTTTCAGCATGATATGCTCGAACCCAAAGCGAATAAATGCATCTTCATAGGACACCCAAAATAGTTGGGTATACCTCCTAGCTCAGATCCAGAAGCAAAGTGTGCGTTTCTAGAAACGGGTCCTTTCTCGAGGAAAAGTTTCTCTTGAAAGAATTGAGTGGGAGGGTGGTGGAGCTTGATGAGGTTATTGAACCGTCACTTCAACCAGTGTGTAGCAGGGCGCGGGAAGTTGTTCCTGTGGCGCCTACGCCAATTGAAGTGGAAGTTAATGATAGTGATCATGAAACTTCGGATCAAGTTACTACAAACCTCGTAGGTCGACAAGGTCACGTACTATTACAGAGTGGTACGGTAACCTTGTCTTGGAGGTCATGTTGTTGGACAACAGTGAACCTACGAGCTATGGAGAAGAGATGGTGGGCCCGGATTCGAGCAAATGGCTGGAGGCCATGAAATCCGAGAGAGGATCCGTGTATAAAACAAACTGTAGACTTTGGAAGAACTACTTGATGGTTGTAAGACTATTAAGTACATATGGATCTTTAAAGGAAGACAGACGATGATGGTGAAAATTCACCATTAATAAAAGCTCGACTTGTCGCAAAGATGTGTCCGACAAGTTCAAAGAGTTGACTATGATGAGACTTTCTCACTCGCAGCGATGCTAAAAGTTTGTTGAAATTATGTTAGCAGTTGCTGCATTATTTATGAAATATTGCACGTAGGATGTCAAAACATTGTTTCCTCGACGGTTTCCTTGAGGAAAGGTTGTATGTGATGCAACGAGAAGGTTTTTTAAATCCCAAGGATGCTAACAAGTAAGCAAGCTCCAACAATCCTTATGTGAACTGCAGCGAGCATCTCGGAGTTGGAATATACTCTTTGATGAGATGATCAAAGTTTTTGGGTTTATACAAGGTTTATGAGAAACTTGTATTTCCAAAGAAGTGAGTGGGAGCACTATAGGATTTCTGATGAATATATGTGGTAGACATATTGTTGATCGGAAATAATGTAGAATTTCTGGAAAGCATAAAGGGTGGTTTGAAAGGTGTTTTTCAAAGGAAAGCCTAGACTAAGCTACTTGAACATTGAGCATCAATATCTATAGAGATAGATCAAAATGCTAAATAGAACTTGCAATGAAATGCATGCCTTGACAAGTTTTTGAAGTTCAAAATAGATCAACAACGAAGGAGTTCTTAGCTGTGTTGTAAGGTGTGAATTTGTGTAAGACTCAAAGCCCGACCACGGCAGAAGAAAGAGAAAGGACGAAGGTCGTCCCCTATGCCTTAGCCGTAGGCTCTAAAGTATGCCATGCTGTGCACCGCACCTGATGTGTGCCTTGCCATGAGTCTGTCAAGGGGTACAACAAGTGATCCAGGATTGAGTCACTGAACAGCGGTCTAAGTTATCCTTAGTAACTAGTGGACTAAGGAATTTTTTCTCAATTATGGAGGTGATTAAAGAGTTTGTCATAAAGCGTTACGTCGATGCAAGCTTTAACACTAATCCGAATAGCTATGAGTAGTAAACCGAATTCGTATAGTGGAGCAGTCATTTGGAATACTTCCAGATGGTGCATGGTAGTAGAATCTATAGGATGACATAGAGATTTGTAAAGCACACACGGATCTGAAAGGTTCAGACCCGTTGACTAAAAACCTCTCACACAAGCAAGACATGATCGAACCCCAGAACTGTATGGGTGTTAGATTCATTACAATCACACGGTGATATGAACTAGATTATTGACTCTCGTGCAAGTGGGAGACTATTGGAAATATGCCCTAGAGAAAATAATAAATTGGTTATTATTATATTTCCTTGTTCATGATAATTATTTATTATCCATGCTAGAATTGTATTGATTGGAAACTCAAATACATGTGTGGATACATAGACAACACACTGTCCCTAGTGAGCCTCTAGTTGACTAGCTAGTTAATCAAAGATGGTCAAGGTTTCCTGGCCATAGGCAAACGTTGTCACTAACGGGATGACATCGTTAGGCGAATGATGTGATGGACAAGACCCAAACTATCAACCTATCATATGATCGTGTCAGTTTATTGCTACTGTTTTCTGCATGTCAATGTATCTGTTCCTATGACCATGAGATCATGCAACTCCCGGACACCGAAGGAATACCTTCTATGTACCAAACGTCGCAACGTTACTGGGTGACTATAAAGGTGCTCTACAGGTATCTCCAAAGGTGTCTGTTGGGTTGGCATGGATCAAGACTGGGATTTGTCACTCCGTGTGACGGAGAGGTATCTCGGGGCCCACTCGGTAATACAACATCACAAAAAGCATTGCAAGCAATGTGGCTAAGGAGTTAGTTACGGGATCTTGTATTACAGAACGAGTAAATAAACTTTCCGGTAACGATATTGAACTAGGTATGGAGATACCGACGATCGAATCTCGGGCAAGTAACATAACGAAGGACAAAGGGAACAACATACGGGATTAACTGAGTCCTTGACATAGATGTCATACCCATAGAGATCTTCGTAGAATATGTGGGAGCCAATATGGACATCCAGGTCCCGCTATTGGTTATTGACCGGAGTGTGTCTCAGGTCATGTCTGCATAGTTCTCGAACCCGTAGGGTCTGCACACTTAAGGTTCGGTGACGTTTCGATATAGTTGAGTTATAGGTATTGGTGACCAAAGGTTGTTCGGAGTCCCGGATGAGATCCCGGATGTCACGAGGAGCTCTGGAATGGTCTGGAGGTAAAGACTCATATATAGGAAGTACTGCTTTGGTCACCGGAAAAGTTTCGGGCTTATCGGTAGTGTACCGAGAGTGCCGGGAGGGGTACCGGGGACCATCGGGAGGGGTGTCACGCCCCAAGGGGCCTCAGGGGCTGTGAGAAGAGATAAACCAGCCCCAAGTGGGCTGGAATAAGTTCCCACTAAGGCCCATAAGGTTTGAGAAGAATAAAACACAAGGTGGAAAGAGTTTCCAAGTGGGAAGGAGGAATCCTACTCCAAATAGGATTGGAGGAGGACTCCTTCTCTCCTCCTTGCGCAAGGGAAGAAAGGTCTGCCCGTGCTGGTGAACTCATCTACCTCTCCACCCTCTTGCTGGATCAAGGTGGAGATCATCATCGAGCTGTACGTGTGTTGAGCGCGGAGGTGCCATCCGTTCAGCACTAGATCGGGATGGATCGTGATGGGATCGTGGGACGGATCGTGATGAGATCATGGGACGGGCTACGATTTGAATCGCGAAGATGTTCCACTACATCAACCGCTTTATATATGCTTCCGCTTTGCGATCTACAAGGGTATGTAGATTCAATCTCCCCTCTCGTACATGATCATCACCATGGACAGGTATTGCGTGTGCGTAGGAATTTTTTTGTTTCCCATGCAACGTTCCCCAACAATAACATACAAAACTAGCCGGAATAGGTGAAAACTGTGAGTTTTGACGAGTTCCCCTTAACCGGACCCAAAATCAATGAGTAATTATATAGAAAACTAGCGAGAATAAGCCAAAACTGTGAGTTTTGAAGAGTTCCCCGTAACCGGACCCCGGGGTTCCCGAAACATTTGGATCGCAGGAGGACCCAAAATCAGTGACTAATAGCATACAAAACTGGGCGGAATAGGACAAAACCGCGAGTTTTGACGAGTTCCTCGTAACGGGACCCCGGGGTTCCTGAAACATTCGGATCACAACGGGACCCAAAATGAGTGAGTAATAGCATACAAAACTGGTCGGAATAGGCCAAAATTGCGAGTTTTGACGAGGTCTTCGTAAGCGGACCCTGGGTTCCCTAAATGTTCGGATCCTTGCGAACCCAAATTTAGTGACTAACAACATACAAAACTAGGTGGAATAGGCCAAAACTGCGAGTTATGATGAGTTCCCCGTAAGCGGACCCCGGGGTTTCCGAAACGTTTGGATCACACCGGACCCAAAATCACTGACTAATAGCATACAAAACTGGCCAAAATAGGGCAAAACCGCGAGTTTTGACGAGTTCCCCGTAAGAGGACCACGGGGTTCCCGAAACATTCGGATTATAGGAGGACCCAAAGTCAGTGACTAATAGCATACAAAACTGGGCGGAATAGGCCAAAACTGTGAGTTATGACGAGTTCCCCGTAAGCAGACCCCGGAGTTCCCGAAACGTTCGGAGCCCACCAGACCCAAAATTAGTGACTAATAGCATACAGAACTAGCCGAAATAGGGAAAAATTGCGAGTTATGACGAGTGCCCTGTAAGCGGACCCCGGCGTTCCCAAATTGTTCGGATTGCAGCAGGACCCAAAATCAGTGACTAATAGCATACAAAATTGGCCACAATGGGCCAAAACTATGAGTTTTGACGAGTTCCCCGTAACCGGATCCCGGGTTTCCCAAAACGCTTGGATCGCACCAGGACCCAAAATCAGTGACTAATACTATAGAAAACTGGCCACAATAGGTCAAAACTCTGAGTTTTGACGAGTTCCCGTAACCGGACCCCGGGTTTCCGAAATATTCAAATCGCAGCACGACCCAAAATCAGTGAGTAATAGCATACAAAACTAGCTGGAATAGGCCAAAACTGTGAGTTTTGGCGAGTTCCCCATAACCGGACCACGGGGTTCCCGAAACGTTCGGATCGCAGCAGGACCCAAAATAAGTGGGTAATAGCATACAAAAGTGGCCGAAATAGACCAAAACTGCGAGTTTTGACGAGTTCCTCGTAACCGGACCCCGGGGTTCCCATAACGTTCGGATCGCAGCAGGACCCGAAATCACTGAGTAATTGTATAGAAAACTGGCCAGAATAGGCCAAAATTGCGAGTTTTGAAGAGTTCCCCGTAACCGGGCCCCGGGGTTCCAGAAACATTGGTTTCACACCAGGACCCAAAATCAACGAGTAATAGCATACAAAACTGGGCGAAATAGGCCAAAATTGTGAGTTTTGACGTGTTCCCCGTAACCGGATCTCGAAGTTCCCGAAATGTTCGGAACGCAGCACAACACAAATTTAGTGAGTAATAACATACAAAACTAGCCGAAATAGGCCAAAACCGCGAGTTTTGACGAGTTCCGTGTAATCGGACCCCAGGGTTCCAGAAACGTTCGGATTGCACCAGGACGGAAAATGAATGACCAATAGTATAGAAAACTGGCGAGAATAGGCCAAAACTGTGAGTTTTGAAGAGTTCCCCGTAACAGGACCCCGGGGTTCCCGAAACATTCGGATCACAGTAGGACCCAAAATCAGTGACTAATAGCAGACAAAACTAGGCCGAATAGGACAAAATCACGAGTTTTGACGAGTTCCCCGTAACCGGACCCCGGGGTTCCCGAAACGTTCGGATCATAGCGAGACCCAAAATGAGTGAGTAATAGCATAAAAAACTGGCCGAAATAGGCCAAAATTGTGAGCTTTGATGAGGTCCTCATAAGAGGACCCCGGGTTCCCTAAATGTTCGGATCCTTGTGGGCACACAATCAGTGACTAACAACATAGAAAATTGGCGGAATAGGCCAAAACTGTGAGTTATGACGAGTTCCCGTAAGCGGACCCCGGGGTTCCCGAAACGTTTGGATCCCACCGGACCCCAAATCAGTGACTAATAGCATATAAAACAGGCCGAAATAGGGCAAAACTGCGAGTTTTGACGAGTTCCCCGTAAGCGGACCCCGGGGTTCCCGAAACATGCGGATCGCAGCAGGACCCAAAATTTGTGACTAATAGCATACAAACCTGGGCGGAATAGGCCAAAACTGCGAGTCATGACGAGTTCCCCGTAAGCAGACACCGGGGTTCCCGAAACATTCGGATCCCACCGGACCCAAAATCAATGACTAATAGCAGACAAACTGGCCGAAATAGGGCAAAACTGAGAGTTTTGACGAGTTCCTCGTAAGCGGAGCCCGACGTTCCCAAATTGTTCGGATCGCAGCATGACCCAAAATCAGTGACTAATAACATACAAAATTGGCCACAATGGGTCAAAACTGTGAGTTTTGACGAGTTCCCCATAATCGGATCCCGGGTTTCCCAAAACGTTCGGATCGCACCACGACCCAAAATCAGTGACTAATACTATAGAAAACTGGCCACAATAGGCCAAAACTCCGAGTTTTGACGAGTTCCCGTAACCGGACCCCGGGTTTCCCAAAATATTTAGATTGCAGCACGACCCAAAATTAGTGAGTAATAGCATACAAAACTAGGCGGAATAGGCCAAAACTGTGAGTTCCGGCGAGTTCCCCATAACCGGACCCTGGGGTTCCCGAAACGTTCAGATCGCAGCAGGACCCAAAATCAATGAGTAGTAGCATACAAAAGTGGCCGAAATAGGCCAAAACTGCGAGTTTTGACGAGTTCCTCGTAACCGGACCCTGGGGTTCCCAAAATGTTCGGATCGCAGCAGGACCCGAAATCAGTGAGTCATAGTATAGAAAACACGCCAGAATAGGCCAAAATTGCGCGTTTTGAACTGTTCCCCGTAACCAGGCCCAGGGTTCCAAAAACATTCGGATCACACCAGGACCCAAAATCAGTGAGTAATAGCATACAAAACTGGGCGGAATAGGACAAAACCGCATGTTTTGACGAGTTCCCCGTAACCGGACCCCGGGGTTCCCAAAATATTTGGATCACAGCGGGACCCAAAATGAGTGAGAAATAGCATACAAAACTGGCCGGAATATGCCAAAATTGCGAGTTTTGACGAGGTCCTCGTAAGCGGACCCCGAGTTCCCTAAATGTTCGGATCCTTGCAGACCCAAAATCAGTGACTAACATCATACAAAACTCGGCGAAATAGGCTAAAACTGCGATTTATGAAGAGTTCCCCGTAAGCGGACACCGGGGTTCCCGAAACGTTTGGATCCCACCGGACCCAAAATCAGTGACTAATTTCATACAAAACTGGCCGAAATAGGGCAAAACTGCGAGTTTTGACGAGTTCCCCGTAAGTGGACCCCGGGGTTCCCAAAACATTCGGATCACAGCAGGACCCAAAATGAGTGACTAATAGCATACAAAACTGGGCGGAATAGGCCAAAACTGCGAGTTACGACGAGTTCCCCGTAAGCAGACCCCAGGGTTCCCGAAATGTTCGGATCCCACCGACCCAAAATCAATGACTAATAGCATACAAAACTGGCTGAAATAGGGCAAAACTGCGAGATTTGACGAGTTCCCCGTAAGCGGACCCCGACATTCCCAAATTGTTCGGATCGCAGCAGGACCCAAAATCAGTGACTAATAGCATACATTTTGGCCACAATGGACCAAAACTTTGAGTTTTGACGAG
This sequence comes from Hordeum vulgare subsp. vulgare, assembly GCF_904849725.1. NCBI lineage: Eukaryota > Viridiplantae > Streptophyta > Magnoliopsida > Poales > Poaceae > Hordeum > Hordeum vulgare. Next base: position 535,566,803 of record NC_058523.1, on the reverse strand, counting down.
TTCCCCGTAACCGGATCCCGGGTTTCCCAAAACGTTTGGATCACACCAGGACCCAAAATCAGTGACTAATATTATAGAAAACTGGCCACAATAGGCCAAAACTCCGAGTTTTGACGAGTTCCCATAACCGGACCCCGGTTTTCCTGAAACATTCAGATAGCAGCAGGACCCAAAATCAGTGAGTAATAGCATACAAAGCTAGGCGGAATAGGCCAAAACTGTGAGTTTTGCCGAGTTCCCCACCCCGGGTTTCCCGAAATATTCGGATCGCAGCAGGACCCAAAATCAGTGAGTAATAGCATACAAAAGTGGCCGAAATAGGCAAAAACTGCGAGTTTTGACGAGTTCCTCGTAACCGGACCCCGGTGTCGTGGTTTTGTCACGGCGGATGTCCTCGTGAAAGGACTTAGTGAAGGAGTCATCGCACCTTGGTGGCGATTGAAAGGGGGTGAGCGAAAGCGAGACTCACATTTACCCAGGTTCGGCCCCTCGTGTGAGGTACAAGCCTACGTCCTGCTTTGTGTAGATTGATGATGGTTTGATTACAAGGAGGGCAGAACTCATCTGACCTAGCTCTCGATGATTTTTTACTTGCCCTATCTCCCCCAGGGACTCGCCTTTATATACAAGTCGAGGCCCTAGGGTTTACAAGAGTCCTAGACACGCTACAGATCGTGGTTTTCCATGTCTCTAAGTCGCCGTGCTTTCCAAGACTGGAAATCTCCTTGGCGGCCTATCCTCTGCATCGCTCCTGAACCGCCATCTGGCTCCTGGGCCCCTGGACCAAGGCTTGCATTACCAAAGGATGAATCGCCCCTTTAGTGACCCGACCCAGTTAGGGCGGGTTACACTGCAGGTAATATCCCCAACATTAGGCCTCAGATTGACTTGAATTTATTCATGCTAATGAACTTCTACTCATTTTGGGGCGACTTGTATCACTCCTATCTTTTGACGAACGACAAGCCGCCATCCATCATGAATTGTTTGAGCCGCCAAGCAGTTTTTGATGATATCACCTTTTCCCTCAAATTTCAGGACTTAATGATGCAACCACCCAACGGATCTTTCTGTCCGCCATTTGGGTATCCCGAAAATCAAGGCGCCATCGTTGCAAATCTTCAATCTGTCGCCTCTATTCCCGTGCGTGCCGCATTGTTTCCAGCGCCCGGCCTTTAAATAACCGCTGGGGGAGTGGGGGCACCGTCACCTACCCCCACTTCTTCTTCCTTGCTAGCTTCTTCTTCCTCACGCTTGTGCCTTTGTTTCTTCGCGTTCCCGAAGCTCCGTCGCCAGCCATCATGGTTCGGAAGCCTCTAGGCCAACCGAAGGCACATGATCCGCTGCAAATCTTCCGCATGCTCCTCCGAGGATCGTCCTTCTTTCTCAGGTAAGCACCTTTCCCCCATTAGGGTTAGACCTCTCTGCCATGTTCGTCTAGGTTAGCTTCGGAATGCAACGATGACCCCCCTTCTATTTTAGATCCATCAATCATACTTCCGATGGATCCTCCATAGTAGTAAAGCACGGTAGCATCACCGCATCTGTTGGTCATTTCGATGTTTTTACTTGATAGATTCATACGCCACCCCTGTCGCATTCTTGCATCCGTAGTCTTTGCAGTTTCCTCAAGCATTATCTCTTTAATTTATCCACCAGTAGATCTGTATTTCATTGCTTGCTTTTAGAAACTTGTTTATCCTACTCCCGAGAATATCCCTAAGGAAAAAATCCTTTCTGAATCGCCACTCGCCATCTTTCACCACAGCGAGTTAGAACATTTCCGAGGCTACGCCTTTGATTGCCGAAGGGCGAGTCACAACGCCTTTGTAGACATACCATAAATCTCTAAACTGGCGAGTTAGAATATCCTCATATCCATGCCTTTGGTCACCTAATGGCGAGTCATAAGGTCCCTACAGACATATAGTAGATCTCCAATTGGCGAGTTACCACGTTTTATGGTCCTTAATGGGTCGCCTCGTTCCTTCTTTTTTGTAGTCATGGTCAGCATCTCGACATGTAATTGGCTAGCAACCAAGATTAATGACGCCGTTGTCGAGAAATATGTCAAGGCGGGTTATCTTGATCGTAAGGAAGTTATTTGTTGGCAGACCGCCCCACGCGAGGTGACTCCCAATCCCGCCGAGGGGGAAGTAGTTGTTTTTATTGATCATCTTGAACGAGGCTTCAAACCGTCCGGGTCAAAAAAATAGAGAAGCTCTGCATTTCCTCAATGTTCACCCTCAGGATCTGGGACCCAACTCCATTAGTAACCTTTGTCAATTCCAAGTATTTTGCGAGGCATATCTGTAGGTAGAGCCGACAGTTCCATTAATTTGGAACTTCTTCCATCTAAACCGCCAGACCGAATTTACCAACGGGCCCAACTTGGAACTCGGGGGGGGGGGGGGGTCAACATCCAGCGGCGCCGCGAACGTGGGTTTCCGTCTGTCCTCCTGCCCAGCCATCCCAAAGGCTGGGCCGAGTCTTGGTTTTATTGTCGTGACACTTCTACTCCCGGTGAGAACCCACTTCCGGGTTATAGAGAAGATCGCTTACCCATGGACTACAAGCTGCCAGATAAACTTACCGAAGAAGAAGAATCGAAATTCATCCCCATCTTCTTCGAGCTGCAGTCTTTGACCAATAATGGCCTCACCGGGGTTGACCTATTCCGTTGCTGGGTGGAGTGGAATATTCTTCCTCTGAGTCACCGGGATGGTCTGATGTGCGAGTACGATGGCAACGTGAACCATCCCCAATGCTTTATTCATAAAAGACTCCCCGAGCAAGACATTGTCGACATAATCAAGAAGTTGACTAGCGAGTCCTTGGAAAACTGTGCCCACGTCAGGCTCAAGCCTTTCTACCTCTCCAACCCGGCTCCACCGGTAACAATCTAAGTCGCCTCCTTTTACCTTTTTCAACATATGTGCCAATGTTCCAGGTTTGAAATTTGATTCTATCCACCAGAAAGGTGATGCATTTTGGTATCGAAGGCCAAAGGTGACTGCCTAGAAAACAACTAAGCCGCCACCGAAGAAGAAGAAGAAGAGCAAGGGCAAAGCCGCCGTCAAGGAGTCATCCGTCATCGGCGAGTCCCGAGCCGGCGAAGAACAGTTAGAGGTAAAAATTTACCCTTTTGTTTGTCATCATTATGTTCCGACTTATGCTTATGTCTGGTTACCTTTGTGCATAGGACGATGGCTATGAGAACCAAGATGACGTGGTCAAGGTAATTTCTATTTCTTCCGACTCAACTTCCTCTTCACCTAGGCCGCCCAGGCGGATTTGTGGAAAAGTTCCCATGTCTCACCCAAATGCTTGTCTGGACCCTGATTTCCTTTGGAAGAAGGCGAAGTATGCTCCCAAACATAAAACCCGAAGCCGTTCTCGCAACTTAGTTTCTGGGTTACGTGAAAAGACAACCAGTCAGAAGCGCACAAGTGAGGTATACTCCTGTTGAACACACTCTCCTCCTTGTAGAAAATGTGATTCACAACTCATTTACTCCTTGAAATTTTATTCTTTCAGGTCTCTCCTCCTTCATCTGGCAACTCAGTGATGTCAGCTCTTCCGCCAATGATTCGTGTACAGGGTAAGTTCTTTTATTAACCTTTTGCCTTCTCAATAATGATATTTTCTCTAACTTTGATATCTTCATCTCAGAGCACAAGCAAAGAAGAGAAAAACTGGCGACTTGTCTTCTGCTCCTAAGACGACTGAAATGTTAGGCATGAGTACCTCTGCCCGAGAGTTTGATGAAGACCAAGTGGCGGCTCATGATGATTGTGTGAATGACATTCCTGACGTCCGGATCGACTCTCCAAGCCCTCTAAAGGAAACCACAGAAAATGTTAACCCGCCGAGCTCTTCCAAGGCGACCAAAGATCCCGATACCGTAATTATTCCTGGTACTGGCTACTCCAAACCTGCTGCAGCGGTGTTATCCAAACATGCATCAAAAGAGTGCCCTCCTTCCGCAGAACAAGATATCACTAAGCTGAAGCTTCCCCATTATGAGAAGCTCGAATTTGAAAACTCTGCTCTGGCTTCGTAAGTCGCCTGTAGACGAGTTCTGAAATGGAGAAGAGCTTGATCAACATGATGAGAGTCTAACATGAGGTACGTCCTTTATTATGCGTTCTTCCACCCATCAGACTTCCACGAGACTAGTCTTGCTTGATGAAATTATGTTTGTTGCAATATTTGGTAGACCCACGTCTGTCCATAGCTCCCAAGGGCCGGGTCATCTTTTGAAAGATGAGCCGGGTCTTGAATTGATAAAAAAACTTGAACCTGTAGCCCCCAAGGGCCGGGTCATCTTTTTGAAAGATGAGCCGGGTCTGGTATTTAAATGAAAACTTCAATCTGTAGCCACCAAGGGTCGGGTCATCTTTTGAAAGATGAGCCGGGTCTTGAATTTAGATAAAAACTTCAACCTGTAGCCCCCAAGGGCCGGGTCATCTTTTGAAAGATGAGCCGAGTCTTGTATTAGATAAAAACTTCAACCTATAGCCCCAAGGGCCGGGTCATCTTTTGAAAGATGAGACGGGTCTTGTATTAGATAAAAACTTCAACCTATAGCCGCCAAGGGCCGGGTCATCTTTTGAAAGATGAGTCGGGTCTTGAATTTTGTATGACTTCGAAAAGAATCATACATTAGCCCCCAAGTGTTAGGGACGTTGCTTGCAACAGTTCTGAAACTTGTCTCCCCAAAATTTGTTTGCAGGAATCTATGACCCGGGCTGAGTCATCCCTTGCTAACTTGAAGAAAAGCTTAGCCGAACAGGAGGATGCTCGGACTACATCTGAAGAAAAATATTGGTTGGCCCTGGCTGATATGGAGAAAATGAAAGCCGACCACATAAAATTTGAGAAAAAAGCCAATGCTGATCAAGCCGCCATCTTGAAGCGGGTGGAACAAGCCGAGGTAAAGCTAAAAGCCGCCCTACGGGAGCTCTCTGGGCTAAAAAAGCAAGTCTCCAACATGACCCAAGCCATCTTTGGTAAGAAGAAATTCCCGTGTTTAGAAAGAAAAGTCAGAATTTAGTTTGCAAATATTAACTGTCATTGTTTATCCTTTGTAGGTCCTCGAGCCACCAACCTTCAAAGTGACTGCATCGTGAAGCTGAAAGCGGTTTACACCTTTACAGAGTAGTTGTATACGGGGAGCATGATGACGGTAAAGGCAGTGATGGGCAAACAGGAGCCAATTAAGTCCATCAAGAATATGTTGGGTTGCTTGTCAACGTTGCCACCGCAAGTAGATGAACTAAAGAGGCCAGCCGCCCGCAAGGGAGCTCTAACCACCCTAAGTCGGTGCCTGGCCTATGCCCCTGAACTCAAGCCAGAGGAGGCAGCAACTGGTTACCCTGAGCTGAAGGACGACGAGTCGGAGTTCACCGAAGACGATTATCACCGGGTTGTGAAAGAGTCCTGTGCCGCGGCGACTCAGCTGGCGGCCAGTTTGGACTTGAACAAATACCACGCTGCGTATGATGACAACAATAAAAAGGTGACTCCTCCTTCGTTCGGAATTACCAGCCTGACTCCTCGCCGGCACATGAATCCCTTCGACTTTGAAGAAGACCTATCTGTTTTTCTGAACGACGAAGATGAATTCGTTGCCTTGTTCAAGTGCAACTGGAAGCTCGGCGACTTACAAATTGAAGATGGAGAGAGCTCAAGGCAAGGCGACCCGGAGGTCGCTTAAGTCTAACCAGGGTATAATCATTTTGTGAAAAACAATATGATCTTTTCTTGATCGGGAGATGACGCCCGGTATGGCCAAGTGAGCCATGTAATAGTCGTTAGGCTTCACGGAAACAATCTTCCATCCATGCCTTTTGCTTGACATTTCTGAACTGTTATCCTTTTTGCGAATCATGAGTCTCCTTTACCAGTCATGATGGTTGATAGTTTAGGAAGTGTCATATTTTTACAAGAAAAACTTCTTCAACCTGTTTGTCAGGGAAAAAACACCATAGGGCGACTCAATGAGTTGTGGCAAGAAATAAACCAGCCTAGTGAGTCATGGCGAGTTATAAGCAAGGAGCCGGCTCAGTGAGTCGCGGCGAGTCATGAAAAGGTTTACGAAACCTTGCAGCAGTGCCACGAAGATAGTCGTAAAAATTTGTCGGCTCGATGATCTACGACAGGATAGGACGAGTTTGCAGAACTCTAGTGCTTCCCAAAGAAGGCTTTTGCAACAACCCAAGTTTTTAGACCGGCTGATCAGGCGCGAGTCAAGCTTCGGTGAAGCAGGTTCAGTGAACCAATGGTTTTTCTATTTTCCATGTGTGGCTCTGGCCGGTACCTTTCATGTTTTAACCAAGGCGAGTTCAGGGTCCAAAAAAGCGGATTGACTAGCCAAGATTGCATGGGTCCATAAGGCGACTCGTCCAACACATAGTCCAGTATAACCATTTGTAATGCGGTAATTTTTTGCTAGCTAAGAGGGTATTCAGGCTGAACTCAGTGAGTGGAAGCCCCCAAGTGACCTATGATTAGGGAAAAGTCGGACATAGGATTGCAGAAGCGTTTTACGCTCTTATTGCAAAAAGACTTGGGAACTAGTAGCCCCCAAGTAAGCTGGCTTAATTCTCAGAACCATATAAGGCGCCCATGTTTGAACCGTGCAACATGGCAACTTTGGTCCTCTTTGGCTTATCAGATCCAGTTTTGAAACAAGTGCAGCGTGGCGACTTATGCTCTTTGGTACTAATAGCGTCCATGCTTGGACGACTCATAGAACAATAAAGACTCATGCTTTCCAGAAGCTTAAACGACAACGGACCCCGAAGTTCATGGGTGCAGGCTTTATTGCTTTATAAATAAAAGATTACAAGTTCTGAGATTTGTAGAAAAGAAAGGAGCCCATGGCTCTAGGTGTAGTAAGGCCGCAGGTGGGCTATATTCCAGGGGCGAGTTGTCTCAACCTTTGTAGTTGGCCGATCAGGGCGAAGATCCACCAAGTAGTATGAACCGTTCCGAAGATTCTTGCTGATGACAAACGGTCCTTCCCATGGAGGTGATAACCTATGCATACCAGTGTGGTCTTGAATCAACCGGAGCACTAAGTCGCCCTCTTGAAAAGTCTGGCTCTTGATGCGGCGGCTGTGATAGCGTCGAAGTCTTGTTGATAGATCGCCGATCGCGATGCACCCAAGTCTCGCCCTTCCTCCAAAGCATCCAACGAATCTTGTCGTGCCAACTCGTTGTCCTATTCCACATAGGCGGCGACTCGCGGTGAATCGTGTCTGATATCACTTGGCAAAACTGCCTCTTCCCCATAGACCAGAAAGAAGGGGGTAAAACCCGTGGAGCGATTTGGGGTGGTCCTGATACTCCATAACACAGAGGGAAACTCTTCCACCCAATATCCTGGAGTACGCTCCAGAGGTACCATAAGTCAGGGCTTGATTCCTCGCAATATTTCCCGATTCGACCTTTCTGCCTGTCCATTAGACTTGGGGTGTGCGACTGCAGAAACGTCAAGCCGGATATGCTCTCGTCCGCAAAACTCTTGCATTGTGCCCTTTCATAGATTAGTATATCCGAACCGGAAGATCAACTTTTTCAAGAATTTGTCAGCCGTGTCTGCATCACAGCTACTAACGGGTTCTGCTTCAACCCACTTAGTGAACTTGTCAACCGCCACCAATAGGTGAGTCTTTTTATTGGACGACATTTTAAAAGGACCAACCATGTCCAGCCCACAGGCCGCAAATGGCCAAGTAATTGGAATCGTCCGTAATTCCTGAGCCAACACGTGCATCTGGCATCCAAATTTCTGGCAACCATCACATCGGCGAACTATCTCTTCCGCATCTGCATGAGCCGTCAACCAGTAAAATCCATGCCTAAAGGCTTTGAAAACCAGGGAGCATGACCCGGCATGATGAGCACAGTCGCCTGCATGAATTTCGTTGAGAATCATACATCCTTCCTCGGAAGAGACACACCTTTGAAATACCCCTGAAGTGCTTCGTTTATGCAACTCGCCGTTATGTATGACCATAGATTTTATCGACGGATGATTTGGCGAGCCAATAACTCATCCGTGGGTAACTCGCCTCGCATGAGATACGCCATGTAGGGAATTGCCCAATCCGGGGTAGCACGAAGAGCCGCTACAAGTTGAGACTCAGGGTCCGGCACCGCCAAATCTTCCTATGAAGGTAGTTTCACCGAGGGGTTATGTAACACATCCAGAAAGACATTGGGGGGAACCGGCTTACGTTGTGAACCAAGGCATGAGAGAGCATCTGGTACTTCATTGATTCGCCGATCAATGTGATCCACTTGATAACCATGAAAATGACCCGCCAGGTCTGACACAGCTCGTGTGTAAGCCGCCAGCACGGGATCTCTGGAATCCCAGGTGCCGAAAACCTACTGTGCCACTAGATCTGAGTCGCCCAAGCATCTGACTCGGGTGAGGTTCATTTCCTTGGCGAGTCGCAGCCCATGGAGTGGAGCTTCATATTCTGCTGCATTGTTGGTACATGGAAACATGAGTCGGAGGACATAGCAGAATTTGTCACCCTGAAGCAAAGTTAACACCACACCAGCCCCCGAGCTTTCCAATTACCCAGATCCATCGAAATGGATGGTCCAATATGTGTGATCGGGCCTATTTTCTGGAATCGGTAACTCGGTCCAGTCGTTGATGAAATCCACTAGTGCTTGAGACTTAATGGCTGTACGGGGAGTATATCACACTGTTGGAATTATGTCCTAGAGGCAATAATAAATATAGTTATTAATATAATTCCTGTATCAAGATAGTCTTTTATTATCCATGCTATAATTGTATTGAATAAAGACTTGTATACATGTGTGGATACATAGACAAAACACTGTCCCTAGCAAGCCTCTAGTTGGCTAGCCAGTTGATCAAAGATAGTGACGGTCTTCTGATTATGAACAAGGTGTTGTTGCTTGATAACTGGATCACGTCATTAGGAGAATCACGTGATGGGATAGACCCAAACTAATAGACGTAGCATGTTGATCGTGTCATTTTGTTGCTACTGTTTTCTGCGTGTCAAGTATTTGTTCCTATGACCATGAGATCATATAACTCACTGACACCGGAGGAATGCTTTGTGTGTATCAAACATCGCAACGTAACTGGGTGACTATAAAGATGCTCTATAGGTATCTCCGAAGGTGTTCGTTGAGTTAGTATGGATCGAGACTGGGATTTGTCACTCCGTGTGATGGAGAGGTATCTCGGGGCCCACTCGGTAATACAACATCACACACAAGCCTTGCAAGCAATGTGACTTAGTGTAAGTTGCAGGATCTTGTATTACGGAATGAGTAAAGAGACTTGCCGGAAAACGAGATTGAAATAGGTATGCGGATACTGACGATCGAATCTCGGGCAAGTAACATACCGAAGGACAAAGGGAATGACATACGGGATTATATGAATCCTTGGCACTGAGGTTCAAACGATAAGATCTTCGTAGAATATGTAGGATCCAATATGGGCATCCAGGTCCCGCTATTGGATATTGACCGAGGAGTCTCTCGGGTCATGTCTACATAGTTCTCGAACTCGCAGGGTGTGCACACTTAAGGTTCGACGTTGTTTTATGCGTGTTTGAGTTATATGGTTGGTTACCAAATGTTGTTCGGAGTCCCGGATGATATCACAGACGTCACGAGGGTTTCCGGAATGGTCCGGAAACGAAGATTGATATATAGGATGACCTCATTTGATTACCGGAAGGTTTTCAGAGTTACTGGGAATGTACCGGGAATGACGAATGGGTTCCGGGTGTTCACCGGGGGGGGGGGGGGGGGGCAACCCACCCCGGGGAAGCCCATAGGCCTTGGGGGTTGCGCACCAGCACTTAGTGGGCTGGTGGGACAGCCCAAGAAGGCCCTATGCGCCATAGGAAGAAAATCAAAGAGAAAAGAAAAAAAAGAGGAGGTGGGAAAAGGGGGAAGGACTCCTCCTTCCAAACCTAGTTGGAGTCGGTTTGGAAGGGGAGGGTTGCCCCCCTTAGCTCGGCCGAACACGTTGGGGGTCCTTGGACCCCAAGGCAAGGCTCCCCCTCTTCCCCCTATATATACGGAGGTTTTAGGGCTGATTTGAGACAACTTTGCCACGGCAGCCCGACCACATATCTCCACGGTTTTACCTCTAGATCGCGTTTCTGCGGAGCTCGGGCGGAGCCCTGCTGAGATTAGATCACCACCAACCTTCGGAGCGCTGTCATGCTGCCGGAGAACTCATCTACCTCTCCGTCTCTCTTGCTGGATCAAGAAGGTCGAGATCATCGTCAAGCTGTACGTGTGCTGAACGCGGAGGTGCCGTCCGTTCGGCACTAGATCGTGGGACTGATCGCGGGACGGTTCGCGGGGCGGATCGAGGGACGTGAGGACGTTCCACTACATCAACCGCGTTCACTAACGCTTCTGCTGTGCGGTCTACAAGGGTACTTAGATCGAATACGTAGATGGACATTACCATGATAGGTTTTCGTGCGCGTAGGAAATTTTTTGTTTCCCATGCGACGTTCCCCAACAGTGGCATCATGAGCTAGGTTCATGCGTAGATGTCTTCTCGAGTAGAACACAAAAGTTTTTGTGGGCGGTGATGTGCGTTTTGCTGCCCTGCTTAGTCTTTTCTTGATTCCGCGGTATTGTTGGATTGAAGCGGCTTGGACCGACATTACTCGTACGCTTACGAGAGACTGGTTTCATCGCTACGAGTAACCCCGTTGCTCAAAGATGACTGGCAAGTGTCAGTTTCTCCAACTTTAGTTGTATCGGATTGACCGAGGAGGTCCTTGTATAAGGTTAAATAGCAATTCATATATCTCCGTTGTGGTGTTTGCGTAAGTAAGATGCGATCCTACTAGATACCCATGGTCACCACGTAAAACATGCAACAACAAAATTAGAGGACGTCTAACTTGTTTTTGCAGGGTATGCTTGTGATGTGATATGGCCAATGATGTGATGTGATATATTGGATGTATGAGATGATCATGTTGTAATAGATAATATCGACTTGCACGTCGATGGTACGGCAACCGGCAGGAGCCATAGGGTTGTCTTTAAACTAACGTTTGTGCTTGCAGATGCGTTTACTATTTTGCTAGGATGTAGCTTTAGTAGTAATAGCATGAGTAGCACGACAACCCTGATGGCGACACGTTGATGGAGATCATGGTGTGGCGCCGGTAACAAGAAGATCGTGCCGGTGCTTTGGTGATGGAGATCAAGGAGCACGTGAAGATGGCCATATCATGTCTATTATGAATTGCATGTGATGTTTAAACTTCTATGCACCTTATTTTGCTTAGAACGATGGTAGTATTATAAGGTGATCTCTCACTAAAATTTCAAGACGAAATTGTGTTCTCCCCGACTGTGCACCGTTGCTACAGTTCGTCGTTTCGAGACACCACGTGATGATCGGGTGTGATAGACTCAACGTTCACATACAACGGGTGCAAAACAGTTGCAGACGCGGAACACTCGGGTTAAGCTTGATGAGCCTAGCATGTGTAGACATGGCCTCGGAACACATGAGACCGAAAGGTCGATGATGAATCATATAGATGATATGATTAGCATAGGGATGCTTACCACTGAAACTATACTCAACTCACGTGATGATCGGACTTGATCTAGTGTAAGTGGATCATGAACCACTCAAATGACCAGAGAGATGTACTTTTTGAGTGGGAGTTTAGCGAGTAATTTGATTAAGTTAAACTCTAATTATCTTGAACATAGTCTAAGTACACTTTGAATATATTTGTGTTGTAGATCATGGCTCACGCGACAGTCACCTTGAATTTTAATACGTTCCTAGAGAAAGCTAAGTTGAAAGATGATGGAAGCAACTTTGTAGACTGGGCTCGTAATCTTAAGCTAATCTTATAAGCTGGGAAGAAGGATTATGTCCTTAATGCTGCGCTAGGAGACGAACCACCCGCTACGGCTGACCAGGATGTTAAGAACGCTTGGTTAACACGTAAGGAGGACTACTCAGTAGTTCAATGTGCAGTCTTGTATGGCTTAGAACCCGGACTTCAACGTCGCTCTGAGCGTCATGGAGCATTTGAGATGTTCCAGGAGTTGAACTTCATCTTTCAGAAGAATGCCCGGATCGAGAGGTATGAGACCTCCGATAAATTCTATGCTTGCAAGATGGAGGAGAACTCGTTTGTCAGTGAACATGTGCTCAAAATGTCCGGGTACTCAAACCATCTAGCTGAGCTGGGGATTGAACTCCCGCAAGAGGATATCATTGATAGAATCCTTCAATCACTGCCGCCAAGCTATAAAGGCTTTGTGTTGAACTACAACATGCAAGGGATGAACAAGTCACCCCGCGAGTTGTTTGCGATGCTGAAAGTCGCAGAGTCTGAACTCCGTAAAGAGCATCAAGTGTTGATGGTGAATAATACCACTAGTTTCAAGAGAAACGGCAAAGGCAAGAAGGGTAATTCAAAGAAGAGCGGCAAGCCTGTTGCCAATCCGACGAAGAAACCCAAAGCTGGACCTAAGCCTGAAACAGAGTGTTACTATTGCAAGGGTATGGGTCACTGGAAGCGCAACTGCCCCAAGTATCTGGCTGATAAGAAGGCGGCCAAAGAAAAATCAGGTATATTTGATATACATGTTATTGATGTGTACTTAACCGGCTCTCGTAGTAGTGCCTGGGTATTCGATACCGGTTCTGTTGCTCATATTTGCAACTCGAAACAGGAACTGCGGAATAGACGAAGGCTGGCGAAAGATGAAGTGACGATGCGCGTAGGAAATGGTACCAAGGTTGATGCAATCGCCGTCGGCACAGTTTCACTTCAGTTACCATCAGGATTAGTTATGAACTTGAATCATTGTTATTTAGTGCCTGCGTTGAGCATGAACATTATATCTGGATCTTGTTTATTGCGAGACGGTTACTCTTTTAAGTCAGAGAATAATGGTTGTTCTATTTCTATGAGTAACATCTTTTATGGTCATGCACCCAATGTGATAGGATTGTTCATATTGAATCTTGATAGTGATACACACATACATAAAATTGAGACCAAAAGAGTTAGAGTTAACAATGATAGCGCCATATTTTTATGGCACTGCTGCTTAGGTCATATTGGTGTAAAGCGCATGAAGAAACTCCATGCTGATGGACTTTCGGAGTCACTTGACTTTGATTCACTTGACATGTGCAAACCATGCCTCATTGGCAAGATGACTAAAACTCCGTTCTTCGGAACAATGGAGCGTGCAAGTGACTTGTTGGAAATCATACATACCGATGTGTGCGGTCCGATGAGCGTAGAGGCACACGGCGGATATCGTTATTTTCTCACCTTCACTGACAATTTGAGTAGATATGGTTATGTCTACTTAATGAAGCACAAGTCCGAAACATTTGAAACGTTCAAGCAATTTCAGAGTGAAGTTGAAAATTATCATAACAAGAAGATCAAGTTCCTACGGTCTGATCGTGGGGGTGAATATCTGAGTTTCGAGTTTGGTGCTCACTTAAGACAATGTGGAATTGTTTCATAGTTGACACCGCCTGGAACACCACAGCGTAATGGTGTGTCCGAACGTCGTAATCGTACTTTATTAGAGATGGTGCGATCTATGATGTCTCTTATCGATTTGCCGTTATCGTTTTGGGGTTATGCATTAGAAACAGCTGCATTCACTTTAAATAGGGCACCATCAAAATCCGTTGAGACGACACCATACGAACTGTGGTATGGCAAAAGGCCAAAGTTGTCGTTTCTTAATGTTTGGGGATGTGATGCTTATGTCAAAAAGCTTCAGCCTGAAAAGCTGGAACCCAAAGCGGAAAAGTGCATCTTCATAGATTATCCAAAAGAGATAGTTGGGTATACCTTCTATCTGAAATCCGAGGGCAAAGTGTTTGTTGCTAAAAACGGAGCTTTTCTCGAGAAGGAGTTTCTCTCGAGAGAATTGAGTGGGAGGAAGATAGAACTTGATGAGGTTGTCGAACCTCTCATCCCTCTAGATGGTGGCGCAGGGCAAGGGGAAACCTCTGTCATTGCAAGGCCGGTTGAGGAGGAAGTTAATGATGATGATCATGAAACTCCGGTTCAAGTTCCTGTCGAACCACGCAGGTCGACGAGACCACGTGCTGCTCGAGAGTGGTACGGTAATCCCGTTTTGTCAATCATGTTGTTAGACAACAATGAGCCTGCAAGTTACGAAGAAGCAATGGTGGCCCCAGATTCCAATAAATGGCTAGAAGCCATGAAGTCCGAGATAGGATCCATGTATGAGAACAAAGTATGGACTTTGGAACTACTACCTGAGGGCCGCAAGGCTATTCAGAACAAATGGATCTTTAAGAGGAAGACGGACGCTGACCGCAATGTGACCGTTTATAAAGCTCGACTTGTGGGATAGGGTTTTTCACAAGTTCAAGGAGTTGACTACGATGAGACATTCTCACACGTAGCGATGCTTAAGTCCGTCAGAATCATGTTAGCAATAGCTGCATTTTTCGATTATGAAATCTGGCAGATGGATGTCAAAACGGCGTTCCTTAACAGTTTCCTTAAGGAAGAGTTGTATATGATGCAACCCGAAGGTTTTGTCGATCCTAAGAATGATAACAAGGTGTGCAAGCTCCAACGATCCATTTATGGACTGGTGCAAGCATCTCGGAGTTGGAAGAAATGCTTTGATGAGGTGATCAAAGCATTTGGGTTTATACAAGTGGTTGGAGAATCTTGTATTTACAAGAAAGTGAGTGGGAGCTCTGTGGCGTTTCTAATATTATATGTGGATGACATATTGCTGATTGGAAACAACGTAGAGTTTTTGGAGAGCATAAAGGATTACTTGAATAAAAGTTTCTCTATGAAGGACCTAGGAGAAGCTGCTTACATTCTAGGCATTAAGATCTACACGGATAGATCAAAACGCCTGATAGGACTTTCACAAAGCACATACCTTGATAAAGTTTTGAAGAGGTTCAAAATGGAACAGTCCAAGAAAGGGTTCTTGCCAGTTTTACAAGGTACGAGATTGAGTAAGACTCAGTGCCCAGCAACTGATGAGGATAGAGAGCATATGAGCACCGTCCCCTATGCTTCAGCCATAGGTTCTATCATGTATGCAATGCTGTGCACTAGACCGGACGTTAGCTTGGCCATAAGTATGGCAGGCAGGTTCCAGAGTAATCCAGGAGTGGATCACTGGACGGCGGTCAAGAATATCCCGAAGTACCTGAAAAGGACTAAGGAGATGTTTCTCGTGTATGGAGGTGACGAAGAGCTCGCCGTAAAGGGTTACGTCGATGCAAGCTTTGACACAGATCCGGACGACTCTAAGTCGCAGACCGGATACGTATTTATTCTTAATGGGGGTGCGGTAAGCTGGTGCAGTTCCAAGCAAAGCGTCGTAGCAGATTCTACATGTGAAGCAGAGTACATGGCTGCCTCGGAGACGGCTAAGGAGGGTGTCTGGATGAAGCAGTTCATGACGGATCTTGGAGTAGTGCCAAGCGCACTAAATCCAATAACCTTGTTCTGTGACAACACGGGTGCCATTGCCCTAGCAAAGGAACCACGGTTTCACAAGAAGTCCAGACACATCAAACGATGCTTCAACCTCATCCGTGACTACGTCGAAGGGGAGGACGTAAATATATGCAAAGTGCACACGGATCTGAATGTAGCAGACCCGCTAACTAAACCTCTTCCACGGGCAAAGCATGATCAACACCAGAACTGTATGGGTGTTAGATTTATTACAATGTAATTCGCATGATGATGTGAAGGCTAGATTATTGACTCTAGTGCAAGTGGGAGACTGTTGGAATTATGCCCTAGAGGCAATAATAAATATAGTTATTATTATAATTCCTGTATCAAGATAATCGTTTATTATCCATGTTATAATTGTATTGAATAAAGACTTGTATACATGTGTGGATACATAGACAAAACACTGTCCCAAGCAAGCCTCTAGTTGGCTAGCCAGTTGATCAAAGATAGTCAGGGTTTTCTGATTATGAACGAGGTGTTGCAGCTTGATAACTGGATCGCGTCATTAGGAGAATCACGTGATGGGCTAGACCCAAACTAATAGACGTAGCATGTTGATCGTGTCATTTTGTTGCTACTGTTTTCTGCGTGTCAAGTATTTGTTCCTATGACCATGAGATCATATAACTCACTGACACCGGAGGAATGCTTTGTGTGTATCAAACGTCGCAACGTAACTGGGTGACTATAAAGATGCTCTACAGGTATCTCCGAAGGAGTTCCTTGAGTTAGTATGGATCGAGACTGGGATTTGTCACTCCGTGTGACGGAGAGGTATCTCGGGGCCCACTCGGTAATACAACATCACACACAAGCCTTGCAAGCAATGTGACTTAGTGTAAGTTGCGGGATCTTGTATTACGAAACGAGTAAAGAGACTTGCCAGTAAACGAGATTGAAATAGGTATGCGGATACTGACGATCGAATCTCGGGCAAGTAACATACTGAAGGACAAAGGGAATGACATACAGGATTATATGAATCCTTGGCACTAAGGTTCAAACGATAAGATCTTCGTAGAATATGTAGGATCCAATATGGGCATCCAGGTCCCGCTATTGGATATTGACCGAGGAGTCTCTCGGGTCATGTCTACATAGTTCTCGAACCCGCAGGGTCTGCACACTTAAGGTTCGACGTTGCTTTATGCGTATTTGAGTTATATGGTTGGTTACCGAATGTTTTTAGGAGTCCCCAATGAGATCACGGACGTCACGAGGGTTTCCGGAATGGTCCGGAAACGAAGATTGATATATAGGATGACCTCATTTGATTACCGGAAGGTTTTCGGAGTTACCGGGAATGTACCGGGAATGACGAATGGGTTCCGGGTGTTCACCGGGGGGGGGGGGGGGCAACCCACCCCGGGGAAGCCCATAGGCCTTGGGGGTGGTGCACCAGCCCTTAGTGGGCTGGTGGGACAGCCCAAGAAGGCCCTATGCGCCATAGGAAGAAAATCAAAGAGAAAAGAAAAAAAAGAGGAGGTGGGTAAAGGGGGAAGGACTCCTCCTTCCAAACCTAGTTGGACTCGGTTTGGAAGGGGAGGGTTGCCCCCCTTGGCTCGGCCGAACCCCTTGGGGGTACTTGGACCCCAAGGCAAGGCTCCCCCTCTTCCCCCTATATATACGGAGGTTTTAGGGCTGATTTGAGACAACTTTGCCACGGCAGCCCGACCACATATCTCCACGGTTTTACCTCTAGATCGCGTTTCTGCGGAGCTCGGGCGGAGCCCTGCTGAGATTAGATCACCACCAACCTCCAGAGCGCCGTCACGCTGCCGGAGAACTCATCTACCTCTCCGTCTCTCTTGCTGGATCAAGAAGGCCGAGATCATCGTCGAGCTGTACGTGTGCTGAACGCGGAGGTGTCGTCCGTTCGGCACTAGATTGTGGGACTGATCGCGGGACGGTTCGCGGGGCGGATCGAGGGACGTGAGGACGTTCCACTACATCACTCGCGTTCACTAACGCTTCTTCTGTGCGGTCTACAAGGGTAGGTAGATCGAATACCCCCTCTCGTAGATGGACATCACCATGATAGGTCTTCGTGCGCGTAGGAAATTTTTTGTTTCCCATGCGACGTTCCCCAACACACACGTGATGCGGTCCTAACTCGATGGCCCACTTAGCAATCTGTCCAGTCGCTTCGCGATTTTTATAATGTCACCTAGGGGGGCAGAACTGACCACTGTGATGGGATGCTCCTCGAAGTAGTGCTTCAGCTTCTGACTCGTCATAAACACCCCAAAGACCAGCTTTTGCCAATGCGGGTAGCGTTGTTTGGAGAGGGTCAGGACTTTGCTAATAAAATATACTGGTCTCTGAACTGGATATTCCTTCCCTTCTTCCTTCCGCTCGACGACCACTGCCACACTCACTGCCTTAGAATTAGCCGCGATGTATAAGAGCATAGGCTCCTTGTCCGTCGGAGCGGCCAATATTGGCGGCTTAGCCAGTTGTTGCTTCAAGGCTTCAAAGGCTTCGTTGGCTTCATCCGTCCGAACAAAATGATTAGTTTTGTTGAGCAACTGATAAAAGAGGGATGGCTTTTTCCCCAAGGCGACTTATAAAGCGACTTAGAGCCGCGATACGACCCGCCATGCGTTGGACTTGATTGATATTGGCCGGCTTTCCTAGCGAAGTGACCGCTTCAATTTTGTCCGGGTTAGCTTCAATGCCAAGTTCTGACACCAGAAAACCCAACAACTTTCCTGCAGGAACACCAAACACACACTTGGTGGGGGTTAAGCCTCATCTGGTATACACGCAAATTGTCAAAAGTCTCCTTGAGATCCTCGGAGAGCGATTTTTTCTTTTGAGATCTGACTACTATGTCGTCAACATAAGCGTGGACATTACGTCCGATCTGGTTATGCAAACAATTCTGGATGCAACACTGATAAGTCGCCCCCGCACTCTTGAGCCCGAACGGCATAAACATATAACACAAGGCTCCGTAGGGGGTTATGAAGGACATTTTCTCCTGGTATGCCACAACCATCTTGATCTCGTGGTATCCTGAGTAAGCATCCAAAAAACACAAACGCTCGCAACCCGTCGTCGAGTCAATGATTTGATCGATGCGGGGAAGGGCGAAGGGATCCTTTGGACAAGCTCTCTTGAGGTCGGTGTAGTCGATGCACATGCAGAAAGTGTCGTTCTTTTCGAGAACCAGGACCGGGTTAGCCAACCATTCAGGATGGAAAACCTCGATGATGAATTCGGCGACCAAAAGTCGGGCGGCTTCCTCTCCAATCGCCTTACGCCATTCCTCATTAAACCTGCAAAGATACTAACGAACTGGCTTTACTTTGGGGGTCAATATTAAGATGGTGCTCAGCGAATTCTCTCGGTACACCTGGCATGTCAGAAGGTTTCCACGCAAAGATGTCCCGATTCTCACGGATGAATTCGATGAGCGCGCTTTCCTATTTGCGATCCAGACCCGTCCCAATAGTGAACTGCTTGGTTGAGTCGCCAGGCGTGAAGTCTATCACCTTCGTGTCATCCGTTGGTCTAAAATTGAGGGGCGGCTCAGAGTCGATTGTTGGCCTCTTGAGCAGTGTCATATCTGCCGGGTCAACATTGGCTTGGTGAAATTTGAGCTCCTCGGCCGCGCAAGCCGTCTCTGCGTAAGCTGCGTCCCCTTCCTCGCACTCTTGGGCTATTTTCCTGTCTCCATTGATAGTGATAGTCCCCCTAGGACCAGGCATTTTAAGCTTGAGGTAAACATAAAAGGGAGAGCCATGCATTGAGCTTAAGCCGGCCTTCCAAACAATGCGTGGTAAGGGCTCTTGATTTTGACCATCTCAAACATGAGTGACTCGCTCCTGTAATTGGACTCTGTGCCGAAAGCCACGTTAAGTTTAATCCGCCCAATTGGATACGCCGACTTACCCGAAACGATGCCGTGGAAAACCGTGGATGATGGCATCAAGTCTTTCTTTGAAAAGTTCATCCTTCGAAAGCTATCGAAGTATAAGATGTTTATGCTGCTGCTACCATCCATAAGGACTTTGGAAAGGGTGTATCCTCCGACTTGGGGAGCCACGACCAAAGCCAAGTCGCCAGGGTTGTCAACTCAGGGCGGGTGATCTTCCCTACTCCAGGTGATGGGCTGCTCGGACCAATGGAGATACCTAGGAAGCGCCGGCTCAGACACGCTGAAAGTTCTATGTTTCACCTTCTGGTCCCGTTTGCAAGTGCTGGTGGAACACATGATACTGTCCACTGTTCAGCTGCTCAGGGTTATTCTGAAAGCCTCTATTGTCATCTTGCCGCATGGGATCTCCTTGCGGGCGCGGTTGCTGAAACACTCCCTGTGGGTTATACCGTTGTTGATTATGAACTTGGTACCGTCCACTATTAGGCAGCGACCCGCCCTGTGGGGCCGGGTTAGGAAAACCACCGAACGGGCTCTGGCGTGACCCGGGCACGCCGAACTGTTCATGTCGCCCGCTTTGATCACCTCCTTGGCCTTTTTTGAGCAGCTCATCTCGGAACTCCTGCATCACATAGGAATCCTCCCAGGAGTAGGTAGCCGGTCCTTCAGCAGTGGCGTGCTGTGGGCAGGGGCCTTTGAGCATCTCATGATAGTTGCACAACTTCTTCCCGCTGAAGCCCCGCTTCTTCTGGCGTTGGTTCCCGTTGCCGACATTTGTATTGGCGACGAAGTCTGTGGGACCTTCCTGGTTGTGGTTACCCCGCCCCTGAAACTGGGAGTTGCCTTTTGACGAATCGCCTCTCCTCGCGGTGCTAACCTTATCGTCATCCTCCCCAGAATCCTTAGTGTCGTCTGACTCTGCATACCTGGTCGGGGTGTCCATCAAGTCGCTCATGTCCTACACCTTACGCTTGAGTCGCCCAAGCTTCAACACCAAAGGATCGTAATGGCAATTTTTCTCGAGAATCAATACTGCCTGAGCCTCCGAGATGTCGTCCGATGAATGAATAACTTTTGCAACTCACCGAGTCCATTGATGGGCCGACTCATCCGGCCGCTGAATGCAGTGTTGTAAGTCGACGACGGTCATTGGGCGTTTGCAAGTCCCACGGAAATTCTTAATGAACCGCTCCTTTAACTCTACCCAGGTGTTGATGGAGTTGGGCAGCAGGTTCTTCAGCCACGTGCGCGCCGTTCCTTCAAGCATCACAGTGAAATACTTGGCGCAAACCGCCTCATTCACGTCGAGCATGTCCATCGCAAGCTCGTAACTCTCGATCCATGACCCTGGCTCGATATCAGGTGTGTAATTGGGTACCTTCCTCGGTCCTTTGATATCCTTCGGCATCCGCTCATTGCGCAGAGCGGGCATGAGACAGGGCACCCCAACGTGGCTGCCACCGGCTTCGAGCAGTGCGGGAGGTGTATGGGTATAAGCCGAATAGCCCTGACCCGCCGCGACCGATGTCTCCATCAGGCGCGTGGCGCGCGCCGCATCCACAATGTCTTGGGCTTGAGTATCATGCACCCCGGGCGGGTTGGTCCGAGCCAAGCGCCGTTGCCCACTGGTCACCGCGGGTTGGTCCTCATGGCGACTCCTGGTGTGACTCACCTGGGGTGTGGAGTGTAACCGGTCAAGGCTGTGTGAGTATTGCACGTGTTGAACCACTGCTGTCTTCAGCATCTCGATAGCGTTTCTTGCCTCCACTTCGGCCGGGGAGTTTCCATAGATCGGGAGTGACTCCAAGTGGCGGGTTGCCGTCAGCACATCTTTAAGTCCTTTCGTAATATCATTGGGTCGACTTTTGTTCATAACTCGCCACGACTCATTGGGCCAATTTTTAACTGCTATTTGCCATAACCCAAGGGGCTGGTTTATCTTTTGCCATAACCCAGGTGCTGGTTTGTCCTTTGCCATGTCTCACTGAGTCGGCTCATGTTTTTCCTGATACACAGGTTGAAGGCTTTTATGTCAAACCGTGACGCTTCCTCGCTTATCAAAGCCGAAGAATTTTAAAGGGAGATTCATGAATAGACTAAAGGGATAAGTTATTCAGGGCTGTCAATCAAAAGGCACGGGTGAAAGATTGTTTCCCTACAAAATCTAACAAACTATTACATGGCTTGCATGGCCAAGTCGGGCATCATCCCTCGATAAAGGAAAGATCAGATTGTCTTTTAAAGGCAATGATTACATCTTGAGAAGACTCAAGCCGCCTCCGGGTCACCTTGCCTTGAGATCTCTCCACCTTCAATTTGTAAGTCGCAGTTTCCAGTTACACTTGGATAAGGCGACGAACTCATCTTCATCATTATGGAAGATGGACAGATCTACGTCAAGGTCAAAGGGATACTTGGGGCGGCGAGGAGACAAGATAGTAATTTCGTACGAGGGAGGAGTCACCTTCTTGTTCTTGTCATCATATGCGGCTTGGTATTTGTTTAAATCCAAGCCGGCTGCCAGCTGAGCCGCCGCAAAGCGGGATTCCTTGATTACTCGGTGGTAGTCGTCCTCGGTGAACTCCGACCCGTCGTCTTTCAGTTCAGGATAGCTGATACGTCTCCATCGTATCTACTTTTCCAAACTCTTTTACCCTTGTTTTGGACTCTAATTTGCATGACTTGAATGGAACTAACCCGTACTAACGCTGTTTTCAGCAGAATTGCCATGGTGTTGTTTTTGTGCAGAAAGAAAGTTCTCGGAACGTCCTGAAAATTTACGGAGAATATTTCTGGAAAATATGAAAAATACCTGTGCAAAGATCCACCGGAGGGGGTGAGCCAGTGGGCCACAAGCCCTCTGGCCGAGGCCACCCCCGAGGCCGCGCCGTCAGGGCTTGTGGGGCCCACGTGGCTCTGCCGCCCCCAAACTCAGCTCTATTTATTCCCTTTCGTCCCGGAAAAAAATAAAGAGAGAAGATTTCATCGCGTTTTCGATCCAGAGGCGCCGCAACATCTTGTTCTTCATCTGGAGGGCAGATCTGGAGTCCGTTTGGGCTCTGGATCAAGGAGATCGTCGCCAACGTCATCATCAACCTTCTTCCCTCTCCAATCCCATGAAGCTCTTCATCGTTCATGAGCAATCTAATCATAGGCTCGTTGGGCGGTGATGAGTAGGATGAGATCTATCATGTAATCGAGTTAGTTTTGACGGGGATTGATCCCTAGTATCCACTATGTTCTGAGATTGATGTTGCTACTACTTTGCCATGCTTAATGCGTGTCACTAGGGACCGAGTGCCATGATTTCGGATCTGAAATTATTATGTTGTCACCATTATATGTGTGTTTTAGATCCGATCTTGCAAGTTGTAGTTACCTACTATGTGTTATGATCCGGCAACCCCGGAGTGACAATAACCGGAACCACTCCCGGTGATGACCATAGTTTGAGGAGTTCAAGTGTTCACCAAGTGCTAATGCGTTGGTCCGATTCTTTATTAAAAGGAGAACCTTAATATCCCGTAGTATCCATTTGGACCGTGCTGCCACGGGAAGGATGGACAATAGATGTCATGCAAGTTCTTTTCCCTAACACGTATGACTACACACGGAATGCATGCCTATATCACATTGACGAACGGGAGCTAGCCACATATTCTCCGTGTTATAACTGTTGCATGATGAATGTCATCCAACAAATCACCAATCCATTGCCTACGAGTGTGTCCCACTGCTACTGTTACTTGCTCTGCTGCTACTGCTGCTACTGTCACTTGCTGCTGTTGTTACTTGCTTTGCTTTGCTACTGTTACTTGCTCTGCTGCTACTGCTGTTACTAGTGTTGCTGGTACTGTCACTTGCTGTTGCTGTTACTTGCTCTGTTGCTGCTACTTTTACTTGTTGCTACTATCACTTGCTTTGTCCTGCTGCTGCTGCCACTACTGTTGCTACTACTCTTACTTGCTACTGTTGCTACTTGCTACTGCTGTCACTACTGCTGTTACTCGTTACACTGCTGCTACCTGCTACAATACTTTTCTCGCGCCATTGATACAACAACTAGGAATAGTCTGCCTTGTCAACAGATCGTTTCTGGCACCGTTGCTATCATACTACCTTTGCTGCTTATATCCTGCTTGCAGATACTAATCTTTCAGGCGTGGTTGAGCTTACGCCTCAACTGCTAATACTGGAGAATATCCTTTCATTCCCATCGTGTCGAACCAACAAATTTGAGTTGAATACGCTACCCTCGAAAACTGCCTCGATCCCACACGCTGGTGGGCCATTGCAAGACAATTGCTAATTGTTGAGCAACTGGGGAGCAGCTCTTTTCTGGCGTTGTTGCCGTGGAGGCATAAAGTCAGGAATAGTTGCACGTCAACAACATTTTTCTGGCGCCGTTGTCGTGGAAGGATAGCTATATTCTGTGAGTCACTTGGGATTTATATCTGCTGATCACTATGAAGAATCTGAAAGATCCAAGAACCAAAGTTTTGCCCTCAACTACGAGGGGAGGTAAGGAACTGCCATCAAGCTGTGCACTTGATTCACCTTCAGTTATGAGTAAGTTTGCGACACCACCTCCTGCTAGAAATCTTGATATGTCGGCTGTGCTTGATGATGCTTATGATGCTACTATGCGTGATACTGCTAGAGATGCTATGCCTGATACTGCTAGAGATGCTATGCCCGATATTGCTAGAGTTACTGCCAATGCTCGTGATGCTTCCGAAACTGCCGATACTATTGACATAGAACATGCTTTTGCTCCTGCTAGATCTAGCTCTCCTAGATATGAATTGCTTGATATACCTGAGGGTTATGTTATGGAGGGAGAGATAGCTGAGGATTTTCTTGCGTGTAAGGATGCCTATGAAGCTGAGAAATTACTTCTCAAGTGGAAGGAAAAATCTCTGAAAGCTAGGATGAAATACGACCCGAAGTTTGCCACCTCACCTATCTTTATCTCCGATGAGGATTATGAATTCTCTGTCGACCCTGAGATATTCTCTCTAGTCGAATCTGATCCTTTCCACGGTTATGAGTCTCAGACGGTCGTAGCCCATCTTACCAAACTACACGATATAGCCACCCTTTTCACTAGTGAGGAGAAGATCCGCTACTACTATATCCTTAAGCTGTTTCCTTTCTCTCTAAAGGATGACGCTAAAGCCTGGTTCACTTCTCTTGCTCCTGGATGTGTGAGTAGTCCCCAGGATATGGTCTATTACTTCTGTGAGAAACATTTCCCTGCCCATAAGAAGCAAGATGCCTTGCAGGAAATATACAACTTTGCTCAACTCAAAGAAGAGAGTCTCCCACAAGCTTGGGGGAGGCTCAGCCAACTACTGAATGCTTTGCCTGATCACCCTCTTAAGAAGAACGAGATACTTGATATCTTCTATAACGGACTTACCGATGCTTCTAGAGACCACCTAGATAGTTGTGCCGGTTGTGGTTTTAGGGAACGAACTTTAGAACAAGCTGAGATCCTACTGAATAACATCTTGATCAACGATAATGCTTGGACATCCCCGAACCACCTCCTAAGCCAACTCCTAAGAAAAGAGGTATTCTATTCCTCAGTCCCGAAGATATGCAAGAAGCCAAGAAATCTATGCAAGAGAAAGGCATTAGATCTGAAGAAGTCAGAAATCTACCATCTATCGAAGAGATCCATGGTCTCGATAACCCGATACAAGTAGTAGAGGTGAATTCTTTGCGTAGATTCGATGAGAGTGATATTCCTTTTGACAAACCTGCTAGCCTATGCTTTGATGAATTTGACAACTTTGTTGCCAAACAACAGAGTTTCAATGATTATGTTAGCACACAATTGGAACAAAGTACTCGTATGCTTAGTCATTTAAGTGCTTGTGTAGACAGAAATGTCAATGATCTGAAGCTTCTGAGTAAACATGCCTCTATCATTACTACTCAGGTAGAACAAGTACTTAAAGCTCAGAATGACTTTCTCAATGAATTAAATGACAACTCTGTCAGAGTCATTACTAGAGGAGGTAAAATGACTCAGGAACCTTTGTATCCTGAAGGCCATCCTAAGAGAATTGATCAAGATTCTCAAGGAATTAATGCTGATACACCCAGTCATCCTAAGAGGAAGGATGATAGAAACCTACATGTTAGTTCACCGAATACTATCACACCTAAAGAACCAAATGATATTTCTGCGTCTCATGCAGAAACACAATCTGGTGATGAACATGAACCTGGTGACAATATGGACAACGATGTTCATAATAATGCTCAACCTAGCAACGATAAGGATGTGGAGATTGAACCTACGGTTAATCCTGATAACCCACAACCTAAGAGATACGATAAGAATGACTTCACTGCTAGGAAGCATGGTAAAGAAAGGAAGCCATGGGTTCAGAGACCCATGCCCTTTCCTCCTAAGCCATCCAAGAAAAAGGATGATGAGGATTTTGAGCGCTTTATTGAAATGTTGAGACCCGTCTTTTTGCAGATGCGGTTAATTGATATGCTCAAAATGTCTCCATATGCCAAGTACATGAAAGATATCGTGACTAATAAACGGAAGATACCAGATCTTGAGATCTCCACCATGCTCACCAATGATACTTTGAAAGGTGGAACTCCTAAGAAACTTGATGACCCCGGAGTGCCCACTATACCTTGCTCCATTAAAGGAAGTTACGTAAGAATTGCCTTATGTGACCTTGGATCCCGTGTTAGTGTTATGCATCTCTCTCTTTATCGTAGACTTGAACTAGATAAGTTGACACCCACTGAAATTTCTCTGCAAATGGCCGACAAATCAACTGCTTTCCCTGTCGGCATTTGCGAGGATGTGTCTATTGTGGTTGCTAA
The DNA here is from genome assembly GCF_904849725.1 of Hordeum vulgare subsp. vulgare. Classification (NCBI taxonomy): domain Eukaryota; kingdom Viridiplantae; phylum Streptophyta; class Magnoliopsida; order Poales; family Poaceae; genus Hordeum; species Hordeum vulgare. Next base: position 535,540,487 of record NC_058523.1, on the reverse strand, counting down.
CACCACTATCTTAACAGACTTTGTTATCTTGGATATTCCCGAGGACGATGCCATGGCCGTCATCCTCGGAAGACCCTTTTCAAACATTGCAGGGGCTGTTATAGATTGCAACAAAGGCAATGTCACCTTCCATGTCAACGGTAATGAGCATACAATGCACTTTACTAAAAAACGATATCAAGTACATTGCATCAATGCTATTGAAAAAACTTCATCGATTCTTATTGGGAGCTTTGAATGCCCTATTTCTCGCGTCAAGATGAAGTATGATTTTCTTGTTGGGGAGATTCATATGCCCATTGAGGTGACTTAGAGGCTATTCGGAAATTTTCCGTCTTCTTTTGTGATTTGAGAAAGTTTTGTCGAGGGGATTTGATCAACCCCATTGACGGATTTCTTTCGATGACCATGAGATGGATGAATCGAGGAGTCACAAACCTGTGTTCCAAACTTTTACTTTCTGTTGCTTAGAAGAAAAATGATAGATTAGTTTAGTTTTCCCTGTTTTCTGTCTTAGCGTCCGGTGAAAAAATACCCAGAAAATTAAAGTTCTCCGAACACTGTGAAAATATAGTCTGATAAATCCTACACCATGGATTTGGAGGATTTCAATAGGATTTGCAAGATACCCGATGGGGGTAGTCTTAATGATCCTGCTAAGTCTTTGGTTAGAGATTTTGTCTCTAGTATAACTGTTGGAGAAACTAGAGACATCACACAAGCTACCATAGGAAGCATTCTTTTCCCTGCCTTGCACTACTTTGCCCTCTTCATAGGTAGATGCATTAACGGCAAGGTTGAACATTGTCACCTATGCGCATCCGACCTTAGTATCCTTAAGAGCGCAGTGACGGGTGACAAAAGCTTTAACATGGGAGCTATTATAGCAAGGAGGCTGAATAAGAATGCTATTGATGGGGATTTCTTTGGCGGCATCTATGCCACTCGCATAGCAAATTTTCTTGGAGTACCCATCCACGCAGGAGATCCCCCGCTCCATACAACTTTCCTTGACCTCGTCGCTATGACACGCTACCAGATCCTTGAGAGGGATGATGAATCCCTCCTGTACCGATTGATATTTAACCGACAGCGTGTTTTCCATATTACCCTTCCTGCTCCTGCTTTCTTTGACTTTCAGGTAAAACGAAGATACTACATAACCAGAGGAGAGGCACAGGAGTATGATAGGGAGGCGACGGCTGCTCGTCTCCGTGAGGCAGCTATTCAGACAGTGGCTGCAGCGCTCCCGTATAACCCCGATTATGATTTTGGGTTTCGCCAGGACCGTCCTTGGGAGTAGACCAAGCTAGGCCAAAAGCCTAAGCTTGGGGGAGTACGTGTTTGCACCAACTTTACATTCATGCTTATGCTTTCACTTTGTTAGTCGGTGTTTACACTTTGCCACTGTATTATCCATGCTGGTTTATTTTCGTTTTCTTGCTTTCTTTTTTTGTGTCCTTTTGAGAAAACCCAAAAAGATTTTCTTTTCTTCTTTTGCTCATTGGGATCTTTCCCATGTAAATAGTTTTCTTTTTCTTTGAGTCAAGGTAGAAGATATTGGTTACAATGTTTAGTGGCTCTTGCATGCATACCTGTTTAGCTTTCAAAGAGCCATATTACTTTGTCTTCTCCTTTGTGTTTGCCTGCAGATTCCAGCTTTAGTCCAATGCACGAGCACTCTTATTATTGTTCACATCGTTCGATCGTGCAAGTGAAAGGCAATAATGATGATATATGATGAAGTGTCTGAGACTGGAAAAGCCGGTATGAACTCTATCTATTTTGTTTTTGTAAATATGACTAGCTTGTCATCCCAGATTCAGCTTTGTTGAGAGAGAACCATGTTTGCAATGAAAACTTAGAGATCATAGTTGTGATGCCATGCTTAATTAGCTATGAGTTTATAATGGTTTGTCTTGAATGCCAACATAGATTTTGAGATGACTATGATGTAGTGTGATAGGATGGTATTATCCTTTGAATGATTCAAGTGGCTTGACTTGGCGCATGTTCATGCATGTAGTTGAAACAAAATCAACATAGCCTCTATGATGTTCGTGTTCATGGTGATTTATGTCCTACACATGCTTGCACTCAATGTTAGTCAAACTCATTGCATCTTGATGACTGTTGTCGCTCTCTAGTTGCTTCCTAGTCTTTTGCTAGCCTTCACTTGTACTAAGCGGAATACTGCTTGTGTATTCACTTACATAAACCCAAAAGTTTTTCCATGAGAGTCCACCATACCTACCTTTTTGCGGTATCTACCTGTCATTCCACGTAAATTTGCATGTGCCATTCTCTAAACCTTCAAGAAATAATCTGATTTGCATGCCCGAACCGCTCATGTGGTGACAGGGGGCTATTGGTATCTTCCATGTTAGGCGTGTTATCCTCGACATGTGTTTATTCACTGCCATTCATGAGAAAGGGACCGGTAATTGGAATGCCCAGTTCCACGCTTAAATCGAAAACATAACTGTAAAACAAGACTCCCCCGGATTGATGTTAGTATGGACTGTACAAGAGGATTCGGCTAGCCGTGGAGTGTGATTGATTGGTGGTGGGGGAGTTAAAACTTTACTTTTCTGTTTGGGAACCGCCTATAGCATGAGTAGCATGGAAGATATTGAGAATCTTGGTCATTGCGTTGACAATGAAAGCATGCCACCCAAAATTATTATCTCTGTTTTCGAAGCTTGAGTTGTGGCACCTCTGCAAATCAATGCTTCCCTCTGCGAAGGGCATGTCTATTTATTTTCCTGTTGAGTCATCCTCTTCTTATATAAGCACCAATTAGAGAGCACCTCTGTCATTTTTATGCTTTGCTTTTGATTGATATTGAGTATGACTATGACTGGATCTTCGTTGCTATGAATTACAATGTTTAGTCAACCCTTGATCTTTGAAATTGCTCTGCATTTATTTTTTGCGGTCTGAGAAAGAGCTAGTGAGATACCACCTATTCATATTGCTTCATGCTTGTTTTGATTGAATTGTTGGTATCTGAAACTCATTATTATTTGCTCGCTAGCTGATTATGCCATTGATATTAGTTTACCGTGAGACCTGCGTGTCACTTGCTTATGTGGTTAACTTGTGATCTTGCTAAAATTCTAGTTATGAGTTAGACATAGTTGCACCAACAATATCAAATAGAGTTTGTCAAAGTTTTTCTTTCTCTTTCAGTTTGTCAACTGAGTTGCTTGAGGACAAGCAAGGTTTTAAGCTTGGGGAAGTTGATACGTCTCCATCGTATCTACTTTTCCAAACTCTTTTACCCTTGTTTTGGACTCTAATTTGCATGATTTGAATGGAACTAACCCGGACTGACGCTGTTTTTAGCAGAATTGCCATGGTGTTGTTTTTGTGCAGAAATGAAAATTCTCGGAACGTCCTGAAAATTTACGGAGAATATTTCTGGAAAATATGAAAAATACCAGCGCAAAGATCCACCGGAGGGGGTGAGCCAGTGGGCCACAAGCCTTGTGGCCGCGGCCACCCCCCAGGCCGCACCGTCAGGGCTTGTGGGGCCCACGTGGCTCTGCCGCCCCAAAACTCAGCTCTATTTATTCCCTTTCGTCCCGGAAAAAATCAAGAGAGAAGATTTCATTGAGTTTTCGATCCAGAGGCGCCGCCACATCCCTTTCTTCATCTGGAGGGCAGATCTGGAGTCCGTTTTGGGCTCTGGATCAAGGAGATCGTCGCCATCGTCATCATCAACCTTCTTCCCTCTCCAATTCAATTAAGCTCTTCATCGTTCGTGAGTAATCTCGTAGGCTCACTGGGCGGTGATGAGTAGGATGAGATCTATCATGTAATCGAGTTAGTTTTGACGGGGATTGATCCCTAGTATCCACTATGTTCTGAGATTCATGTTGCTACTACTTTGCCATGCTTAATGCTTGTCACTAGGGCCCGAGTGCCATGATTTCAGATCTGAAACTATTATGTTGTCGCCAATATATGTGTGTTTCAGATCCGATCTTGCAAGTTGTAGTTACCTACTATGTGTTATGATCCGGCAACCCTGGAGTGACAATAAACGGAACCACTCCCGGTGATGACCATAGTTTGAGGAGTTCATGTGTTCACCAAGTGCTAATGCGTTGGTCCGGTTCTTTATTAAAAGGAGAACCTTAATATCCCGTAGTATCCATTTGGACCCCGCTGCCACGGGAGGGATGGACAATAGATGTCATGCAAGTTCTTTTCCCTAAGCACGTATGACTACACACGGAATGCATGCCTACATCACTTTGATGAACAGGAGCTAGCCACATATCTCTCCATGTTATAACTGTTGCATGATGAATGTCATCCAGCAAATCACCGATCTATTGCCTACGAGTTTGTCCCACTGCTACTGTTACTTGCTCTGCTGCTACTGCTGCTACTATCACTTGCTGCTGCTGTTATTTGCTTTGTTGTGCTACTGTTACTTGCTCTGCTGCTGCTGCTGTTACTACTGTTGCTGCTAGTGTTACTTGCTGCTGCTGTTACTTGCTCTGTTGCTGTTACTCTTACTTGCTGCCACTGTCACTTGCTTTGTCTTGCTGCTGCTGCCACTACTGTTGCTACTACCGTTACTTGCTACTGTTGCTACTTGCTACTGTTGTCACTACTTCTGTTCCTTGCCACTGCTGTTACTCGTTACACTGCTGCTACCTGCTGCAATACTTTTCTGGCACCATTGACACAACAACTAGGAATAGTTTGCCTTGTCAACAGATCGTTTCTCGCACCGTTGCTATCATACTAACTTTGCTGCTTATATCCTGCTTGCAGATACTACTCTTTTAGGTGTGGTTGAGCTGACGCCTCAACTGCTAATACTGGAGAATATCCTTTCATTCCCATCGTGTCGAACCAACAAATTTGGGTTGAATACTCTACCCTCGAAAACTGCCGCGATCCCACACGCTGGTGGGCCATTGCAAGACAATTGCTAATTGTTGAGCAACTGGGGAGCAGCTCTTTTATGGCGTCGTTACCGTGGAGGCATCAAGTCACGAATAGTTGCACGTCAACAATAGCCAGCATCTACCTCTTCTAGTTTCAGCTCCGGTGCATAGGCCAAGCACTGGATTAGAGTATTCAGGGCTCCCTTCCGGGCGGCTGATCTCTTCAGCACCTCTATTTGAGGAGGCAACGTGGACAGGTAGCTGAGCATGTTCTTGATGAATTTAACTGGCTCTTTGCTGGCCATCACCGCTTTAATCGTCAGCATGCTCTCTGTATATAACTGCTAGGTGAAGGTATACATAGCCTTTAGTTTGAGCATGCAGTCATCTTGGATATTGGCGGCTCGTGGACCTACAAAGGATACATCCGTGTTTGTTAGCCTTGGAAACTAGACTGATTTTTTGATGAAGAGGTTTAACACTTACCAAACATGGCTAGGGTCATGTTGACGATGTGCTTTTCGAAGCCGGAGAGCTCTTGCTGGGCGGCTTCTAGTTTTCCATTGGCTTGCTCAGCCCGCTTCAGGATGGCGACTTGATCATCTTTGGCCTTCTTTTCCAGTTTCTGGTGATCTGCTTTCATTCTTTCTACTTCAGCCAGAACCAAGTGATATTTCTTCTCAGACTCAGACCGTGCATTTTGCTGTTCGGCTAGATTCTTCCTAAATTCAGCTAAAGCTGCCTCAGTCTAGGTCACAGATTCCTGCAAAACAAAATTTGGGGAGACAAGTTTCAAAACTATTGCAAGAAATATTCCTGACACTTGGGGGCTAGTGTATGATTCTATTCGAAGTCATACAAAATTCAAGACCCGACTCATCTTTGAAAAGATGACCCAACCCTTGTGGGCTACAGGTTGAAGATTTTTTCTCAATACAAGACCCGGCTCATCTTTCAAAAGATGACCCGGCCCTTGGGGCTACAGGTTGAGAATTTTTTCTCAATACAAGACCCAGCTCATCTTTCAAAAGATGACCTGGCCCTTGGGGGCTACAGGTTGAAATTGTTTTCTCAATACAAGACCCGGCTCATCTTTCAAAAGATGACCCGGCCCGTGGGGGCTACAGGTTGAGAATTTTTCTCAATACAAGACCCGACTCATCTTTCAAAAGATGACCCGACCCTTGGGGGCTACAGGTTGATTTTTTTTCTCAATACAAGACCCGACTCATCTTTCAAAAGATGACCTGGCCCTTGGGGGCTACAGGTTGAAGATTTTAAACTATATACAAGACCCGGCTCATCTATCAAAAGATGACCCGGCCCTTGGGGGCTACAGGTTGAGAATTTTTCTCAATACAAGACCCGACTCATCTTTCAAAAGATGACCCGACCCTTGGGGGCTACAGGTTGAAATGTTTTTCTCAATACAAGGCCCGACTCATCTTTCAAAAGATGATCTGACCCTTGGGGGCTACAGGTTGAAGATTTTAAACTATATACAAGACTAGGCTCATCTTTCAAAAGATGACCCGACCCTTGGGGGCTACAGGTTGAGAATGTTTTCTCAATACAAGACCCGACTCATCTTTCAAAAGATGACCCGTCCCTTCGGGGCTACAGGTTGATTTTTTTTCTCAATACAAGACCCGGGTCATCTTTCAAAAGATGACCCGGCCCTTGGGGGCTACAGGTTGAAGATTTTAAACTATATACATGACCTGGCTCATCTTTCAAAAGATGACCCGACCCTTGGGGGCTACAGGTTGAGAAGTTTTTCTCAATACAAGACCCGACTCATCTTTCAAAAGATGACGCGGCCCTTGGGGGCTACAGGTTGAAATGTTTTTCTCAATACAAGACCCGGGTCATCTTTCAAAAGATGACCTGACCCTTGGGGGCTACAGGTTGGAGATTTTAAACTATATACAAGACTAGGCTCATCTTTCAAAAGATGACCCGACCCTTGGGGGCTATAGGTTGAGAATGTTTTCTCAATACAAGACCCGACTCATCTTTCAAAAGAAGACCCGTCCCTTGGGGGCTACAGGTTGAAATGTTTTTCTCAATACAAGACCCGTCTCATCATTCAAAAGATTACCCGACCCTTGGGGGCTACAGGTTGAAGATTTTAAACTATATACAAGACCCGACACATCTTTTAAAAGATGACCCGGCCCTTGGGGGCTATGGACAGATCCGAGTCTGACAAACATTGCAACAAAAATTATTTCATCAAGCAAAGACTAGTCTATCGGAAGGCTAATGGGTGGAAGAGAATACATAATAGACATATCTCATGTTTAACTTTCATCAGGTGGATCAAGCTTTTTTTCATTTCGTAACTCGTTTCTAGGCGACTATCGAAGCCAGAGCAGAGTTGATCAAATTCTACCTTCTCATACTTGGGAAGTTTCAACTTAGTGACATCTTGCTAGGTGGAAGGATGGGATTCCCTTGAGGTGTGCTTAGATAACACCGCCGCCGCAGGTTGGGAGTAGCCAGTACCAGTGATTATGACGGCATCTCGATCCTCAGTCGCCTTTGGAGGGCTCGACGGGTTAACCTTGTCAGCAGTTTCCTTTGAGATGCCTCGCGAGTCTTCCCGGACGTCGGGGGATATCATCCACAGGAACATCATGAGCCGCCACTTGGTCCTCATCAAGCTCTGGGACAGAGGCGCTCATGCCTAAGACCTCAGTCGTCTTAGGAGCAGAAGATGAGTCGCCAGTCTTTCTTTTCTTTGCTTGTGCTCTGAGATGAAGGCACCAAGATTATGGCAAATATCATTATTGGGAAGAGAAAGAGTTAATAAAGGAGCTCACCCTTGTACACGAATCATTGGCGGAAAACATGACATCGCTGAGTCGCCAGATGAAGGAGGAGAAGTCTGAAAGAATAAAAGTTTGAAGACTGAGGGAGTTGAGAATCACATTTTCCACAAGGAAGAGTGTGTTTAAACAAAAGTATACCTCGCTTGTGCGCTTTCGATCGGTTGTCTTCTCAGGCAACCCGGAAATTAAGTCGCCAGAGCGGCTCAGGGTTTTGCGCTTGGGAGTATATCTCACCTTCTTCAAAAGGAAATCAGGGTCCATATAAGCATCTGGATCAGACATGAGCACTTTCCCACAGATCCGCCTGGTTGGCCTAGGTGAAGAGGAAGTTGAGTCGGAAGAAATAGAAATTACCTCAACCGCATCATCTTCACTCTCTTTGTCGCCGCCCTACGCATAAAGACACATGGTGTTGCGGATAACCCACCCTTAGTGGGCCGGGTCATCAAAGGGGCGACCTACGATTCGAAGCTTGTCTCATGGCCGAGAAGCTGGATGGCGGTTCGAGAGGTCGTGCAGATGGTAGATTACCAAGGGAGTTCCCAATCGTGAAGAGCACGACGACTCAGAGATAGGGAAAGCTACAAGGAGTAGCATGGGAGGACTTTTGTAAACCCTAGGGCCTCGACCTATATATAAAGGCGAGTCCCAGGGAAAGATCGGGCGACTTAGAGTGAATCGAGAGCTAGATCAGGCGAGTTACACCCTCCTTGTAATCGAAAACCACCACCAATCCACACAAAGCAGGACGTAGACTTTTACCTCCTCATGAGGGGCTGAACCTAGATAAATCTGAGTCTCGCTTTCGCTCACCCCCTTCGAGTCGCCACCAAGGTGCGATGGCTCCATCTTTAAGTCCTTTCTCGAGGACATCTGCCATGACAAAACCACGACACATGGTATAAGCATGAGTCGGACATAAATATGATAAGTAAAGGGGAAGTTTTACCTCTGACTGTTCTTCGACAGCTTGTGACTCGCCGACAATGGATGATTCCTTGACGTCGGCTTTGCCTTTGCTTGCTTTCTTCTTCTTCTTTGGTGGTGGTTTGGTGTTTTTTGGCTGTCACTTTTGGTCCCCTTCGCCAAAAGGGATCATCTTTCTGATGGCCAGAAAAAAATTTCAAACCGAGAGCATTGGCACGTGTATTTATAAGGTAAAGGAAGGCGGCTCAGATTCTTACCAGCGGAGCCGGGTTGGAGCGGCATAAGGCCTTGAGCCCGATTTTGGCACAATCTTCCAAAGAGTAGTCGGTTAGTTTCTTAATTGTAATGCCCAAGATGCGATGCTATCCTCAATTTGGCACGAGGGCCTCGTCAGTGATGGAAGCGCATCTCGTCGTTTCGCAAGAAGGGATATCGTTACAAGTACATGTACTAAAAAGATGAGATATATAGAATTGGCTTACACTCGCCACAAGCTACATCAGAGTCACATCAATACAATACATAAATAACACGAAGAATAGCAGGGTCCGGCTACAGACGAAAACAAACGAGAAAAGAAGAACGACGTCCATCCTTGCTATCCTAGGTTTCCGGCCTGGAACCCATCCTAGATCGATGATGAAGAAGAAGCAACTCCAAATGAACAATCAATGCGCTCGCGTCAAGTAACCTTTACATGTACCTGCAACTCGTGTTGTAGTAATCTGTGAGCCACAGGGTACTCAACAATCTCATTTCCAAAGGTATCAAGATTAGCAAAGCTCAATGGGTGAGGTATGGTTAAGTGGTGAGGCTGCAACACGCGACTAAGCATTTATATGAGGTGGCTAACTTACGAGTACAAGAATAAAGAGGGGGGTGATCTACGCATAGCGGACGTGAACTACTGGTGATCAAATGAATGATCCTGAACACATACTTACGTCAAACATAACCCCACCATGTCCTCGATTGGAGAAGGAATTCACGAAAGAGACAGTCACAGTTACGCACTCAGTTGGCATGTTTTAATTAAGTTAACTTCAAGTTGTCTAGAACCAGTGTTAAACAAAGTTTCCACGTTGCCACATAACAGTGGGCACGACTTTCCGAAAGATTTAACCCTACTCGGGTGCTCCAACTAGTCCATCACAAATTACCACAAGCCGCATAGAAATCCTCAATCATGAAGCTCCTAATCTCGTAGGACTCCTTAGTGGAAAACCTCAACTCTGAGATTACCCAAAGCATCACCGGAGTCCCGATGCACAAGATATCTCGTAAAAGTAAAACTAATCCAGCAAGGCCGCCTGTCGAGTCGATGAACCCGATAGGAGCCGCGTATCTCGTTCTCAGGACACGATGGATGAGCTAGACGTCGGGATCACTAAACCCTGGGTGACCACGGGGGCACCGGACATCGCTCAGGTGGGACCAACACTCATGCGGAGCACTGGCTCGGGGGTTGATTAATTATCCTCGGGGTTCGGAAAGTCCCTATGCAATTTTATTAGGTTATTTGGCAGATGCAGTACCAAAGTCGGGCCTTGCCAGACGAGCTTTAATCTAAAAACGAATTATCAAGGGGGTCCCCATAACAACCCCGGTCGTGTTAGGAGCGCTCAATTATGGAACATAACACCGGTAGCCGAAACTAAGGGGGCAAAGGTGGAACAAAACACCAGGCTAGAAAGGTCGAGCCTTCCACCTTTTACCAAGTATATAGGTCCATTAAATTAAGTAGCATTTAATATGGTGATATAACAAGGAACGCATGTTATCACATGGAAGCAACTACACCTGCAACTAGCAACGCTAACTCATGGTTAAGCAAGCAGTAACATAGCCAATCAGTGGATTGCTAGGTTGTGAACAAGATGAAGGTTTTCATGGCAATGTTGAGAGGCTGATATTTAACAGGTGGTAGTCAACGAGACATAGCGACAGAAACGATAATACTAGCATGTCAATGATAGTAATGGTATCTAGGGAAATGGTCATCTTGCCTGAGATCCCGTTTGGAAGAAGAATGACTCCTTGAAGCAGACGAACCGATGTAGTCGAACGGGTCCTCACTTTCCGACACGCTTACGGAACTCTATCGAGACGAAGCAAACCGGAAACAAGCATCAACACAGAGATACACCACCCGATGCACGACACATATGATGCATGAGCGGCTGAAAATATGCAAGACATGGCAAGGCAATTCACAACAATCAAACACTACACATTAAGTGAAGTTCAATATGCAACTCGTTGCATATTGACGAAACTCCACATACGACTTATTTAGTTCTATCCCGAATAGGTACACGGCAATATTAAATGTGGTTAAACATGGCAAGAGGTGAAGCGTAATTAATCTACCTATCTAGGCATTTTAAATGAGGTCGGAAATGACATATAGCACCTCCAAAACGACCTCACATGTTAATTTATAATTCTGTCCAGATCTGGACTAACATGTTTAAATAGTTGTTAAACAGCAAAATAAATAGTTTCACGTGATTCTACGTGTCGTTACAAGCAATTTACACATAAAGAACATCTCCAACGGAGCTACGGTTCAAAAGATACGAACACCGCAAGATATGATGGCATGAATGCAAAATGTGTGCAACGATAGTCACAAGCATTTCAAAACACACAACCAGCAAGATAATATGAAACTACATGAGATTCTAAGCAAGTTTCATATAGGACACAATCAAAACGGAGAAATGGTTCAACAACTACGAGCTAAACAAGAAATCACCACAGTCTGTCATAATAAGCCACATAGCATTTTCTACACCCCACAACTACGAGCTACACAAATCCAATATGCTCAACCAAGGCATGGGGCAATAGTGGTAAAGAAGCACTACAACATACAACTAATAACACCTAGCATGGAAGCATGAATCACTAGGAAAAGAACTCACAAAAAGGCATCTCACACACAGTTTATGAAAATTGACAGCAGCAAAACCACAAGCTATAGGACTCCAAATGGCGAGAAAATTGACTACATTCTAGAGAATCCTAAAGTCTACAACTAACTCCACTGCACCAACCTCAAAAGAGCTACAGATCACCAGATAAACTCATGACAAGACAACAACAAAACATAACAGATTTCAGACTTAGAAATATTTCAGTATCTCCAAATCAGCACTATTTCCTAGCATGTTGAGAGCAAGAAAACCACATCTAAACATGGATTTCTATTGCAACCAAAATTACCAGAGACTAGTCTACACATCCAAGGACAAACCTCTAGTTGATAACTCCTCCATATCAAGCACAAATTAAATCCCACAAAAGAAGCAAAAGGGCATCACGGCAAAATATCACGCACACTAACTTGCTCTAAAGCCAAAACTAAATGCACAATTAAATTCTATGGATTTTCTATGACAGCCCGATGCCGACGTTCCAGAAGCTTCTCCTTTTCTTTCCGTTTTCGTCGTGTGGGTATTTTTCAGTTGCCGCATCATCATCGCATCATGCGCATCATCAGCATTGCATCGGCATCTCTGTTGCCGCCAGTTTTCAAAACTTGCATCCGTTGTTAGTTGCTGGTTCGCGTCGTTGTTCGTTCCGAGCCTGAACGCACTCGCACGCGCCCGCGGCACCGTCGAAACCCTGTTTTTAAAGCGCGTTTAAAACTCTGTCTGATCGAGGTGAAACTTGGCACGCGGTCGCGATTAGATGTAGCTAGGCCGCCTGTCGAATTTCGTAGCGATCGGAGACCGTCTGGTACCCGAACGGTCGACCGTAGTGGCACCGTCTTCGGTTATTCGTCGGACGACTGTCGGTGTTTTAAAAGTCGATGCCGCGCCGCACCACTTCCCTCTCATCTTAGCCAACGCCACTCTACACACATAACCCTAACCCGCCTCTCCGATCGGACCGCACGAACGCGTCCGGAGGGTCGAAAAACCCCGAGAAACCCTGCACCCTAGCCCTTTTCCCTATTTAAGCCCCATCCCTGCCTATTTCGGGCGCCCCCCTAATCCCTCCTCGTTTTCCGCACCACCGCACCAAACCCTTGCCTCTCTCCTCCCACCTGTCTCCCTCCTCCAGCCACCGGCCCGCTAGGCCCGCGCGCGGCCCCCCTGAGCCCATCTCGGCCCGAGCCGCCGCCGCCCCGGTCTGCCCCGATCTGCCCGAGCTCCTCCCGGCGCCGCACATGCTCCCCAAGCCCCGCCGCCAGCAAGATCTCGCCGCCGGCCTCTCCTGTTCGGCTCGCCGCGCCTGACCAGAGCCTCTGCCGGCCGGAGTCGTCGCCCTCGCGCCGTTCCACGCAGCTCGCCGCCGCCCTTGTCGCCTCGCCGTCGGACCTTCCACCGCCGGGAACAGGCCCGCCGGTCCTCGGGCTACGAGGTCAGGTCGGCCTCACCTCGAACCCCGCCGGCGCCGTCGCTTCTCCAGGCTCGCCGGCCGCTGGAGCCACTGGAGCCGAGCTCCCCCTCGATCCCGATCTGGATCAGGAGGGCTGCTCGCTCGGGTGAGCCTCCCGCTCGCGAGCGTTGACCGCAGCGCAGCGCGCCTGGGCCGGCTTGCGCGCTTGGGCCGCCCCCCCCCCCCCCCCCCCCCGTGTGGGCCTGCCTCCTCGCGAGGCCCAACAGCGCCCGAGCCAGGCCGGCCTGCCTTCCTTCGCCGAGGCCCTCTGGTGAGCCGCCCTTGTTCCCTGCCCCAGTGCGATGTTTAGTTAAATTGCGCCTCCAGTTTCGGCCCGTTTGTTTATTAGGATTTTCCTGAGAATATTTTGTTTTCAGGATTTAGACGTAAATATAAACGCCCATAACTTTTGTTCCGTAAGTCGGAACGATGCGTGTTATATATCGTTTTGGGGTAGCTTTGCGAGTAGAACACGGTTATCCAACATGCATATTTGTTTAACGCTGTTTAGAGTGCCTAATGCCTCGTTTTACGTGCTGTTTAACTAGGATCCATTCCGTAGTTAATTTTCGTGCGTATCCGGATTGACCGTATGCCATAGATTTAATGTCCATGTTTTAGGGACCATATTTCTGCGTATTTTAGAGCGGTCACTCGTATTTTTCCGTGTAGGGTTTTGCCGGTAGTTTATTTCCCGTTTAGAGGTATTATCTCGTATTATTGTGTAGCGTTATTTTGTGTTGCAAACCCCACATATTATATATGTTTCCGGGGTAGAAAAATCTCATGGATTTTTCTGTGCAATTAGTTTTAGCTTTTAAGGAAGTTAGTTCGCGAGATATTTTGACGTGAAGCCCTTTTGTTTAATCCGTAGGTTTTATTCCGGGCCTCGTTTGAGTTAGTTGTCAACTAGTGATTTGATCTTGGATGTTTTGTATAGCCTCTGGTATTTTTGGTTGCAATAGAAATGCATGTTTAGGTGTTGTTTGACTGCCCTCGAGTTGCTTGAATAGTGCTGTTTCAGAGGAGCTGAAATATTTCTAAGTCTGGAATCTGCTATTATTTTGTTGCTGTCTTGTCTGGCTTGCATCTTTAGATCTGTAGCTCTTTTGAGGTTGGTCCAATGGAGTTAGTTGTTCCCCTTGTGTTCCTCTAGCATGCTGTTAAGTTTCATGACGTTTGGAGTCCTATAGCTTAGGGTTTTGCTGCTGTCAATATGCCTTCAGGCTGAAAACTGCACTTTCCGGAGGTGTTATTTTCACTAAGTCTGAAATAGTGTGTGAGATGCCATTTTGTGTCTTCTTTTCCTAGTGCTCCTTGCTGCCATGCTAGTTGTTGTTAGTTGATTGTAGTAGTGCGTCTTGCCCTCTTTCATGCCATGCATTGCTTGAGCTCATCGGAGTTGTGTATCCCTAGTTGTGGGGCGAAGAAAGTGCTATGTGGCTGTTTTTGGCAGATTGTAGCGTTTTCTTGTTTTGCTCGTAGTTTCCGAACCGTACCTCCGATTTGATCGTGTCCTACATGAAACTTGCTTAGAATCTCGTGTAGTTTCATTTTCTCTTGCTGTTTGAATGTGTTGAAGTGCTCGTAGCCGCCGTTGCACACATTTTGCATTCATGCCATCATATCTTGCGGTGCTTGTAACTTTTGATCCGTAGCTCCGTTGGAGATGTTCCCTATGTGTAGATTGCCTGCCTTGACGCGTAGAATCACGTGAACCTATTTGTTTTGCTGTTTAACAACCAATTAAATGCTTTAGTTCAGATCTGGTCAGAATCGTTAATTAACATGTGAGGTCGTCTCGGAGAGGCTATATGTCATTTCCGACCTCATTTAAATTGCCTAGATAGGTAGTTTAATTTTCCGTTTCACCTCTTGCCTGTTTGACAACATTAATATTGCCGTGTAGATAACCGGGAGTGAACTAAATAATTAACGTGGAGTTTCGTCAATATGCAACTCGTGCATATTGAACTTCACTTAATGTGTAGGTATGATTGTGTGTTTTGTCTTGCCGTGACTTGCATGTATTCAGCTGCTCATGCATCATAAGTGTTGTGCATCGTGTGGTGATTTTCGTGTGTTGATGCTTGTTTCCGGTTTCCCCGTCTCGATAGAGTTCCGCAAGCGTGTCGGATGTGAGGACCCGTTCGACTACGTCGGTTCGTCTGCTTCTCGGAGGCAGTCTTCTTCCAAGCGGGATCTCAGGCAAGATGATCATTTCCCCAGATACCACTACTATGATGGCCATGCTAGTTTTATCGCTTCTATCGTTTATGTCACGTTGCCTACCACATGTTAAATATCAACCTCTCCACAATGCCATGATTACCTTCAACCTGTTCGACCTAGCAAACCACTGATTGGCTATGTTACTGCTTGCTTAACCCTTTATTAGCGTTGCTAGTTGCAGGTGCAGATGCTTCCATGTGATAACATGGGTTCCTTGTTATATCACCATATTAATGCTATTTAATTTAATGCACCTATATACTTGGTAAAAGGTGGAAGGCTCGGCCTTTCTAGCCTGGTGTTTTGTTCCACCTTTGCCCCCTTTTAGTTACCGGCTACCGGTGTTATGTTCCATAAATGAGCGCTCCTAACACGATCGGGGTTGTTATGGGGACCCCCTTGATAATTCGTTTTAGATTAAGACTGGTCTGGCAAGGCCCAACTTTGGTACTACATTTGCCTAATCACCTAATAAAATTGCATAGGGACCCGCCGGCACCCGCAGACTATTTTAATCAACCCCCGGGCCAGTGCTCCTAATGAGTGTTGGTCCAAATTGGCAGACTACGGGACCACCGCGGGGCAACCCGAGGTTTGGTACTCCTAGTGTGACCCATCCGTCGTGTCCTGAGAACGAGGTACGCGACTCCTATCGGGTTCGTCGACACGTCGGGCGGCCTTGCTGGATTGGTTTTACCTTTGACGAGATATCTTGTGCATCGGGATTCCGGTGATGCTTTGGGTAATCTCAGAGTTGAGGTCTTCCACTAGGGAATCTGACGAGATCGCGAGCTTCGTGATTGAGGATTTCTATGCGGCTTGTGGTAATTTGTGATGGACTAGTTGGAGCACCCCTGCAGGGTTAAATCTTTCGAAAAGCCGTGCCCGCGGTTATGTGGCAACGTGGAAACTTTGTTTAACACTGGTTCTAGATAACTTGAAGTTAACTTAATTAAAACATGCCAACTGTGTGCGTAACCGTGACTGTCTCTTTCGTGAGTTCTTTCTCCGATCGAGGACACGGTGGGGTTATGTCTGACGTAGGTAGGTGTTCAGTATCCTTATTTTGATCATCTGTAGATCACGTCCGCTATGCGTAGATCTTCCCCCTCTTACTTCTTGTACTCGTAAGTTAGCCACCAAATATATGCTTAGCCGCTGCTGCAACCTCACCACTTAACCTTACCTCACCCATAAAGCTTTGCTAGTCTTGATACCTTTGGAAATGAGATTGCTGAGTCCCCTGTGGCTCACAGATTACTACAACCCCAGTTGCAGGTACAGGTAAAGGTTACTTGACGCGAGCGCGTTGATTGTTCATTTGGAGTTGCTTCTTCTTCTTCTTCTTCTTCATCGATCTAGGATGGGTTCCAGGCCGGCAGCCTGGGATAGCAAGGATGGACGTCGTTCTTCTTTTGTCGTTTGTTTTCGTTCGTAGTCGGACCCTGCTCTTACTCTTGATGTTATGTAATGTACAGATGTGACTCTGATGTAGCTTGTGGCGAGTGTAAGCCAACCCTTTATATATCTCATCTTTTCAGTACATGTACTTGTAACGATATCCATTCTTGCGACACGACGAGATGCGCTTCTATCCCTGACGAGGCCCTCATGCCAAATTGAGGATAGGGTCGCATCTTGGGCGTGACAAGTTGGTATCAGAGCAAGGGCCGACCTAGGAGCCCCCTTGATTGATCGAACTAGGCCGAGTCGAGTCTAGTGAAAAACTATTTGAGTCTTAGTTATATATCGGAGAGTAGGATTCTTTTTTTCTCCTCTTCTATGCTCTGGTAAGGAATCTTGACGTAATAATTTATTCTACTCCTCTTCCCACTCAAAAATATTTTTAGGATCACGCGGATATTCTTGGGATCTATATGATGCCGATGTGACGGAGTTCTGTCTTGGTGCCTCCTGTCTGACTTGATCTTCTTCCGGGGAGTTGAGCTCCAGGGGATTCTTGAGCACATCATCATCATTCAGATTTCTTAGTATCTCAGAACGAAGGATGTTCGTAATTGTTTCAATACTAGTAGTGGTGAGATAACCCCGATGTCCCCAGTACTGGTGCAGATTGTTCGGGGGTACTGCCATACTTTGTATCGTTGTGATCACGAGGGTCTGTTGTAGATGAAGGTCCGAGATTCTGGTTGTGTGTTGACGGATGTGATACAAGTGACGGTTTAGTATAGGAGTTGTGTGATATTACTCCTTGTATCCGTGTACCAGATTGCATAACCAGATATTTCGGGAATTCATAGGTGGGAATTCAAGTAGTTGCTTATAGGACAATCTTCCAACAAATGCATGATGTTAGGTTGGGGTTCGACATCTAGTGGATTCGTTTGTTCACGGTCGACTTACAGCGGTACACGTTGTGTCTTAAAGAGTCCTTGTAGCTTGCTACGACTCGGGGACGCTTCGTATGTCAGGTGCACTGCCTTGCACTTGATGGCTTCTGTAAATCGTGCCCGTGCGATCCTGTCCACAAAAATATCGGACGAAATCTTTCTCATGAGTTTGTTTTGGCTAATTGCAAGCCGCACCCTTTGTTTTGTTGAATATGGTAATTCAAGTTGCTTCGATGTCAAGTAGTGATTTCAGATCTTTCCTAATTTGTGTTCTTATATTTTTATGGGAATGCAAATTCTTTGCTCAGTCAGATCGTCGCATCAATTCCATTCAACCGGTGTGTTTCTCTCCAAGTGGATTCAATCCTTTCCAATTTTTGCAAGATCGTTCTCTTTTCATCCGGAGTTCATCTCATCTGTCCCATGTCGTCTTTGTTTTTCCCCACCCTCCCGCCCTTTTTCTTCGGTGATTGGTTTTCATCCAAGTGCATTCATTTCATTGTGCTTTCGCTGTCTGTTCTTTTCTCTCCTACCCGGTGATTCGTTGTGAAGATTCTCAAGAGCTTCGTGTTCATCTTTGTTCATTCTTGTCATCCTTATCGGTGAATTTAATTCAGCTATCCGTGTTCATCATATCCTTTTTATCCTTGTAATTCTTTCCTATGTTGGAGATTCTTTCAGCCTATCTTGGTTATTCATTCCTCTCTTTTCTTCTGGAGTGTTGAAGATATCTCGGAGTTTATTGTTTCAGATCTTTAATTATTTCGAGGTGCTCAACCTCATCTAGTTCTCTTCATACCGGTGCTATATCAATCTTTCTAGTAATATTTTCTACGGTGATTTCTTTGAGTGGGCCCATAACCCACAGGTTCTTTCCCAGGTTCTTACCTGACTCTTTTAATCATTTGCGGAGATCTTTAAATTCCTTTCAACTATGACGTAAGTATGATTTGCATCAGTCATATTCCTTCGTCAAGACATATTTGAATTAATTCTCATTTCTCTCAACCTTGCATATTCTTATCCCGGAGTGTCTCATTAATTCTTCGTGATGTTGTTCTCGTCATCATTCTCAACTTGGAAATTCGAATGAGTGTTTCTCTCAGTCTTGTTCCATTCTTGTGAAGACTGTCATCTCAGCTTCGTGTATCCTCTCATTTGTTGTCAATCATGAGTAATCCCTTTCGTGCTATCCGGTGCTTCTCTGAGTGGTTTTTATTTCTCGTTCCTCCGAAGGCCATCATTTTAGAAGATTCTTCGTTCTCAGCTTTCAGCTTTCATCCTCAATTCTCCTCAATTGTTGTCTCTTCGTTCGTCTCTCGATTATCTGGTGCCTTGTTCAAGTTTTCTGTTAGGTGGCTCAAGATCTTTTCATTCTCTTGTATCTCCCTTAATTCGTGGTGTTTTCATTTATTTGTGAATTCTTACCGGTGTTTCCTTCATTTATGCCTCAAGTAGTGCTTATCTCTCTGTCTCTTCAAGATTCTTTCAACAAAATAAGTCGTATGCTAAATCCGTTGCTTGTCATCAATTTAATTGGATGAAGGATAAGCATAACATAATTCTTATTCTTTTTCTTCCTTCTTCCAAGAGATTTTAATTCTTCTTCCGGAGTGGCTCATGATATCAATTCCTTTTCTCTAGTCTTCTTATCTTTCTTTTCCGGAGTTCCAAGTTTTCTCAAGTATCTCTTTGTGAAGCTTCATCTAAATCCTGGTAAGGTCATAATCTTATTCTTTTCTACCTTGTTATCGTTGCATCATTCATTCGTATACGGAGGTCCATCTTGGTGGTTCATCAAGGTTTCAATCCTTTCTCAAGTGTTCTTCAAGATTCTTGTTGGAGAACCTCAAGTATCCTTTCCCTTGCATGTATAAGTGCAATTGTTCTTCCTTTATCCTTTGAGGTGGTATTATAGCCTTCTTGTTAGTGTAGGAGACTTGAAGAGTTTTCCTCTCAAGAATGAGATAATTAAAACCACCGATTCTATGGGGTTAAGATATTTTCAACCCATGATTTCTTCATTGAGCTATTTTGGTTTGGATTGCACCTAAAGCTTTTCCTAGGGATTGTGCTATCATGGTGCTTGTCTTAATTCCAAGTTCTCAATGTTTCCTCTTGGTGTTAGTAAGTGTTCATATCTTGTTTCTCGTAATCTATCCTTGGTTCTTTTAGTGGTTGTTTGTCACCTCATATGTGTTGAGATGATTTTCATAAGCCCACTACCATCTTGTCTTTTCGTTGTTGGTTTTCCAACTACTCCGTTTATTCTTCTATCCGGAGGCTCTTCAATTCTATTGTGATGGTAGTTCTCATTCTTTTGCTTCATTCTCTTCTTCCGCTTGAGTTAGTTCCTATTCTATTGTTCCGGAGGCTTTGTGATGTTGCTCTTTTGGGTCT